>NC_132997.1:20843460-21149982 GCF_048564905.1 Vicugna pacos | reverse complement strand
TAAGTTAGCTATATGAAAACTGGTTAAAATAGCGAAGCTTTAAATTTATCAAAACAGTTCATTGTTTTGAATGGAGCCCTAAATTTTGGGGGGGGCATATGTATGTTTATTGTTTAAAATACCACATTTAGAGATGGGAATATAAAATCCACTGATTTCTATCAGAGAAATTAAAATGAGCTCTAGAATATGGGAAACATCTGACTGCTCTCTCATTCACTGGGTTCTTTGAGATGCTATAGTGCTCTTATGAAAAAGACAATTGTTGAAAGTACCAATGTGAAAATAAAGACTAGAGTGGTTTATTTTCTGTTATCAAATTCCCAGGGAAAATTTCTGATTATGTAACCTACTATTTTCATGTGTCGTAATTATAACTGTTTTCACATAAACTGGTTGCCGATCGTGGATGAGATACTGCGTTCTGGAGTCATTCTGTACCTCAGTTTCTTTGTAGGGTTGTTATGAGAATCAAATGTGTTCAGATGTTACTGGGGTCTTAGTGCCCAGCATAGGGTAAACACTCAGTATGTCTTGCCTAATGTTAACCCAAATGAACTTATTGCAGATACCGTATGGAAAGACATGCGTATGCTTAAACAGATATGTTCAAATGCAGTTGACCCTTGAACAACACAGGTTTGAAATCCTGGGTCCATTTATGTGCAGATTCTTTTCCCTAAGTACTACTACAGTACTATACGATTCGCAGTTGGCTGAACACGTGGGTGCAGAACTGCGTATTCAGAGGGCCCACTGTAAAGTTATACATGGGTTTTGGGTGTCCCAACCCCCTGCATTGTTCAAAGTCCACCTGTATCTGAATGCAGAAAACCATATGTACCTGTGTAGGTGACGATCACCAGACACACTGAATGATGATAATATAAACACTGTACTCCCCCAGTGTGCCATATGCTGTTTTTAGTATTTTACATAACTCGTTCAAGTTCACAGCAATTTTACGAGATATATGCCATCATCTCACATTACAGGTGGTGAGACTGAGTCACAGGGAGATTAATAACTAGCTTTCCCCAGTACTTGTAGTGGAGAAGCTGGAATTCGGTCCTGTCATTTCTGCTCCAGCCTCTTCATCACTAAGCCAGGCTGCCTCCTCAGCATCACACACTGGATCTGGTTCTCACGAGGGTCCCCGTGTCGGCTCACCCTCGTATAGGGGGTGTGTGCACGCATGCGTGACATAGCCCATTTATTGCACTGTATGTATGTATGCGTTTGTGTGTGTGTATATTCTCACACACGAAAATCACACACATGTGAAGATAAATGTCAGCTTTTCAAGATGCTTAGATCTAAAAAAAAAACCCATTGCTTAAAAACACATTGCTTTGCTTTAATGTAAAATGTATCAATCATATTTTGTTGAAACTGTAAAATGTAAAGGGAAGACATTTAGGGGGAAAGCTAGAAATGTGGTTAAGGCAGTATCTGAACTGAGCAGTTGAGAGACCTGAAGTATTGGTGATGTAAGGTTAGGGTGGGATCTGACTCCACCAATTTATTCCAAGGTTGTAGTGGCCCAGAGAGGCCTGTGGTTGAATTTGTGGGTGTCCTGTCGTGACAGTTGTGATTGAGGGAAACTTATATTTCCCGCCATGGAAAAGTGTCACAACATCTTGAAGGATCACAACAGCTAGAACATCAACTTAGTAAGTAAGATTCGTTCAGTTTAACAAATGTGCTTTTAAACCAGTAATCTCACTTGAACCTCATAGTAGCCCTGCTAAATAATCCCGTGAGTATTAGATTTTCCAGATGAGGAAATGGAGGTTTAGGTCCAGTCACATTCCCAGGGTTACACGGTTTTGAAGTGTCAAAAGGTGAGCCTATGTTTGCTGATGACAAAGGTGTGTTCTTTTTGTGTTACCTACAATTTTGAGAGAATGTCAGAACGCTATGCTCCTCCCCGTGTGGAGGCAGTATGTGGCCCCTCTGAAGCTTAAATGCCAAGCATAAGCCACTTGAAATGAAAGGACAGGTGGCCCAGTGGGTAGAAGAGAGGCCCTGGCGTGCCTGTGGCCTGGGTCCAAACTTCTGATGCGGGGATTCCGCCAGGCTCTCCTGCTCGGGACCGTGGTTGCTTCTTTGCATCCCTGGGCAGTGTCAGGGAGGGCTTATTTCTGAAATTTCTGTTTGAACTAGAAATTGAAGGTGGAGCTGGAGGTGAGAGAGGGGCTAGAGAACCATGGCCAAGGTCCTGGTCACCTGTTCCTGAGCTGCTTTCATTTTCATTTTTCTATTTTAGTTTGCTTGAAGAGGAAAAGGCAAATAGCTTTCTATTCCTTAATCAGTACAGTAGTCAGTTTTACATTTGAAATATAAATGAGTCAACACTGTCTAGTTTATTCCTTCTCTGTTCTCCTTTACACTGTTGGCCTTAAACCTGTGATGATGTGCTGGGGAGCAATACTGGTATTGACACCCTTGGCATTGCCACCTATTGCCTGGTTTTTGGACTGTAAAGGGATTCTTACCAGAGACGCGCTCTCCATCCCTTAAGAGTTAGTATTCTTTGGTGACTTAAGTAATATTTAGATTTTAGTTTTTCCATTGTTTTTGCTTAAACATTCCAGTGTTTACTGGCATGTTGTAAGTGCAGATGTGAAAAGGAAACTGTTGAAAATTTACTTTATAATTTATACACCAGCGTTTTACATGGAGCCGTGCGTATGGCAGCCTTTCTGTTTGTGTTAACCGGGACTAAAGCTTTTCTAGATTGGAAACTGTAGGTTGCAAAACATGTGGTTTTTCGCATGTGCAGTTATTTCTTTATCACTGAGTCGTCCTTCCAAGCCTGGTCTAAATGTGCTTGAAAATTACCATCTGCTCCCTGCAGTTTGGAGAGGGCACAGAAAGACTAAGGTGGAAAGCTGTCACTTCTAATATTTTCATTCAAACTTTCACACCCTTCTTGCCTAGTTATATAATTGCATGCAGCAGGAGTTGTTTCAGCCATTTGGTCTCATCCTGATTTTTAAAGGGTGGGGGGCACAGGGAGAGACTGTTTTTTGACACAGTACTGATGCAAATTTGAGAATCTGATAAACCATAAAAGGATTTAGAATTTAATGTCCCTGCTTAGTAAGTTAGTTAAGTCCATTGCAGAAATGAGGTGAATATGGATAAAAACACCTGTACTTACGGATACATTTTCTTATGTAGAATTTGCTTTCTTACCAATTTTAATGCTATATTCTCAAATTTCATTTTCTAAAGTTGATATAGCAGAAATTTAATGATTTATTAGTTCTTTGTAATCTTATTTAATGTTCAGAATTTATTATAGATAATATTGGAAGGATTTTAGATTGCTTACATAATTTATTTTTCTAATGTCCCTTTAAAAAAAATCTTAAAAATTGATCTATTTTGGTTTTGATTGGAATGAATAGCCACAATAGGATTTGGAAATGAAACATGACGGAAGCCTGTTAGTGTAAACTGCCAATAATTTCTAATAGTCAGGAACAAGAAGACCATTAAAAAAATGGGATTTATGCCAATAAAAAGGTAGTAAGATAAAATGATAGTATTACTGTAGTCCACAGCCGTAAATTTTGCTCTTCCTGCAAGTTAATTACCTAACGTCTACACCAAGCTGAAGACAATAGTGCTACTCTTTCATTTACTTGAGAATTATTGTAAGAGAGAAAAAGAATTCCAGTCTTCAGTTGGGAAAATGATGGCTTTAACTTCCATTTAATGGAGTCTGCAGTAATTCCCACAAAAGACATTTAGTAAAGATGTCAATAATTGATTTTTGAGGAATAACATTCTGTACTTCTTATAACTAGAACAGAGAATTTAAAACAGAAATCCTCTTTTTTTTCCTGCTATTTCTTTTCTAGCCTTTGTCAATCTGAGTTTCTTTAGAGAAAAGCCTTTGGTCGACTGACTTTGGTCTAAATACGTTGTGCCAGGGTATTTGCCTTTTGTGCAACCAACATTTTATAATTTCTCTAATGTAACAAAACTTGGTTTGGAAAAAGATGTACATTCTAGGCCCTTAGAGAACAGTTGAGCCGTACAGTGGGTGTGTCAACAACCTTATATAGTGTGATAATTAGTATAATAGAGGTTTATAAAAAAGCTGTGGGGATCACAGGTAAGGGAGATACTGATTCTATAAAAAAGTGGGAAGGCTTTACAGGTTTAGTGAGAATAACAGGAATGTGTATATGTGTTTCATATTCTTGACAGTGGAAATAGAATATCCAATGATTTATAATCCTAAACTTGTATCGTATGTTGATAAGGATGATAATCTGATTCTCATAGGACTAAAGATGTTGGAGAATGTGACAGAGGCTTGGACTGGGGAAGTAGATTAGAGAAAGGTGGTGAATGGGAGTGGTCTAATACACCGTTCCAAAGACTTTGGACTTGACACGTCTCAATAGGAGAGCTTTCTTTTTTTGTGGGAAGTTTTACCCAGGAAGTAATTATGAAATCTGCTCCAGAAAGGTGATTGCTGGTGGTGTGGAGGGTAGACTGGACAGGGAGCCTGAAAGAAGGGTGGATGATAAGGAAGGTATCCTACTTAGGCCTTGAGTCGGCGGGGGGCTGGCCTAAGGTGTGTTTCATGGGTTGAACACATGCATCTTAGTAACTGAGTATCAGGTAAGGCAAAGGAGGGGTTTTAAGATGGTTCTCAAGTGTGCTGCTTGGACGCCCGTGTAGATGTCCGGGAGGAGGAGCAGATCTGAGGGAAGACATGACTTTGGTTTTATGGTGGGAGTGTGCCGGGAACAGAGGTGCTCGCTGGGCAGTTGGGAATATGGGTTGTGAGAGTGTGGATGTTGAAGATAGAGAGTTGAGGTTCCATTCTAAAGTTAATGTGTGGCCCAGTGGTTCTGAGCCTGGCATCCCTTTAGAATCAGCTGGGGAACGTTAGCAAGTGTCCACGGTGTGTCCTTCCCTTAAGAGTTTATTTTGATTGGTCTGGAGTGGGTTCTAGACCCTGTGTAACTGGGTTGAGAATTACAGTTTTAGATCCATAATGGAAGCCATAGGGAAGGCGGTGCATTGCCTAAGGAGTAGAAAAGGGAAGGGGGCTGGGGACAGACTTTGGAAACCAAGCACTTAGGGGTGAATGGCGAAAGAGGAGGCAGTGAGAAAGTACAGTAAAGAAAGCAGAGCAGGGAGAGGGGTATCAGTGTCATGAAAGAGATGGGAAATGGGGCTGTTACCAAGGGGTACAGAGTGACCGGCAATACCACATGCTGTAGAAGGTCAAGAAGAAGTAAGGATTATGAAGTGGCCAGAGAGATTTTTTCCTGCGATTTGATAGTAAAAGCTAAATTGCAGTGGTTTGAGGAGTGAATGAAGAAAGGACAGGGTCAGTGAATATAGACTGTTCTTTGAGTTTGTTTTGTAAGGTCCATGAGTGCTTCTGCATTGCTGGGTGCCTACTTTGTGTCCACATGGCTGCTGGACTTCCCAACCTCAATGAGCCTGCAGTCTTGTAAAGTAAACAGACGATAACTTAGATCAGATGATGAGCCAAGTTTTGTAAGATGAGTAAGAGTCATTAAAAAACAAAAAGGTCAGACTTGTGTCTTAGGCAAAAGAGTCGCATATGAGTAGATGGAGAGTGGAGTGTGGTGCCCTCCAGTTTGCTTGTTATAGGAACTGGTGCTTAGCTGCTTGTGGTTGGCTTGCTTGGGATGTTACTGGAGGAGGTGCTGGGTCATGGAGAACTCTGAACAACAAGTCGGGAAGCTGGACTTGATCCTGCAAGCAATATGAAGCCTTTCTAGTTCTGAGGAGGGAGAAGGAGTGGCCCTTTGAAATTAGCATTTTAGGTAGGCCATTGTCTGCCTGCTGCTTGGTGGGGAAAAAAGATTTAAAGGGAAGAAAACCTGAAGACATGGAATGTCCTGTTCTGAGCCACACAAAGACCAGAATAATGTAAGACCCCAGTGGATTAGTATAGTGGTGGTAAGGATAAAAAGAAAAGGGGTGGGATTGAGTATTTGTGTCTCCCTATAATTTATATGTTGAAAACTAACCCCCAGTGTAGTGGTATTAGGAGGTGGGACCTTTGGGAGGTGATTAGGTCACGAGGGCTCTGCCCTCATGAATGGGATAGAGGCTTATAAAAGAGGCCTCAGAGAGTTCCTTTTCCTTTCTACCTCGTGAGGGCACAGTGAGAAGATGCTGTCTTCGTACCAGGAAGTGGGCTCTCACCAGATAGCAAATCTGCCAGTATCTTGACCTTTTACTTCCCAGCCTTCAGAATTAGGAAAAATAACTTTCTGTTGTTTTTAAGTCACCTGGTTTATAGTATTTCTGTTATACCTTGAAGGAACTAAGACAAAATCTATATGGAAGGTAATCTATATGGTAGGGCACAGAGATGGACCATATTGAGGTAAGAAGGTGCGGGCTGAGAGAGCAGGAGTTGGATGACTCAGGATTCCCTGGTTTGGATGGAAGAGAAGATTTTGGGGCAGTTAACCAAGAGCCTGAATACAAAAGGAGAGGCATGTTTTGAGGAGGAGGATGTTGAGTTTGATTTTGGACATATTGAGAGTTAGAGGTGATTATGTTAGTTATGTACAGTGAGGATAGTAGAGGGAGTATTCCACTGTATTCTCATAAACTATCCTGTGAAATATAGGATAGTTGTATCTTTACTTTACAGATGGGATATCTGAAGCAATTAAAATATTAAGTGACTTGCCAAAAGTATAAAAGAGGAGGTAGAACCTAGGTTTATGAATTCTCCAATTCTGTGATCTAATTATATCTAGTAATTTCAAAAAATGTGTTTTTAACTGTTGAATGGATAACTGAATCATTCTAACCTCAGATTTTGCACACAGCTCCTGAGCATTTTGGTTGGGCATTGAATCTCTCAGAGCCCTAGGTTCTTCATTTGCAGCACTGGATGCTTAGAGCATGCAGAGGGGAAAGATATTGTGTGGCCTTTTAGTTTCTTTGTAGCTTGAACATTCTGTGTTTCTAGACTTTCAGTGTCATCATCTTAAATTTTTTTCTTTGATGTAACTGATGAAAGAGTTCAACCCCAACAGATGATTTATTTTCTATCCTTTTCTTCTTCAAGTGGAGAATGGAAAAATTATGTCTGTAGAACACAGTAGGCTAGAAATGGCTTGTGAGAACAAGTTCTATATTTTCTTAAAATTAATCTTCTCCCTCATAGCAAAGCTTCATGTACTTAAAGTAATTGAATGGGCTACAGGGTATACTGGGAATTGTAGTTTTCCACTTCTTTGTGTTCTGCAGATTAATAATCTTGCAGCCCTCTGAGGGAGATAAGGAGAGGACGCTCTCTGACAAATTGTTATCTTGTCTTTCAGAAGTGTGTTTTGAGCAGTGAGTATGCCCTCAACGCCTCCCCTGGGCTTTTAGCTTGACTCTAAGTAATGGTAATACAGAAAGGATTGCTTTTACATTTTTTTGGCTTATGATACTGTATATCTTTTCCACTGGTGTCTTTAATCTTTTCTTTTAGCCTAGTTTTTAAAAAGTTTTTTATTTGTATCAAGGTTATAGATGTAAATGGTTTACAAAGTCAGTGGTTCTACAAGATTTGCCATCAAAAACAGTGGTCACTGCCCTCCTTCCGTTCCCCTTCCCCACAGGCTGCCACTTTGAACTCTGGTAACTGATTCTTCCAGGATGCCTCCATATTTTTGAATAATGTACTTGTATTGCTACTTTCAGTTTTTAAGATTTATCTGTTGATTTCTCCTGGAAGATGACCATTTAATTCTCTCTTCTCATCCTGCCCTCACCACAGGCATGAATCCTTCATATCAGCTCATCTTCCCAATACAGACGTGCTATGATTTTGGTTGATCACTGTTCTGTTTACATTACGGAGACTGAGGAAACTATTCAGAAATGAGGCGTGGAATAAACTGCTATTTTCCTTTCCTATACAGCTATTTATTTTTCTTGGAGTTAATAATTGATTTTTCTTTTAATTTTCTGCATGCTTATCACTCACTCCATTTTAGATTCTTCAGCATTATGAGTGTCCATTTTTTGTTGTAAGATGTTCAGATCCAGCAGGTATGTTATCAGTTGTATCATCTAGAGAAATGTCTGCTAGAAGCTCCACCGTGCTCCAGTATGTCTGCGTCTGTGTGTACCTGTTACCCACAGTCTCCCTGTACCGTCACCTTGGGGTTTCCCTCCACCTCTTTTCTTAGTTGGATCTTTGGTTTCCTTGATTCTGCATCTTTCTTGTTTTAGTGAAGCTCATCCTCTAATATTTTGTCAAGAATTGTGCAGGGAAGTAAAATTTTAAGGTCTTGCATTCTGAAAATGTCTTTATTTTACCCTCATACTGACTTAAAGATTCACTAGGAATAGTATTCTGGAAATCTTTTTCCTTCAGAATTTGAAACGGTTGCTCACCTGTCACTTAGCCACCAGTGCTGCTGTTCTGAAGTTTGAAGCCACTCTTCTTGCTTGCTGAACCTCTCTAGACAACTCTCTTAACTCCTGGTGTCCATGGGACCTTCCTTCCACCCAGTATCCTTAAGGTTCCTCTAGAGCCCTTTTATCTACTGCCCTGCGTGCTCTTTCAGTCAGGAAAAATCTCTTGAATACTTCTTTGATCTCCTTTCCCCTCACTTTTACTCTTCTCCCTTCTTAGAACTTATTTCATCTGATGCTGGACTTACTGGACTTGTTACTTTCTTTATCTTTATCTGTATCATTTTCTTTTTGTTCCCTTTTCTGGAAGAGTTCTTTATTCCTTTATATTTTTAATTTCCAAGGCTCTTTCTAGTCCTCTCAAAAGCCCCTCCCTTCTTCCCTTTTTCCTCTTCTTGACTATTTTTCACTTTTCTTTTCTTAATTCTTTTTTGTTTCGTTTTAACAGAATCCTGTTCTTGTTTCAGGGTAGATTTTTTTCTTTAAATCTCTTTGAGATATGAATGATTGTACTCTCTTTTGCATCATTTCATTGTCTTCTAATTTGTCCTTTTTTGCTTGTTTTGGTCTCTATTTCATGTTGAAGGCTTTCCTCAGCTACCAATAATCCTGGGTTGTCTGAATGCCTGGGCAGGGCTTGCTGACCATAACTTTTACTGTTGAGGGAAACTTGGGATCCCACCATACTCCTACCCCAGTACGTGGTTAGATCCATCCTATTGGGCTGGCCTCAGATTTACCAAGGGAAGAGGGCTGTTTGGCAGGCTTCTACGAGCAAATCTCAGCATTTAGTAGATATTGCTGTAGTACTTCTCTAGCAATGGTTCTGACCCTTCTTTTTTTCCCTCCTCTGGAAATTTCTGGGCTTCTGCTAGGTTTGAGGGAGGTGCTGTGCTCAGTGGGAGACATGCTGCTTCTTAGTCAACTTTTAACTATTCCTCCTTGTTTTAGGCACGAGCTCACCCCTGTCTTACACTCCCTGTCCCCCAGCATACCACCATTTTGCTCTCAGAGGTATCTGGTACCACCAGTTTCCCAGCCTTTGAAGATTCTGCCTTGTTGACTGTGTTGGCTAAGTTAGTTACTACCTGTCCATATGCTTTCGCATTCACAACTTTGCTGCTGTTGTTCTTATCCTTGTGAGTTTGTTTTATAAAAACAAACAAAAGAGCAAATGAAAAGCAAACTGAACTGTTTAGTTTGTTTTTAGGAGAGCATGACACTGATGTTAAGGGTTGAATCTGCCATGTTTATCCTAAATCTCTCTTTAGGTTATAAATATGTACCTTTAATTTGTAGGTCAGACCCAAGTGTGCTCTTTTATAAATACCTTTGTAATTTACGTGAATATGTACATAACTGTGGGTTACAGTCTGTCCCTTACATAAACAAAATTGTCACAGACATTAAAATGTAATTAACAGCTACAAGAACTGTCTACGCTGTGATGATCTCTTCTGAGTGGTTTATATACTATTTGCAAGTTAAATACTGTTGATTTTGCAAGCATCACGGAAGTCACTTCATTTAAATGTGATTTTGTGCATTTTGTTTTCTGTATAGACAACTGAAAATGACTTGTGACCACAGTGTTTCCCTGTTCATGAACACCCCACTCAGCATGGCCTGGCGCAGAGCTCACTTGGCTATAATGATGCTGGTTTCAGAAGTACTTTCCTTTAAAAACATGTATAGACACACTCAGTAGAGTTGTGCGTGTATGTGAATAGTCCATCCTGGCACCCCTGTCTTCCTGGCTCGGAAGGTATAGCACCTCTCCGCCCTCGTGAGGGAGCGGCCACGTGGGCGGCCGGGCTGCCCCAGCTGGCGGCGCGGCGTCCTGCGCATGCTCCCGGCGCCTGGCTGTGGCCTGCCTTGTGGCCTCTTTAGTGGCCTTTCTGCCAGTTATTGTGCACGCTCCTGGACAGCTTTGGTTTTTGATGACCAGCAAAAGGTGTACAAATGACATTTCTGGACCTACTGCAGAGTAACAAAGGAGAGTATCTTTCTGGATGTTAAAATGCAAGTTTTAAGATGGCCTGAAGTGGCGTCATGGAAGTTCGCGAGGAGGCAACTGGGGCAGGGGAAGGCCTGTGGTGACCAGCAGGTGCCCAGGTGGCCTGAGCTTGGCTGGGAGTGGGAGCTGCAGAGTCCCAGCGCCTCTGGGCGGCTCTGAAAGAGGAGGCAGGGTCTTCCCTACGAACCGGTTTCCTCTCTGGAGCGCTGAGAGGTGGGAAGGTGCTGCCTGCTGTGGAAGGCTGGTCCAGCTAATTTATTATGATATTTGATTCTTTACCAGGGTCTGCTAGAGTTACCAGGCGCTGCTGTTATCAGAAATACCCTTTTTTTTTTCCATTTTGGTTATATGTGAAAACAATCTGAACATACTTTGTTTTTTTTCCTCTATTCATATAGATATTAATTTATTTACATTTCGGATCAGAGTTTCTATTTTTCCTCTTTATGATTTTTTTAATTGTACTTTTTGTTGTTGGAAGTGTAGCCAGTTTACACTGTTGTGTCAGTTTCTGCTGTACAGCACAGTGCTTCAGTCATATAGGAACATATGTATATCGTTTTCATATTTTTTCACCATAGGTTGTTAAAAGATATTGAATATCATTCCCTGTGCTGTACAGTAGAAACTTGTTGTTTATCTATTTTATGTATATTAGTATCTGTTCACAGACATAGAAAACAAACTTATGGTTACTGGGGGGGAAGTGGGGGAAGGAATAAACTGGAAGTTCTAGGTTTGCAGATACTAACTAATGAACATATATTGTTCTTAAGTTTTGAAATTATGCGTTAAAATACTTTTTATTTTTCCTTTAGGCCTTTTAAATGCCCATCTTTTCAGACTGGGGACAGGTACTCTGCTTGCACGTGGCTCTGGAAGGCAGCTTGTCCTCTCCGCAGGGCTTGGCTCTGCTCTGTCCCGAGCACTCGCACCTGGCTCTGTGCGCTCAGCCCCGATAGGACACAGCCGCGACAGGGCACGTGGTCTTTAACTGAAAGACAGAGGGAGAAACCCAGAGGTCCGTTTCAGAAATTGACGTCCAAAATGCGTATTGGCTTCATCTTGGAGTGTCGCTGCCGCACAGGCCTTGGTGTCTCTCGCGACGGTGAAGAATGGCGAGTCCTTTAGTCCTGTGTCCCCACAGGGGGTGGGCATGTCATTCCCGAATCGTGACTGAAAATCTGACATTACTTTGGATCCGTTTCCTTCATGTTTACTATTTGTTGGGCTCTTTGTGTAAACTGTAACTTTCTAAAAAACGTACCTCTTTCACTCTCCTTCCCGGGAGGAAACGGGAAGTTTCCTTTAGTTTTTTAGTTTTTATCGAGTTTCTTTAGTTTTTATCACTGATGTACCTGGGTGCTACTATTATCTCATTATAACATTAGGATAAATACTAAGAATCTAAACATAGTATGATGAAAAAAGGATTTTAGTAAACATGCTAAAAAGCTTCAAGACAAAAAATAGTAAACTAAATACTCATACACCATTCAGGACTGTAAATGTATCTTTAGAAATAGAATTTAGAGACAACTTTTAATTTCAATTTTTAAATATGGTATTTTCAGTTTTATCAATGTGGAATTGAAAGATTTTGAAGAGAATTCAGCAAAATTTTTATGAAAGAGATGACAGAATAGTAAAGACTAGTTATTATTGAGTATCTAATTTTACTTGGGGTATATAACTTTAAATGTTGAGGGTGAGACATTTGATTGTTTATAAAATTTCTGATATAAAATTTAGACTTTTCTCCTTGAATGCATTAAACTGTTATCAATTGAGATTTATAATTTTATTTTAATTGATGTATATATACTGTATATGTTTTTTTCAAGAAGAATTTGAAGATTTGGAAATCTATATCAAATTTGTTTCAGAAGTGGCTAGATTCTCAGATTTAATAATTTTAGCTTTTTTTTGAATGATAATTATTACAAAATATCTTTTGTGTCTTTCTCTTAGGTCATCTTTTTTGGTATAATTCATTCATCTTCCATTGCCTCAGCATCTGGCTATGAAAAGTGAATAATAGTGTTTATTTGAAATTTATACCTACATCTTTGGATGAAAATTCTCTATGACTAGAAGATAAACATTGAGGAGCACAACTGTCCTATAAATATTAATGAAGTTTTATAGTCAAATTAATTTTTAACTTTTAGTCTGCACAAATTTGATTTATCTGAAAATAGAGAATTAAAGAAGGAAAGTGTCAGTGATGTATATTAACTACTTTATCTACGGGGTTGGGACATGTAAAGACTTAATTTTATGCTATTTTTCCTTGCACTAATTTAGCAGGCTTGCAGGCATGCAAGAGGAAGCCAGCGCCAAGTGTTAATACAAATGTCAGTTAATATGTGAAGAGATGGATTTGTCTAGAGTGAGCTATAAAGTGAATTTCTTTATGTCAGATTTTATGTACCCATTGAGATTCCTTTGAAAAAAAAAGTGATGCATTCCTATGGGGGAAAATCTGTTCTGAGAACTAGTAGTAAAATCGTACTTATGAACTTTAGACATCTGTTGAAAATGAGTATTTAAGTATCTTTTCCAATAATATTTTAATATTCATTGTAATAAGATGGAACAGTTGATAATTACAGACATTGCTGATTTCCCTGGCGAATGTTCCCTACACTGCAGGGACCAATGGCAGTGAGATAGCGGAGGGGCATCCAGGTAGGAGGTTGTCTGTGTTTTCCAGGAGTCATCATCCTGCTGGTCTGGTCGGGTCAGGACTGTGCTTCTCCTGTCACTCCTCCTTGCCTTCATTCCAGACAGTCCTAGCTCTGGAACACCCTCGACTACAGCGTCTGAAGAAGTTGGAAAGCCAGTGGCTGAAATACCCACCCCTGTACTTGCCTTGTAAGTGGAGATGATTATCCTGCATTCTGTTGGGTGATAATGGGAGAGGCCGGAGAGAGCTCCCTGTTTAACTGGGAATCTCAATAAATCTCCCTTCTTTCTCCCAGCTACGTGCGTTTATGGTTTAATAGCAAGTCCCAGTTTTGAGCCTGACTTCTGGCTTGTGTTAAGAGACAGGACTCTGACAGGGAGTTCCAGCTGGCGTTCTGATAGCTGTTTTTAGCTCAGCCCTGACTGACCCTGAACACAGTTCATCCAGTCTGGTGCCAAAGGCCAGGTACACTGATGTGTCCTCACTTCAGGGCTTAGGATAACATGGAGCAAATATATTTGCCATTTAATAAATTATCCGTGTTAAATTTCATTCATTTTCTTTTCTATAAGTTTAAAAGGTTTCTTACGCTTTAGTGGCTATGTATTGAAAAGCTTGCTTTGAATTAAGTCGTGTCAAAGATTGACTTTGTGGTAATGTAGAAGTTATGATGGAAGAATGTGGATTCTGGGTATTGCCAGGAAAGTAGAAATACTTTTTTAAGCAGTACTCAGAATTTATGTGTATGTCCTTATAAATAGGAAAAGAGCTTCTAAGTGTATTGTATTTGACCATTATGCATATGTTTAAATATTTTTTAAATTGTGCCACATTGGACTCTAGACTCAATCAGAGTTAGAATATTTTACTAAACATTGCTTTCTTGAAACAACATTTAGTGATGATTCTCTATTAAAAAATTTCCTGGTAACATCTTGCAAACAACCATCATAAGTCTGAACCTGTTTTATATTTGTGATTTTCATTCTTGTTTTGCGGTATCTAGGACCTTTGGATTTCCTAGCATTATGTCTGAAAGGGCTTTAGAGCTTATCTCAATACGTTTTATAACTAGAGTTTAAGTGGGTTTTTTTTCATCTGTCATTAGCTTGGAAAAAGACAGACTTCCTTTTTCAAGACCCATTCATCAATAGAGGTATGAGCAGATAAATAAGCAGATTTGAAATCAGCCCACTTTCATTGTTTCTTCTGTATTGTGTGCAGCCTATGTTTCATATAAACACCCACGTAAAACTAGTCTGGTGTAGAAAAGTGAAACTCTGGTGATCAGGGCTTATTCATCTCTTGTGTTTACCAGCACCTAGCTGGCATAGTGCCTCACATGAAATGTTTGTTAAATGAAGCAATAACAGAATGTTGAGGGACCCCACCAAATGATCTTGTTTACTCATGTAGTGGACAGTGTGAAAAATGGCCCTTGATAGAACAGAAATCAGGTTTCTTGCATAATCCTCTTCACTATTATATAGGGTGTAGTAGAGAAGGCCTGACAGAGTTGGGGAACTAAGACTTTCTTAGAGTGGTTATGTTGCTCAAGGTCACGTAATTAAGTGACAGATCCAGGATTAGAATCTGGTCTGACTCCAACACTGTTCTTAATTAGTATTTTATCCTACTTTTATGAATTTGTAGGTTCCATGTGGAAGGACATATTCTGGTTTGAGAATATTCTTCTTACATGTTCTTACTGCAGGGTTAGCCAGCATGTCCGTGCCATCTCCCCTCTGCAGCGTGAGGTTATGGGCGCGTCACCATGCAGGTGCAGGGTCCTGTGTAAGATGATGCCAGTATCTTCCAGGGCCACTGGGGACTGGGCTCAACAGGGGTTACGGGAGCAATCACTTCTTTCCCTTTTTGAAGACCCAGAGTGTGCTTTTTTTCTGATGGCTTCTTGGTGTTTGAATGGCTTATGTATACTTGAAGACTTCACTTTTTCTTTCTGTTTTTCTCTGTATTCTTAGATTTAAAAATAATAAATGAATAAATGCTTACATAATATGGTATGAAGATATATATGATCTTGGAGTGCTATATTAAGGGGAGGTGGAATAGAGTCTGTAGAATAAAATAAACCTGGATTTAAGCAACAGCTGTTTCTCAAGGTGAGTGGTCTAGAGCAAGTTACTTAAATAGTCAACGTCCTTTTTATTAAAAGAGAGTTGCGATTACTAAGTGAGATTCTGTGTATGAAAGCTGGTAGTCTACAACCTGGCACTAAGTGCTTAAGAAATGCTCCTTCCTCCATTTATTTCATCCTTTCTTGGAATCATAGCTGATCTGATAAACTTATCAGTTCTCAGTCTGTCTTGTTTCATGGCGTGGTAAACGTTCACTGGTAGTTTTCATTCATCAACACAGAGCCTTTCTGGAGACTGTGTAAGGAGGAAATAAGTGTTTAGGAAATAACAAGAACACGCTGTTGATGTTCCGTGAACCTGCCGGTGTGATTATCCTTACACATTCTCTTGATCTTGGCTCTTTGTTTTTCTACATGCTGTTTCTTGCCTGGAACTCCCACCCATCTACCTATTTATACTCTGTGATGGATGGGCTTCTCCTACTCCAGGACTTTCCTGCTTAGTGAAGCCCTGACTCTCCCTTCCTCCTTCTACCAGTCTTTCTGTAACTGTAGGTTGAGCTCCAGTGTGACTGTGATTACACCTGGCAGTTAGTGATTTTTTTTTCCCTCCTCCCTCTGTGGTACTTTATTACTCCCCTCCCCCAACTTTATTGAGGAATAATTGAAAGATATAATTGTATATATTTAGTGTTCAGTATAATGGTTTGATATACATATACATTGTGGAATAATTACTAAGATGAAGATAATTAACACATCCATCACCTCACATAGTTAACTTTTTTTCCCTGTGAGAACATTAAAGATCTATTCTCAGCAACTTTCAACTATATAAAACTGTATTATTAACTATAGTCACCATGCGGATCATTAGATCCTCAAAACTATCTCTTATAACTGAAAGTTTGTACCCTTTATGTAGTTCCTCATTTTTCCCTCCCCCAACCAATGGCAATCACCGTACTATTTTGTTTTTATGAAACTGGCTTTTTTGTTGTTGTTTTTCTTTTCTTTTTGAAAGGTTCCACATGTAAGTGATATCATATAGTATTTGTCTTTCTCTGTCTTGTTTATTTCACACCCAGGTTTATCCATGTTGTCATAAATGGCAAGACTTCCTTCTTTTTCGTGGCTGAATCATATTTGTGTGTATGTCTGTGTGTTATTTTCTTTATCCATTAGTCCATCAAAGGATATTTAGGCTCTTTCTATATCTTGACTATTGTGACTTAAGCTGCAATGGACATGGGGTGGGTGCAGATACCTCTTCAGGATCCTAATTTCATTTTCTTCAGATATGTACGCAGCCATGAAATTGCTGCATCCTTTGGTAGTTCTGTTTTTAACTTTCTGAGGAAACCCCATGCTGTTTTCCAAATGACTGTATTAATTTACATTCCTACCAACAGTTACCAGGGTTCCCTTTTCTCAAAAGTCCTTGCCAAAACATGGTATCTTTTTTTTTTTAAATAATTCAAGTGTGAGGTGATATTGTGGTTTTGATTTGCATTTCCCTGATGTTGAGCACTTTTTCATCTATTGGCCATTTGTATATCTTCATTAGAAAAATGTCTGTTCAGGCCCTTTGTCCCCTTTTTAAACTGGATTATTTGCTTTTTTGCTGTTGAGTTGAATGAGTTCTTATATATTTTGGATATTAACCCCTTATCAGATACATGATTTGCAAATATTTTCTCTCGTTCTGTAGGTTGTCTTTTCAATTTTTTGTTTTCCTTGCGGTGCAGAAGCTCTTTAGTTTGATGTAGTCCCAGTTTATTTATTTTTGATTTTGTTACCTTTGCTTTTGTTGTCTTGTCCAAGAAATCGTTGTCACTCCCACCGTCAAGGAGCTTTCCCTGCTTCGTTTTTTTCTGGAAGTTTCACAGTATCGGGTCCTACATTTAAGTCTTTAATCCATTTTGAGTTAGTTTTTGTGTATGGGATAAGGTCAACTTGTATTTTTTTTTGCATATGGAATCCAGTTTTCCCAACACCATTTACTGAAGAAACTATCCTTTCCCCATTCTATGTTCTTGACACCCTTGTCAAAAATTGTAAATGCATGGGTTTATTTCTGGGCTCTATATTCTGTTCCACTGTCTGTGTGCTTGTTTTTATATCAATGCTGTACTGTTTTGATTGCTATCCCTTTGTAACATAGTTTGAAACCAGGAAGTGTGATGCCTTCAGCTTAATTCTTCTTTCTTAAGATTGCTTTGGCTATTGGGGTCTTCTTGTTGTTCCATACAAATTTTAGGATAGTTTTTTCTATTTCTATGGAAAACGCCATTGGAACTTTCTTTCCTATGGATTCTAACTACATCAGAAGCCAGGGAGCATAGCTTTTCATGTTTTTGTTCCTGACACCTCACACAGTGCCTCACAAATAGGAGGCCTTCAAGAAAAGTTTGTTGAATAAATGAGCACAAATTTTGGCATCCATGTAAAACTAACCTGTAGATTGGAGATTGAAAAATTCAGTGTTAGGCCACTTGTATAAAATTTTCTGTCACCATAATTGTAAAATAGGTCAACTCACGATATTGATGTATTTTATGTGTTCAAAGTAAGTAGAGTCTTTTCTCTTAGAAAACATCCTTCTTGTAAAGAAATTATAGTTTGGGGAGATCATTAACATTAATCTACTTTTGTTACTTTAAACTTAAAAAAATTTTTTGACATGCATAGTTTTGTGAGCTTTGGTATAAAATTTAGAGACTAATTTTTGAAAGAGAGAAACAGCATTTTCTAGGGTAGGTGGAAATACGACTATATGTCCCTGAAGATCCAGAACAATGTATTTGAAATCTGTAAACCATCTGCTTTGGTACAGTCTGTCTTTGCAGTTGGTTTGCAGATCAGAGCTGTGATATACAATGCGTGTTATTTAGCAGATGCAGTGGAATCTTGTACAGTGCATTACTGTAATAGTTTAAGCACTTTGACGATTTTTCTTAACTTAGACATGTTTAACTGGTTATATCTTGAAGGATGAGTCTGGTCTTCAGTCCGTTGTCTCAGCCCCTCTGTTGATAGTCTCAGGCTTCACTTAGCTTGACCTGTCTCCTCGAGGCCAGGTGCTCCTGGGCCTTCATCTCCAGCCCTAACCTACCTTCCAGCTCCAGGCTTGTCTTTTCAACTGCCTACTGAAGAGTTTCTCAAGCCTTATCAGAAACAGCTATTTCTCCATCTGGTTTGTCTATTTCTCTTAACAAAACCATGTGCCAAAGAGTCATATTTGATTTTGCTCTGGTTTCCTATGTTGATTAACTTCTCAAGCTTAGTTCATTTTAGTGCATTACAGTAGGGGCCCTGGCTTCAGGCTTTCCAGGTTTCTGGTCTGGCTTGTTTACACATGTGTGAGGTGAGATCACTCACCTTGGTCTCTTCATCTGTAAAGGAAGGGTGATGCTCTCTACCTCCCCACTTGCTGAGAAAGTGAAAGGACGTAGCCCAAGGTCTAGCATGTAGGTCCAGGGACCATCAGGTAGCTGACCTTCAGACTGGAATTCCGTCTCCCACTTCTGTCACTTGTTGGGTAATTCTCTGAGACCTGCATCTCCCTTGCACGGGAACTCTCTGCTGGCCCATCCCCCCATCCCCTTCCATCCTTGTCTCTCGTTCCCCTCTTACACAAATTCTGCTTTCTCAAGTACGTCCCACACTTTTTATTGTGTCATTATTTTTGATTTGGAGGTCCTGATCTCTTTACCCATTTATCTCTGTCTGCTGAATGTCTGCTGAACATCTGGCCATTCCTCAGAGCACAGTTTCATTCTCCTTTCAATCTTTCCTGGAGCATGTCTTCTTTTCCGAAATGTACCTTAAGCATGTTTCATCATGGTCATAGCATATTGAATCTTGACATATGGTAATCTGAGTACTGGCCCTTTCTCCTTTGGGTCCTTAAGAGCAGGAGTCACATATTAACTTTTTTGCTGTGGCATAAAGTAGAAGAGCCTGCCTGTAGTAACTGATCAATTAAATACTTGAATTTAATTGACGTAATGTCTTCTTTTACCTGCTAGAATGTACTGTGTGTTTTGTTTTTTTGTTTGTTTTTCAAAAGTTTTTGTTGAGATATAATTGACATATAATATAGTATTAGCTTTAGGTGTACAATATATATGTATATATTGTGAAATTATTATCACAATAAGTTTAGTTAACATCCATCACCACACATAGCTACAACTTTTTTCTTGTGATGAGAACTTTTGAAAGACCATCTTTAAATTGCCTATTGAGTATATAGATCAAGAGTTGGATCTAGATTAATATTTGAGATTGATAACTATTTATTCATTGTTCCCGTTCCCTCATTCCTTCATTAAATTGGCCTTAAGTACCAGTGCACTTCAGTAGTTTATGTAGCAGAAAACCCATTGTTTAGAAGGGGAGAATTCTGTAGTTTTTAAGGAAATGATTGTATGTACTGCATGATCAGATTTCAGAGCTTTAGAAATTGTTAATTGAGTACCATAAGCTTTCTTCACACCTGTGTCCATCTTTCAATCCAGTTAGTGACATCTACATTTTAATTCGCATGAAAATATAGACCTATTTGCCATTTATTAAAAATTAATTGCATTTATAATTCTCAATGATAAAAGCTGAGTGAGGTGATAAAGAGATAAATGACCAGCCAAAATTATATTCTGGATTAATGTTTTTGTTATTTTTATTTTATACTCTGCTTTTTAATGTGAGAATCATGGAACCTTAAAATTTTTATAGTCTTTCTCCTGCCAACTTATCCTTACAAAGTGAAGATGCCAGACTTTGCCCAAATTTAAACAGTATCACGCTTTTGCCAGTAAGCCATTGTTTAAAACGAGTGCCATAGGGAAAAAAGTCACAAAGAAAGCTGTCCTTATTGAGAATGTTTTGTTTTCTTTTTCTTAATAGAAGGATGGCTTACTGCCATGTTTTGTTGTTGTTTAATATTATAGAGGTTTTACTGCAGCTCTGTTGGTGATTACAAGACTGCTACATTTTGGCTAACAAATATAGTAAATGTGATGAAATTCCCCTATGTTGTACGTTTCTCTGAATAACATGTTTGTATAACATGTGAAATACTGCTGTTGGAAGAATTGCTTTCCTGAAAGGGGTTTGCAAATTCCTTTCTCGATTTTTAGTGTTACTGAAGTGTACTGTTGAATATTTCAAATTATGTGGGTATTTAAAAAGCATTCTTAAAAACTTTTATTTGCACACACCATCCTTTTTGAAGTTGGGGCTCTGAAAAGGTTGAGAATTGTATCTTCAGATAATAATGTTGATTTTCTTACTGCATCTACGAGCCACTGAATGGAGTTATTTAAAGGTTCTGTACTTTTTGGAGTAGATAACACTGGTATGACCATGCAGGCAGGTCACATGCACAAACTAGTACATTTGTGTTTCTGTTTATAAAATGACTTTGTGCTGGTGGTCTGACTCTGAGCCGAGGCCCTGCTAGCCTCACCCCTTCTGGACTGTGGACATCACGCTGAGTCCTGGCTTCCCCTTATGGTCTCTGGTTTGGCTCGTATCCTGTTGACCCTGCCACGTCTCGATGGCCCATGTAGTTTCTGCTGTTCCATGTGGTCCAGGGATGCCACCTTGGAGTATGGCCTGCTTGGCTTGAGACTTATGCCAGCTGGTCGTCTCTGCCTGGATGTGTCCCTGGAAACTCAGTTCTAAGTGTTCCATTGTCTTGTCTTTTCTCCAGTCCACCATTTGTCCCATGAAATCATGGTATAGCTCACTCCTTAAAGTCATCCATCTGGAAGTCATGCTTGGTGTTCCTCCCTCACTACCCACATCCAGCAGATCACTACTTCTGGCAGATTACGCCAGACCTGTTTGGTTCTCTCTCTTCATAGCCTTCTCTTGAGTTGAGCTCTTTGCCACCAGGTATGGCAGTTGCTGCTGCTTCTGGACCAGCGCCTTCGCCAGCTGTCTCCCTCCTGCTTTGAGTCATTCTCACTTTGCGGTTACTGGACCCCTGAGCAGTCAGAGGTGGACTTTAGGAGGCTATGGATTCTTTGGAATTAAATATTCAGATTTAATTTTGTATGTATGTAGGTACATTTTTCTGGTCATTATATTCTCAAAGGATCTGTGAATCCTGAATTGTTAAGAACCAGTGTAATTATTTCTTCACATAGAATCTTTATAGTAATCTTGCTAAAATAAAATGTAAATCTGATACATTGTTCTCCTGTTTACAGTTCTGTAGTGAATTCCTGTTTTATATAAAACCCAAACTTGTTAGCCTGATGGCATGGCCCTTCTAAACTGACTCCTGTCTTCTTTCCCACCTTGTCTTCTGCCAGCACTCCCTCATAAGCTGTGCGTCAGTCTACTTTCTTGCTGTTCGAGAATATACCATCCTTTGTTTCCCACTATTCCTCTGTCTGAGATGACCCATTCTGTGTCCCCTTCCCTGTTTGCTCTAGATGTCACTTTCTCTGTGAGTGAAGTCTTCTTTGCCCACTGGCCCCTATCTACATTTAAGCAACTTCTACTTCAATTAAAACTTCTCTCCTTGTATTACAATTGTTGGTTGATACTAAATGTGTCCACTACCGAACTTGAGATCTTTATGTGATGCATTAGAACTACCTGCCTCTGAAATCTCATTCCATGTGACTTGTGGACCTTCTTACCTGACCATATTTATTCTTGACTTTTGATTAGTTACCTAAAGTCTTATGAAGGACTTGGTTCTTTTCTTGCTCTTGTTCTATAGACTTGATCAAGCGACTGCGCTTCCTCATGTGCGTCATGACAGCTGTGTATCATGTTCCGTCTTCTGTTTTCGCTGTGCTGTGGTACACATTTTGAAGTTTTCCTGCAGTTTCTCTAATCTTTTCTACCATTTCAGAAATCGCTTGTATCAGCCAGAATTTTAACTTGTAAGCAGTGGAAACTGAGTTTGGCCAATCCAAGCAGAAAAGGAAGTATTGACAGGCTAGTGGGAAGCTCACAGAATTGCCAGGAAGGCTGCAGAACTGGGCCAGCAAGGAGGGAAGGCACACGGAAGCCCACATTGTGAGGACAATGCCAGAATCAGGTCCTGAGGACAGAGAAGGCATGCCTCCACGGTCGCTTAGCAGAGGGTACCATAGCTGGTCCTCCACCATCATCCCTGCTGCTATGAACGTGCGACACGTGCCTGAAATTGAGTATTGCTGTGTGAACTGCCAGGAAAAATTCCTCCTGTCCTTGTTTGTTTGTGTTACTAGCTAATGAGCCAAAGGCCAGAGCATGTGCATCTGATTGGCTGATCTTGGTTCACATACCAATACCCCAGTTGCCAGTAGGTTTGGGAAAGCAAGCATCTGGCATTTTCGGCCTCTATTAGCGGGCAGTCTGTCTGTACACCCCTGATGCTAATTATATTGTCTGTTTTTCACCCCACACCACCACCCAATTCACAGGTACCAGTTGAGTGTTGTGCAGTTTAACTGAATGCTGATACTGTCTGCCTGGAAATAGCATTAGATTCCTTAGATTAAGGGCTCAGTCCTACAAGACAGCCCTTCAACCCCTACTTCAGATGGCAGTCACAAATCCAGGTTGTCACCTGTGCTTTTGATTGACTGACTAGATCCAGAAGTTCCACCAACCCTCTCCTTGGGTTCTGTTAATTTACTCGAGCGGCTCACAGAACTCAGAACATTTCACTTACTAGAGTACTGGTGTTATAAAAAGATGTAATTTGGGAATAGCTCAATGGAAGAAATGCATCGGGTCAGGTAAGTGGGAAGCAGTGGGAGCTTCCATGTTCTCTGAACGCTCCGCTCTCCTAGCACCTCCGTGTGTTCAGCCCCAGGAAGCCCTAAGTACCCTGCCTTTTGGGTTCTTAATGGAGGCTTCATTACATAAGCACAGTTGATTAAATCCTTGGCCATTGTGATTGATTCAACCTCCAACCTCCAACCCCTGTCCCCTCACCAGAAATCAAGGGGTGGGACTGAAAGGTTCAGTCCTCTAATCACTTGGTCGGTTCTCTAGGCAGTTGGCCCCCATCCTCAGGTGAGTTTTGAAAGTGTCATTAACATAACAGAAGACACCTTTGCAGCTCCCAGCACTTAGGAAATTCCCAGGGTTTTTGGCGCTCAGTGCCAGAAATGAGGACAAAGACCAAATATGTATTCTTACTCGAAATAACCATATCATAGCCTCCTGTCACACTTAGTGAGGGATTATCCAAATACCAGAAGTGTTTGCAGCCAGCCAGCCAGACAGATGTTGTCCACACTGCTGCTTTACTGCTGGGGCTGCGTGTGCTTCAGGAAGTTCTTATTGGTGAGATACGTGTTATTACCATGTGGTTGTTTACATAGTGGTTGACCATTTAGGAAGTTTTTGTGTTGGCATCTCATTCAGTAAGGGGGGGGGGAGTATTGTAATGCTGTTTTATAAGGAACCTGGTGGGCAGAGAGGTAGTGCAGTCTCACAAAGGACTTGCAGCTGTTCAGGGCAGAACTGTAGGGTGACCTTGAGCTTCTGACTTCAGCGTCCCTGTGGCCTGTTCGCACTGCACCAGCCTGTGAGATCCAGTGCCCTGGTGCCACGCTGAGAGGGGCTCGGGAAGGTGTGTTCAAGGCGTATAGACTCACACAGAGCCTCTTCCCAGGACAGTTACGTGCAGTAGCATATCTGGTTCTGCAAGGGGCAGTTTGCGTTTTATATTCTTGTTCTGTCTACTTTTGTTCAATGTTGTAACATCTCTGGTTGACTGAAACCATATGTCATTTAAATGGAACCTGCACTTTGGCGCTGGGCTGACAATCACTCAGCTGTGGACAGCAATAAAAATTATGAAAACTGTCTGTTCGTTAGACCAGTGGAGTTTACAAGCGCTTTTGTGACTGTGCCCCACACCTCTATACTCTGGCAAATAGAAGCACAGTAGATTAAGCCTTTGCACTTTTCCCCCCTCTGTGAATTGTGTATTTGTTTCATGTTTGTGGATTACTGTAGAAGCCAGGTAGATCAGCACTTTAAAAGTATGACGTTGGGAAATATGTTTTGGGAATGAACTGCCTCAAAACAAATCGTATGAGAAGTCTTCAAACTTGAAGTTGATTTTTTTTTCATATCATGTTAAACACTGCTGAAAATTCTTAAGAGTTTTAAGAGTATTAGGAACAGAGGGTTCCTTATAGGAATAGTGGGTTTATATCTTACTGTTTTTCATAAAGTATGGCATCAACTCTTACTGTGACTTGAGATGTAAACATGAAACATGCATATGTACACATGCAGGGGGGTATGTGTGTTAAGCTTAGTGTTCCTGAGTTTCAGACTAGTGATCTTTCATATCTTGTAGGAAAAACAGAGTCAGCTGTTTCATAATGATAGGAGAAAAACAAAGCAAAAACAGCAGAAACAAAACCCCTTTCTGCATCAGTAGATGGCAAACTGTCCCCAGAGGAGAAGAACCCAGCCAACATTGAAAGATTGTAGAAGTCTGTTCTTCTGGGAGTGCAGATTCCTCCCCTCACCTCCCGTCCATGGTTTATTTGCAGCCCAAGGTGGGGGCCAGGTGGTAAGAGAGCGCAAGTTATTGTCACTGAGGGGAGAGGAGGGTGAGAGGACAAGGCTGGGAGTTAGGAGAAAGATACTTAACAGGGGAGGGAGACATCATAGAGTGAAGAATGACATTGTCATTGGTTGGGAGAGTCAGAGACAAAGGGATGTGATAGGACAGAGAAGGGAGCAGAAACTACTCCTGGTGATGAAGGAGAAAGAAGGAAAACCAGGGAGGAGGTATTAGAGACAAAAGCTCATTACTCCAGAGCCTTTGCAGGGTAGTTGGTAAGTTGGTGTAGTGTTTAAATTGTCAAACATAATGTTTTATATAGAATAAAAAATTTTATAATTATTTAATAAATTTATTGTGTAAGATTTGCATAAGAAAAAATCCTGATGGCTTTTGGTGGATGGTAGTTACTAAGCTTTTATTATTTTAGAAAATACTTGTTAATTTTAGATAGGAAACATTTCAAGTTGATGACAGTTTATGTAGTCATTTTCTCCTATTTTTAGAGGAAAAAGCTAAAGAGAAGGCTTTGGAAGCATGTCCTGGTCTTGTTGGCTTGATAGAGGTTAGAAGGGGTTTTAAATGCAGGAGCCTGTGGGTCTGTGCAGCCACAGTTGCAGTGTTGCCCTGGGCTGGACTTGCCACAGCTCCACCAGGTGATTGATTTGTAACTGGGCCCATGTCAGCCCCCCAACCCCCCCGGCTCCCTTCCCGCCTCCCCCTACCTTGGCTGGGAGGTCTGGAACACCTCCTCTAACCTCAGCAGGCTGATGTCAGTTACATAGTACCAAGGCTTCCCCCAAGTTACTTATCTGGATCCAGACTGAGGTCTGATACGTGATATTTGAAATTCTGGATGTATCAGATTTGGAATTCATGATATGCCAAAAGAAATTTGAAGAAATTAAATAATTTTTAGTAGTTTTATTTTTCAAATAAATATCTAATGTCGCTGAGGGGAGAGGAGGGTGAGAGGACTAGGCTGTATATGTATAATGTCACCTATGCCATATTCACGTTCTTAATGTATTCATATGTGACATGTTGTCCTCAGCTCTGTTATCCCTCACTTTTCAGGGAGTCTGAGGATTACATGGGTTCCCGTACCTCAGTATTTGACTACTTTCATCACTCATTATTGGAAGTTTGGCCTAAGTGGTACCCACTGAGGCATGCTCAATGTTTGTTCCTGTTGATTAGAGGGGAGCAGTTACAGCAGTAATTCCCAGGTGGTAGATATTCCTTAAAAATTATTGCATGGTTTTGGAATGCAGTATTTGATTTCAGACGGCAGAAAGTTTACCTCTCTACCTATGACTTATTTGGGTTAGTAGGAGAAAGGTGTGTTCTTAGCCAGTAATGTGAGGAGGTATCCTGAAGGTGTGTGTAGTAAGGGGGGAAGCCTTAAGAGGCTTCAGTTTTTTCCAGTAACAATTCACAGTTGATATTTGAGAATTAACTATAACTCAGTATCTTGGATGGTATTCATATGTTTGTTTTCAAAAATGAAATGTACTAATTTATTACAGAGTCACCCATTCATACAGCCAGTGTTCTTCTGGTTGGCTGGTTTGTTTTTTAAGCATCTGCTGTGTGCATAGCACGGTCTGGGAATTAATCAGAATTCTTTTCTGTCGTTTCCTCACGCAGTACTGAACTACTTAGCCCTCGTCCCCTTAATGTGTTCCTGTTTTCCCAGCTGGGTTTCTGATATTCAACAGAGGTTTCCCCTTTTCCCTCTTCTCTGCCAGTTGAAAGTCGAGTCCTCTCTCCTGGCCTAGGTGCAGCACTTCAGGTCTGAGCCGCTTTCCCTGATGCTCTAGGACTTGTTTGCCCAACTCTTCAGGTCGAATTTACCTGTTCCCTCCTTTGCTGTCCTTTTGTTACTTCTCAAAATCTTCGTTTATTCTGAATTGTAAACATCTCTCTCTTCTGCTTGTAAACTGCTTACGTACAGGGATTTTGTCTTATTCATATTTCTATCTTCTGCAGGGCCTAGGATGATTCTTTTGACACTTTATTGTTCAATAATATGTTGAGAAATACAATCGAAAATACAGAGAAGTTTGAAATCCATTTGTGAAAACAAAGCATAGATACAGACGCCAGCTTTCAGGGAGCCTCTCCAGGCCTTTCTCTTCAGTACTGTGGTCTGCTGAATCAGGAGACCAGGCAGCTATCGATGGCTCTGTCACCAGTTGACCTCGTACTCAGAACTGTGCAAAGGGACTAATTCTACCTCTTTTCGTAGAATTATCTCAGAGTTTAACGATGTCATCTGTGTGAAGCCAGTTTAAAAGCACCACGTAAATTGAAGTATTGATGCTGTTATGAATGTTGTATTTTGGGAGGGTAGCTGATAACAATGAACAGTTTCTATAATGAGATCTTTCTGGTATTTACTGTGGTAAATTGTTTTGGAGAAAAGAGTCAGAGCTGGTTAGTCTTACACCGTAGTTTGTGGTGTAGGGGATTGCATCCAGGGGCCTTGGGGTAGAGGACCAAGCAAGGCTATGGTAATGGAATACAGGGGAAACGTGAGGAGAGGGAAAGTTCCGTAGCTTAATTTCTCTATTTTCTAAAGATGCAAACAGTTGATACAGCTGCCTTCAGTTTCTTTTGTGCCCTCGTGTCGGTTGGTCAGGGAATGTTCCCTATACCTGTAGCCTGTTACCCGGTGCCTCTGTCCCTGTAGTAGTCCCTCTCGTGTGAACACTTGAATAGTAGCATTCAAGTTCTTGATTATATGTTAACTGTCTTTATTCTTCTTAGTAGCATTACTGTAAATTTCAGGTAGTCATAGTTATAAGTTTTTCCAAGTATTTCACCCGGGGAGATTATTTGCCTGAATATTCCTATAAACCTGGCAGAGAACTCAATGCTGGGGAGCCTCAGAATTACCCCAGGGACGTGATGGTCAGGACTTCCACGGTGGAGGTCCTCCAACCCCCGCCACCCAGACAGATACGTTGCCTTGTCTCTCTGATGTTTGACTTTTCTTTTGGGATCTATGTGGAAAATCAAAAGAAGTTATAGCCAGAATTTCTCTTTACTCTCTGTATTTAAAGATTTACTCCCATCTCATTTTCCTTGCTTCGCCTCCTCTGGAATTCAGTCCATCCCCTACTTTTAGTCTCATTTCTTTCCTCCAGCTGTCAGTTTGACGTGGGCCATCTCTGGCCCTGGCCTCTTGCTCACATCTCATGCCCTCAGTCTCCCAGTTCTTTGCTCAGGACCTTTGCTTGGCTGCTCCAGCCTCCTCTCTCTCCTTTGCCCTTTCTGGCTGTGACTCCTGATTCCTTGCAGCGGTGGCTGTCTCCTTCTCTCTGAGCAGTAGGCACTGTTGGTAGGTTGTTACTCTGTTGAAGTTCGCCTTCTCTCCATTCGCTGATTTTCTCCTGTTGAACTGCTTCAGCTGTTCAGCCTAGTCAGGTCAGCAGTGGTTCTGTTTCTCTGGCAGTGGCGTTGTGTGTCAAGGAACTTCAGGAACCAATATCTGTGGACATGAATGTATTCTGATACAATATCACCTGAAACAGCTTTCTGAGATTCGCTGAAAAAAATCATCCTTGAACGCAGTGTTTTTCATATTACTCATTGTGATCCATTAGTGGGAACATGAAAGCAATGTATTAAGCGTCAACCAGAAATTTTTTATAAGGGAAAGAATTTGAATGTAAACAAAATATGAATGCATTACATGTTTAAGGGTGTCATGTGTGTTCAAGGTTGTGATGTAAAACAGTTCTTTTGATTTGGAATCAAAACATTTGAAAGCCATTGCTCTGATTAACCTCCAGTATTTTTGGCTCCTCTGATTCCTCATCTCCTTTTCTTTCTAATGGAAATTTAAGAATTTTTTTTTTGTGTGTAGTTGAGATAAAGTAGAATTAGAATATGGCCTATTTGCAGAACAACCGGATGGAAAATTGAAAGCACGGTTACTTGATTTGCTAATTGCAGGGCAGGTTACCTACGTTCCATGTCAGCCCCACGTCAGGGCATGGCCAGCTAAACAGCCTGCACCCTGTCCCAGCAAAGCTGGAGAAGAAGCCTGCAGTGAGGGCAGCCGCCCAGAGGCTCCTCTGCAGATGAGGAGTTTCATTTGGCAGGATTAGAACCTGTTCAGGGTGGCATCCCCAAACCCTAACCGTTGATTTGTCCTGGGCTTCTGGGGTGACCAGAGTCTGCTAAGGAGGTGGCAGAGGTTTCTAGGTTTATTAGCTCCCACCAGTATGGGGAGTGGAGGACATTGGAAAGAGGTTTTAAGAAACACCAAACGACCGGATACCAGTGTCGCTACTTCCTTCCTCTGGCAGTAAGAAACAGCTGTAGGTTTGAAGTGATTGTGATTATCATTCAGTGTAGTATCTCTGTTTAGAAAATGATCATCCTTCACCAATTCCTCATACCTGGTCTTGAGCCAGGGAGAGCCTTCCTGACCTCAGTGTTGCCTTGCTACTCTGATGGATTTCCACTGGTCTTTGTAAGCAACATTCTTGAAAGGAAAGTAAATACGTCAAATGAATAGTTGGAAATTGCTACCCACCCCTACCCCTTAACATGTCCAGTGCATCTTTTAGCTTTAAAGGATTTACTAACGTGAAAATTATTGTGGTATACTATTTGAAACCTGGCTTTTTCCTTTTAAAGGTAATGCAAGAAAATTTTTTTATATAGTTAAAATAAAGTAGAGTTAGAATATGGTCTAATAAGAAATATTTTGGCCCAATTATCCTTATTTGCCACTAGATTGGAGGACTGTATCTTAGACCCAACAATTTATCCCCCTTCATGTTTTAGCAAAACAGTTAAATGGCTTTTGTATCATCCTGAAGTTACTGACTTACCTGCAAAGGTGCTTAGAATGGACAATCTGAGATTAGATCTGTGCTTAAGTATAGTTTTGTGGGGGATAATTATGATTTTTGATTATTTGTTGTTTTTTCGAATGAATAGGTTAGAATGTCTAATTTTAATGATTTCCTAATACAAATAGAGGAGACAGTAGAGGAAGTGAAACATTTGTTGAAATTTCTCCATTAAGTAAATCTTCCTCTGTCCACCGCCAAGTTTCTTTCTATTAATGATTTTAAAATGTCAACATCCTATATTTTTTCCTGACCAATCTTTTGAGAATACTTGGCACATGTTGTTCCATCTGATGAAATAAGAAAAAAATTACAGATCTCAAGGGAAATAATTAAATGATTTTATCTTCTTATATAAACATTTGCTTTGAAATATATTTATATTTCTAGGGCTTTGATATTTTATCCAAAGCATCATTTCCTCATACTGTCTCAACCTCAGAATGAAACTCCTCTTAAAACTAATACCCAATATCACAAGTTTATCATATAGGTTAAATTTATGTGCAGAGTGACTCAAAATGAAGAGATTCTTCCTTCCTACTTTTGCCTTGATTATATGATATCTCTGTTGGTAGAAATTTTGTATCTTAATACTTGAGCTCTCTTTGTGAGTCTAGCTGGGTGAAATTGTGCGGGTTTCCTAACCTTTGACCCTAGCTTCTTGAGCTTAATAAGGAGAGGGTTGAAACAGTGGTCTCTGAAATCTCTTCCATTTCCAGGAGTGCTTGATAAAGTAATTGACAATAAAGGATAATTAGGCTTAGCCTTCTGAGGATGGGGGAATGGATGTGTATTTTCAGTTTGAAACAATAGCTTATTGATCCAAATGTGTGACTCTGTGTGTTGGATACACTTTTGAGCACCCCCCCCCATGATCCAGGGAATAAAATGCAGAAGTCAGTTTTTCAACCACTGATGTGTATATATATTTCCTCTAGTCTTTGCACATGGGGTTCAGGGGAGAAATCACTGATTTGTGAGAGAAGGTGAGTTAGTAGTAGAAACACTTCCTAATGCAGAAGGACTCCTTTATTCTTACTCTTCATTATTTGTTACGAGTTCATTCTGAAAATCAGGGCAAAAATTAAAATGACCGCTAGTTACGGTCATTTGAAGCTTGTTCTGCCTCTGGGTAGCACAGGACAAAGCCTGCAGCTGCCTCCCCACCCTCCCAGTCAGTGTCAATGCCTCCACTCAGGGAGGATGCCAGTAAAGGTCCCCACACTGGTTCGTCCCCTGGGACTGTCTATTCTTAGATTCTTCAGTCTACTGAATTCTCAAAGTCTCAGAGGAAGCCAGGTTTGGGTCTTGGCCATGGTATGTAGAGAAGTCTGACCCTTTTGCATTATTAGCATTGCTATTATTTTTCTCTATTCATACATTTTCTTTTACCATTTACATCATTTACAATTAGGCATGGATAGATTAATGGGTACACATTTCTCCTTTTAAAAATATCTTGTAAAACAGACTATATTTTTAAAGGATCACATTTTAACACAATATAGTTTTTGAAATAATCCATTTTTGAAGGTCTTGGTGGTTTTTTACTAACATTTTTATCAACTCATTTACAAGTCATTCACTCCCTCCCTTCCTTCTTTCTGCCCTTCCTCTTTCTCACTTTTCGGGGGTGAGGTCAGGAGGGGGTGGCCAGAGAAAGGCTATAGAAGCAGCTAGCCCCCTCACCCTCAAAGGGTGAGCTTTAGACTGTTGGAACAATGCATTCTCATAGTTTCCCACCTTGACTCTTTCATTAAAAAAAGAAACAACTTCAGGCTGTTTTTAAAAATCTGTCTCTCTCTGTGTCTGTCTGTCTGTCTCTGTCTCTGTCTCTCTCTCTCTCTCACGTACACACGCAAGTGGATAAGGAATTTAAATGCATGATATATAATCCCCAAGGCAGAAAGGTCCTGCTGTGAATGGTCTGTCTCCTTGTCCCTCCAACATCATGTTCCCCTCCATAGAAGATACCAGCTGCTTGTCTCTCCATTGGCTATTTTAAAATTCTAGTCTGATTCTGGTAAATCCCTGTTTTCTCTGTTCCTCCCCCAACCCCCACTCTATAGTCATCTCTGATAGAACAGTTTTTTTCAATCGAGCATTCACTGCACATGTTCCAGTCATGCGGTTACAAAGTTGACATTGCAGCCTCAGCAAAGGTTATCTCTTTAAAATTCTCTGAAATTCCCCTTTGGCACATCCATTTTGGCAGCTGGGTTTATATGGGAAAGTGGTAAAGCTCTTGGCTCCTTTTTTGTGCTTTATAAAAATAGAAACGCTGGCCAGAAGGGCAGCTAGGCAAGAAGGTCCTTCTACAGTTCCCATCAGTTGTCCTGCTGAGTGTTTTCCATTTTTACCTGGAGTAAGTGGTATGCTTACCATGTGTGTGTGGATCAAGTGGGTGATTTTTAAAAACATGAGCATTCTGTAGCCTCACACTTATTTCAAAGTCTTATTAGAAAACCCTGCTGTTCTAACATGTGTGTGAGGTACTGCTGTATTGTTTTGACTTTTGATTTTGTAATCTTTTTATATTTTATTGAAGAATTGAAACAACTCAAAGATTATATTCACCAATTCAGAACTACCTGTTGCAGTGTGGGCAATAATATAACAAGAAAGATGGAAACCCCCAACGTGAGATGTGTTCTTTACTAAATAAATGACATCATGTGCCTGTTTTCTTGGGAACGTGCTTTCCTGGATGGAGAGAGCTGAATCCCTGTGAGGCAGCACAGACCTTCCCTCCTTCCTTCTTCCCTTCCTTCTGTCTTTCCTTCCCTCCCTCCCTCTCTCTCTTCTTCCTTCCTTCCTTCTTTTTTTTTTTTTTAATATTATTTTCAAGTAGCTTTTTCCAGGAAAATGTTGCTTGTTAGCAGGATTGACCTATTTCCTACTATAGATGGTCTTCGGAGCCCTTCGCTTCTTTCCGTACATGCTGTGACCTCCGTACGAGCAGGGCTCTGTGCCAGCAGTGTTGATACATTTCCATAGTTATGATTCTCTAATTTAAAAATGACTACATATGTTTGGTATGGAAAATACTTATTTTTCATTTTGTTTTAAATGTAAATGCCGGTAACCTAGATGTCAGAGCTTCCACATTAGAAATGAGCAAAGCTCTTTTTACTATTAAATTTTTTTTCCTGTATATATTACTACATAAGTGATACATGTAAACTCATAGGTGAATTTTTCTCCACATGATGATTTATGAAAGATTTTAGACCACATGTTTTGCTATACTGGTTCTGGTTTTGTCAGGGATAGGCAGTATGAATTAACAATCTTCTGCTCTTAGGCAGGACCCCCCCCCCATTCATATACACTGGAAATATGCTCTTTTTTTTTAGCTAAAATCTTTAGACTGAGATTTATCGTCTTGTACATTGCATACGTACTTTCTCTCTTAAGCTGCAGCTTTTTTCTTGTTAAAAACACACTGTAGACTTTATAGATCTGTGATATCGAATGCCCTTGATGGATCCTTGGGAAGAAAGTGTTTTAAAGTGCATAATTAGGGCACTTGAGCATAAAACTACAATTATACACTTGTGTGTTAATTTTGTGTACAGTAAGACTTTAGTTCAACACTGGTTGTAAATGAGAGGAAGCATTTTACTGCCAGTGAATGCCTGCATTTTATGAATACTTAAACAAAATCTCTAATTGGCTGACCTGGAAAGAAAGGTGAGAACATCTGTAGTTAGGAGTTGGGGAGAACACAAAATGTGTGCTAGCGGTTTCTTTCTAAAAGTAACAAGAAGAAGAATTTTACTTCCGTGTGCAGCTTTGCTTGCTGTGCTTTTGGAATCTCATCCGGCTTAGCTGCTATTCCACAGTAAAGACTAACAAAGTGAAACCAGCTTAGATAAGGCAATGGAAACAATCAAGGGACTGATTGAGACAGAGAGCAGGCGGTTGGCAGGGAATCTCTGCTCTGGTAGAATAAAGGCTTTGGCTGGCATTGGTTGACCATACGTTTGCTAATCAGATTCCATATACTAGCATTAGGGGGCACTCCTTGAAGCTTGGAGTTAATTTTATGAGAACTAAAGATTGTACCACTTTACAAAATGGATAATAATGTTCCAGAACTTGTTACCCTCAAGAGGTGGCGTGGACTAGAAATATAAATTAATTTAAGAAGGGTATAAATAAATTCATGGGTAATTGAATGATAGTGACTGTGAAGGGAAATAAAAGCTGTCCAGGACATACCACTGACTTTTGGAGATTGAGGTCGTGAGAGGCACCACCACTTGGTCCTCACAGCCATGTGGAGTATTCATGCTGCAGAACACTGGTCTGACCTACTACTCACTTAAGCTGTGATTTGCTAAATACAGAACAGTTGGACTTAGAATAAGCAGTGAAATTTTGTAGGCAATTAATAATTGTGAAGAAATCGAGGAGAGATTATAGGAATATTATTTTCACTGTTTGTATTTATAATCTTATATTGTGTGTACCTGATAGGGAAGTTTTAGAAAACAGAATTTGTCCTGAACAAAGACTTCTTACTGATGATAAATGAGAACTTTTCAATTTAGTTTTACAAATCAAAAAGTAAATTGATTTTCTGATGTGAAGTAAAAAAAAATTTTTTTTTAAGCTAAAGGAATGTGCTAAGGTAGTCCAGATAGGTTGGTTATTTTTCAGTCTATTAAACAGCATTGTTTATGGCCCGGAAGTTATCTGTCAGGAGCAAGGGCATAGACAAAAATGAACGTGGGCTCCATAGCAACGTGAGCTATGTAACGAGCTTGCTTGTGTGGCAGCCTGTTCTGGAGTTTAGACATTGCTTGACTCTTGACTGCTTTGCTGGCTCCTTCAACCTTATGTTGTCTTTTTTTTTTTTCCTATTATTCAAGGGACGCTGAACAAAATTGGAAGGAATTTAGTTTTACTGTACAGGGCTTACAATAAGCACTCAATATACATTTGTTGATAATGTTTCTCACTTTTCAAGCATGAAGGAGTAATTTCAGGAAATTGTGGAGGTTTTTTCCCTCCTTAGACAAGCCTAAGGACACGATTTATTTTTCTTTTTAAAATAAGAAAGTGAATTTAAAAAAGCACCTGAGTTGTTTAGAAGTCTCACTTGAGAATTTAGCTTAAGGGACTATAGATTGTGCAGCAATTGTAGCATTTTGACTTGTAAACTTTATTACCTTCTAGCACATTATTTTTGACTGGACATGTTGACATAATAAAGTTTCCTCATGCCGTTGATTCAACCACACATTGGCTTAGCATCTGAATTCCTTGCTGTGGGGAATTTTCAGTCTGTCTCCTATGCATGAAAAATAGCATTTGCTCTCTGTGAAATCAGGAGCCGGCAGAATTTGCCACACAGTAATGACTAAAATGTAGCTGTTGTGAACTTGTAATTTTTCCTGTGCTTTTTGATTTCCCATTTTGTAGAATTTACCTGGAAGTTCTCAAATTTATGATGAAAAACAAACAAAAATTAAGGAGCCGCTATTAAATATAAATTGTTATAACATACTTTTTGATAATTCTCAGACAGCAATCATTAATCCAAAATAAATTGCGTTTAGTTCTAGATTCATGAAAAGCACTGATTTGGTTTAAGAAATGATAGATAACATTTGATGTATATTTTTCTGGGCTGTGAATTGCTTACTTAACACACATACACAGAGTTTCATGTTTAAAATAATATATATGGTTTTGTTACCTGCTACGCCTTTAGTCCAACCTCAGTAATCCATGGACAGACCTTTTTGCTCTTCAGTACATATTATCTGCAATTAGATTCATTCATTCTAATGGCTCTGTGATATCTTATTGAGTAAAATATCATACCACACCCTCCTTGAATCAGTCTCTGTCGATGGACATTTAGACCTTTGGGCTGCTTCCGTGTGTCTGAGTGGGATTGCCATCGTGGAGGTGTGGTGGACACCTTGCTTACATATGTCTTTGCATCCTTGTTTCATATTTTCCCTTAAGATGAATTCTCAAAAGTAGAATTCTGTGTTGAAGGGTTATTGTTCCTATACATATTGTGACCTGCCTTAAATATTTGACTTTACATACTCAAGGGGAGTATTTCAATATTACTTGCTCTGTAATGCTTTAGAATTATGTAAAGTGAAAAATATGAAAACTTCCTGTTAAGTACCTAGGAATGTTATTATTTATCAAATAGGAGATTTACATCTAAGCATCAATAAGCAAGAATGGTTTAACATAAATATATTATAAAAATATAAGGGAGAAGTATAGATTCTTTCTTTGTTATTAAGTGTATACACATATTCTGCCAGTAGTTTTTTAAGGTATAACTTATATATGATGAAATGCTCAGATCTTAAGTGTACATTCGATGAGTTTTTACAGATACGTGCATCTATGAAACCACCACCCAATTAAGATACAAAATATTTTCATCACTCCCAGATGCTTCCTCATGCCTCTTTCTAACTAGCCAGATATCCTTCCTGGGACTCCTGTGAGGATTTCATGGGTATGTATTTACGAAGGGAATTGCTGGGTCCTAGGAAAATGCACCTTGAAACTTAGTGGGAAACTAATTTCTAAAACTTCTTTAGAAATAAGGAGAATATAAACCTGATCATTTCCTCAACTTCGAAGTATGAGCGAAGATTTTGGGGTATGGTAAAATGAAAAATGGGGCCTGGCATTCTGTACATTTAACATGATACAGAGATATGAAAGCTAATACTCATGTTCTTTATCAGAGTAGTTTCCTAAAATAAATATTTAAAGTAAATCAGTCATTTTTAGCTATACTTTCTCTCTCCAATACAACTTGAAAGCATTCACATTTCTTTGAAAACTGTAGTAAATTTTTTGTTATTGTGTATGCTTATGTTCCACTTTACGATCCTCTTTATTTAGAAATCAGAGAAATCAATGTTTGTTTTTCTTATTTTAAAAGAAAAAAATGGAAAATCTCTGATCTTAGGCATTTTCTGGAGATCTTCATTTGATTTAGTTTAGTGATAAATGTCCAGGGCATTTTCTGGGTGGTAATGAGTTGAAGGGTTAGCATGTAGTAGCTGAGGGCACTCTGCCGCTGTCAGGGTGAGGTTTGGTGTTTTTAGGCTGTTGGATGAAACTTAACATATGTGTATCAAAGACTTGGTTGATACAAATGATTTCAGTTTTATAATGTGTTCCTTCATTAGTTTGAGATTTTGTATAATAAATTGATTTAGTAATCCACTGAACAACATTCATTTATTCATTCAACAAACACTGAGTGGCAGGCCCTCTTCCAAGAAGGCATACCATGAGTGTAGGAGTTTAGTCTAGTGATAAGGACAAACAGTAAATACATGAACACATAATTAAGAGGTTAACTAACTGACTAAATCTAACCTTCTCCCCTGTGGTAAAGTTGGAAATAGCACGAGATTGATGGTCGTTGGGGCTGTGCTTAGTTAGGCTGGTCAGGGAAGGGGTGGCATCTAAGCGAGAAGTGCTTTGCATCCTCAGTTCTCAGCACTTGGTTCCTGGTACTCAGTTACTTTTGGTTAAATTTCATTTGCATACAACAGTTTGGCAGTGTTATTTACCATGAATGTGGTTGAGAGCTAAGAGATAAACAAAAAGACTGTCAGTAGCCAAAATTAATTTTATAAAACTTGAGGCAATAAAAACTCTCATATGCTTGTCATGGACTCATCCCTTGGGCTGTCATAATTTTAACAATGTAATGGGTTTCTCAGTCCTCAACAGATTGTCTTGAAGGTGGAGGTCAGTGACGAGCAGTGGCTGAGTGCTGATGGCATGTGAGGAGATGGCAGGGAGAGTTACTCTGGGGTTTAGGGGGTGGGCTCTGGGGCATTGCGTGTGTGGTGGCTCCACCCTTCGATTTCTGTTTCTTACTAATGATCATTTGGTTTAAGATGTCAGAAAAGCATATAATAGATCTTTGAAAGCCCTGCATCTAAATTGATTAAAGCAAAAACATTATCGATCATTAAAGAATTTAGGCTTGAGTTCCTGACAGCTGAGATACTGTATTTAGAAATTGGAAGCAGCCCATTTTGTGGATGGAGATGTAAGATAATTATCGTTATGTGATTGGTTGTATTTACACAGCTGAGGTACAAGAGGACTTGCATTTAGATTTCACACATTTCTAATGCAGAGACTCTTAAGCTAGACCAGAATTTAGTAATCTCTGTCCAGTGTGGCTCCCATATATGGGCAGTAGATCGAATGCAGCTGATTGGCCCCAGGTCTGACAGCCCAACTGTACTGTGTTACAAGTTATCACAGGCTCTCTGAGGGTTAGGTGCAGTTAGTATCAAATAATGAGACCATGTATCTAAAAGAATAGCAAGTAGGTTTTTAATTGTGGAAGACAGTAATAAAATCTCCCAAGCAGGTGCTTTTGATGGTTTTCCCTCTGAAGTTCGCTGTGTTCTGCACATTGTTACTACGGATCCATTGATGACTTGCTTACACTACGACCCGTCCTGTCTTCCCTGCACCTGACTTGCTTCCAAACTTTTCAGAACTGGAACAGATAGTAACAGATTCTTACAAGTTCATGACTGCTGTAGCATTAGGAGGCTCCTGCAGTATGTCCTGTTGTTGTCTTACTCAGAAAATAGAGCCCCCCCTCCCATCCCAAACAACACTTCCATATTGTGTGTAAGGGTTTCTATAAACCAGAAAGTCAACATATTAAAGTGCAATTCATAGGGGAGTTGCTGGCTGTGTTAACTGAGCTTTACAGTCATTTTAACACTGGCAAAGTGTTATCCTAACTGCTTCAAATCAAACTGCAAAGATGCTTGTGTGAAATATAGTATTAGATATCAAATCAAACATATGGGTGTTGAACGGAAGGATATGTGTTGTGGTGGTATATGGTATTCTAGCATGTGGAGTTGTATTTTATGGAAATTCTTTGGCTTGGTTTATGGCAGGGACATACATTCATTATGAGATATCAAGCTGTAAAATAAATACAAGCAAAGAATTCAACTGTGCTGTTGAATGGTTTTCAATACAAACTTGTCTGTTCTACTAACTTAGGGTCTGTGTGATGAGAGGCGTTTGTAAGGCATTGTGGCCAAATGTTTTGTCACCATTGCTGACAGCTTGAAAATAATTCAGATCAGGTCAAAAGGAATATGAACTTTAGCTTTTTGCATTTTTTTCCTTTTACTTCATTTTATGTGTTATGAATTACTGTGCTAATTGGTCTTAGAGGCAAAATGTTGAATATTTCCCTTCTTATTCCTCTTTTTCCTCATTAAGTATTCTGTAGTGAATTTGAGTTTTAAGTGTGTATCTGGAACTGATGTCTGAATTCTGAAGTGTGTGGGCTTATGGGGCTCAAGTTCTCCGAGTGCTCAAATGGACCATATTGTGGCATTAACATTGACTTCATCACTCCCGTCCCAGGAGTGCTTTTTGCCATCCTGATATTTTGTTTTTCTTTTACTCCCGTTTTCTCTCCCAATTAGGAAAAAAAAAAGTCAATAGATTTCTCATTTGAAAGAAAATCAAAATATATCAATGATGTATTTATTGCATGAGGAAGGAAAGATTTTTCTTTGAACAATGATTTCAAGAATTTTTATGCTTATGTAAATTAGAGCTAGAGAAGGCACATCTTAGGCCATTTTGTCTGTATCTCAGGTATTTGTGGTGTAGTACACTTTGCTTTACATCATTACCTGTTTTATCAACTAGGAAAATACTATCCTTATATTATATCTGAATATCTTTCCTTCAAGAACTCGTATTGGTGGTTATATTGTTTGATAAACATAGTATTGTTTTCTGAAAGGGTTTCATTTGATTGTAAAGCAATGTTGTTTCTTTCTAGCAAAAATAAAAAGTGTAATTGCTAATGTAACTGATATCTGTTACAAATGTAATTGAAGTATTCTGACCTTAGTTGAAACAAACATGCCCCCAAACCACAAGCGTCCTACAAAGTATTAAGTATTCGTAAGTGAACTTGGACTGGAGTTCATTTTCATTTGAGTGTTGCATGAGAGTGGGTTAGCATAATGCTTCTTTGACTTTCTTAGCAGAGTCTATTTTTAATGTCAGTATTAGGAGCTCTACCTCGCTCCCTAGATTTGTATGAAATGATCAATGTTTGATATATGATAAAATTTTATTTTTTTAAATTTAAATAAAGGTCATTATCTTTTGTTTTCATTGATAATATGTGAGTAGAAGGTAATATGCCAGTTTATCTAATGGAGAGAATATTAAAAATACTGAATGCAGTTGCTCAGTAAAGAACCCACTCTATGTCGCTGAATGGAAACTGTTTATTTGATTTCATTGAATTGCACATTTTGACTTTCTCATTTGCCTTGCTTGACTTCTTGACAGATGCCGCCTCAGTATGGACAGCAAGGCGTGAGTGGTTACTGCCAGCAGGGCCAGCAGCCTTACTACAACCAGCAGCCACAGCCTCCGCACCTCCCCCAGCAGGCGCAGTACCTGCCATCCCAGTCCCAGCAGAGGTACCAGCCGCAGCAGGTGAGCGCAGCTCCTGGTCCCCAGGCCTCTGTTCTGTGCTCGCAGGCTGGATCAGGTTCTGAGACATCTTCCTGTCCCATTTAAACAATTTCTGTTCTCAGTGGAAAAAGTGTAGTTTTGAGAAAATGTAAATCAATAACCTAATCTAAACTGTTTATGAATGGATGTTTGAGATGGAAAGGTGGGAGGAATGACTGGTTTAATAGCTTCTTACATTATTGGTTAGTGACAGCAGAAAATGTCAGTCATTTCATGTTCTTGTTATTTGTGTTCTGAATCTTTCAAGAAAGTGCTTTGTCACTTTGAGGCTTATTCAGGAAAATGGTTTTATCATTTAATCTTGCTAATTGGCACATACGTGGTATTTTTATCTTGAGCTTTTTTTTAAATTTGTTTTTGTTATAATGGTAAGTGCTACTATATCAAAACATTGTTGCCTTTGGCAGTGTTACTCTTCCTAAACTAGCTTATAAACAGATAATCACTTCAATTACAATATATTAAAATACTAAAGGGAATCATGTACTTTAAGTATGTTAAGCAGTTTCTAGTTTAAATTAACCTCATTAAATACTCTTTGGTTATTGGGCTGTGCATTTCAGTTGCACAGTTTGTAGAAAGATAGTACGTGTGCATTTGGTACAGAGATTCGGTTTCATCCTATTTTAGTGAGTGTCAATGAGTGATGTTAAAAGACATCATGAGTTAGGGACCCGTACTCTGAAGTCAAGTAAAACTTTCATAGCATTTCCAGTCGTAAGCATCAAAATGTAAGTTTGCATTTTATATTTTCCTCACCTTTCTTTTTTGTGGGGTGGGGGTGGTGAAGAGAGGGGAAGACAGTGACATTGACTATTCAGTTTTAAAGTGCTTCTTACACAGCTTGGAGAGAATGTTGATGCTAAGCAAAAATATATAAATATATGAAGCTTAATTGTAATCATTCAGCTGATTTCTTAGATTTCTTAAGAATTTTCTTGGCTTCTTTGGAGTCTTTTCCCATGTGACTTTTATTTAAGAGTTTCAGAGAGAGTTTATAACTAAAAAAAACACATTAAAGCAACAGCTGAGATTGAAGATTCTACAGGATCTTGTTTTTTACGTATATGTTTTCAAAATTTTGCTGTTATATGAAGCAATTTATAGAGGTAGGAATGTACATTATTTAGTCTGGTCTTTTATTAAAATGTGGGAAAATAAAATAACCTTTCAATATCATTTCTTTTTAAGTAAGAAAGACTGGTATCTGGGTTTATGATATATAAACTTATAGGCTTTTTCATGGGCTTTTAGAGCCTTATTAAATTTCTCTATAGACAGAATGTTTTGTCATGTCATCAAAGTTTAAGGAGGACTCAACAGAGAGATTACATTACTCATTTTACTTTGGTGTGCTGAAATGAATCTCGGATTATAAAATCAATTTGATTAAGGATTCTGAGTGCCTGTCATTTCCTTCAAGACGAAGTTCAAAATTTACTTCCTTTATGAGGCATTCACTGATGACTTCTTCCACATGGCAATTAGTTATTTAATATCCTTAATATTTAAATATTTAAAACATACTGCAGCTAAAATCTTTAATGAATACTATTTTAATGTGCTTAGTTTAGGTCTGTTTTATGCTTTGATCAGTTCTGCCATTGTTGTATTGACTTGAATACGATAAATTATATGTCAGGAAATACTATATAAAAATGACTCTTTAATGTAAATATTGTCATTTTGGGTATATTCTGAGGAAAACCAGTATATCTCAAAGCATGTTGGAAATTTTTTCTTCTTTTCATACTCTCTAACTATACAATGTCTAAATATTTTTTTAAGGTTCAGTAAACTCATTGTGGGACAGAGAAGTAGAAATTGGAGTTATTTAGGTAGCTTAATCGGAAGGTCTGGTTTGACAGGAATAGTTTTGGTTTTTAAGGGAGTTAAATGTTTGAATAGATTGGGTAAGTGCCTCTAGGAAATGAGATCTCGTATTTCAGACATAGTTAACACCTCTAAAACCAGAATAATCCCCCCAAGTCTATCCCAAAACAAAGTAAATACAACCACTAGAGTATTTTCAAAATCAAGCCCGATTTAATAAGAATATATAATACTGAATTCACGTACATTTAAAATTAACCAAAGTAGCTCAGTTGTATTTAATATAAGAAGCCAGACCAGTGTTTCAAAACAGGCAGAACATTCCTTCCTGCAGACATTCCTTTTGTTCCCAGATACAGAATACACAGTCTGTTGACTTTTGTATTAGGGCATCATCAGCAAATACGACTTTGTGTCTTTAATGTGATTGACACAAAAGGTACATTCAGGGTTCCATTAAGATACCTCACTTTGTGTCTTTAACATTTTTTAAATGTGTAATGTTTTGAATAAATACATTCATGTGTTTCAAAAATGTACAAGTTCAAGGAGATGATTCAGATCCAAGGCTTCCACCACAGCTCCTCTCACCTAGCTCACCGCCCACCTCACCTTTGCCACATGACCGCTTCATTAGTTTATTGTATGTCTTTTGTTAGTTTCAGAGTAGAAAAATACCATATTTTAATTTTTAACTCTAACTTTACACAAATGTTGGCACACTGTATGTAACATGCTATAAACGTCTTCTGTTCTTTGTCATCCCCCTTCCCCGCCCACTTAAATATATTTCTGTAGATCTTTCCAAAGGAGTACATCAGGCAATCTTCCATTCTTTTTTATAGTTTCATTCCATTTTATGGACATATTATAATATATTTAACCAGCTCTCGTTTGATGAGCATTTAGATTATTTTTAGTTATCTGCAATTCAAACAATACTGTCATGATGCTTTGTGTATATGTCATTTCATAAATGTCCAAGTGTGTCTGTAGGATAAATTCTTGGCTGTGTCAGCGGGTATATGCAGTTGTAATTTGGGTAAATATTGCCAGATTGTTTCTCTTAGAGGTTATACCAATTTATACTACCACCATCAATGTGTGAGAGTCCCTGCTTCCTTACACATGTGCCAATAGCATGGTTTTAGGAAACTTCTGGGTTTTTGCCAATCTGATAATGTAGCTTTGATTTGCATTTATCTTGTTAATGAGTGATGTTGAACATCTCATGTTTAGAAGTGCTTTTGTTTCCCTTTTTCTGGACTGTTAATTCATGTCCTTTTATCTTGAATTTTTCTGTTCAGTTGTTGGTCTCTTATTGATTTATAAAAAACTATATGTACTAGGGAGACTGGACCTCTGTCTAAAATGGATTACTGAGAACCCTTCCTCATTGTGTCATTTGTCTTTTGATATTAATTTTTCTTTTTTTTTTGTCATGCAGAAAGGCTTTTTGAATTTTTAAAAAATTTCATGTAGTCACAATTTTTAGTCTTTTCTTTTATGATACCTAGATTTTATTTTAGTGGAGTACGAGCCTTCCATACTCTGAAGTTACAAAGGAGCTCTCCCATGTTATTTTGTAGTATTTTTATGGACTCATTTTTGTATTTCACTTATCCTAATCTATGGAGAGAGGTATGATCCAACTTAATTTTTTTTTTTCTAGATGGCCAATTGGTTAAGTAACTTTTCTTGTGTTGACTGTTGTATTAGGTCTTGCCAGAGAAACAGAATGTGTGTATGTGTACATATACATAGCCTATTGGTGGAATTGACTCTCACACTTATGGAAGCCTGGCAAGTCCAGAATCCAGTAGTGGGCCAGGAGGCTGAGACCAGTAGAGGAGACGGTGAGCATGAAGCCTGAAGGCAGTCTGCTGGAGAATTCCCTTTTGCTTTGGGGAGTGGGAGGTGTCTTTTTGTTCTGTCCAGGCCCTCAACTGATTGGATGAAGCTCACCCACATTATGGTGGGTAAACTACTTTGCTCAAGGTCACCAATTTAAATGTTAATTTCATCCAAAAACACTCTCCAAGTTGATAAATAAAATTAGCCATTACAGTTATTTTTTCCCCACTTTTATTATTTGTTGAATTCTCTTAGGTACAATGTTTGAGGTTATTCTGAGAATTTTATTCTCTTCCATTGGTCCTTCTGTTAATGTCTCAGTACTATACCGTTTTTATTATTTTTTTAGTATCTGGTAGGGTTAATACATCTTCATTACCTTTCATTTTCAGATTTCTCTTGGTGATGTGTGTTTGCTTGTTTTTCGTATAAACTTTTCATTTCTTACCATGTTTTTTCCTAAAAATTTTGTCTTTTTTGTAGTTATTATAATGGAATCTTTTTTTTTCATTGTACCTTTTTCCTTTTCTGTGAAATAGGTGATACTTATAAAATAAGGAGTAAAACAAAAAGAAGTACCTTATTTGAATGATTAACAGCGCACTTATAATAAAGCAAGCTGTGTTTGGCTTGGGTTGCTGTGGGCCAGGGAGATACATGCTCCTGATGAGCCTCATGAGAAGTGTGGGGTTGGGAGGTTTATAGAGTTGTGTGTATGTATTGGGTGTGTGATGGATGGTTCTAAGAGGAATTAGGGACATGAGGGTCAGTTTGAGCTGGCTGCTCTCAAGAAGTGAGGGCATTTGGTGATTAGGTGTCTTAGTTTGGACCTGCAATGTGGGATTGAAGCGGCCGGGCTTGTCATTGGTAAAGAAGCACCTGTCACTTAGACAAAGACAGTGTTAGAAGAGGCGGATGTTTAGTCTTTTTTGTTGTCCAGAAGTGGCCTTGTCCATATCTGCTTTCAGCACTGCTTCTGTGCTGTTGGGGAAGCTCTGCTCCGCTTGTTCTCGCGGCCAGTTTTCCTTCTCTTCTCACATTCCCACCCCAGCATCCCTTGTCTTCCTGAGTGACTTCTCTCTCCATTTCTTCACTTGTTTAGGTAGTTTTAATTTCCTTTATAACATTCTTCAAAAAGAGCTGTTGTACCTGTTTGGTTTGAATTTTCCTATTTACCTTATTTTTTGTTGCTATTATAAACAGAAATTTTTTATTTTATTCGTTATTACATTGTATTTTCTCATTGTTACAGATATATGCAAATATAATGAGCTCTGTATATTAGTTTTTTCCCCAGTTCCCCTTTAGGTTCTTGTTAATTCTACTAACTCTAATCATTTATCGTCTCTTAGGTTTTCTCGATCTTTTTTTAAAAATTGCTTTAAAAAGAAAACGCTCCCTTCTTCCCCTGTTTGTCCTTCTGCAGACCGGCTTCTCCAATGCACTGTTTGAAAGGACTGTCTGTTCTTGTATTATCTCTGACTTAAAAGAAGGCTTTTAGCGTTTCATCATTAAATATAATGTTTAGTTTTTTTTTCCTTTGTGGCTGCCCACTATTAGACAAGAAAGTTTCATTCTTTTGCTAGTTTGCTAAGAATTTATCATGAGTGGATGCTGAATTTTACCTTATGTGCCTTTTTTTTAATCTATTGAGACGATCACTTTGTTTTCCTCTCACAATCTGTTACTGGGGTTTACTACATTTTTTTAGAGTATTGAACCAAATATGCATTCTAGAATAAACCTAGCCTCATGATGTATTATCGTTTTGTACATCACTGAATTCAGTTTGCTGACATCTATTTAGGTTTCTTAAATCATTGTTCATATTGGACTGGACTGTAATTATCCTTGTGAGGTTTCGGTGTCTGTATTAAAGAGTTTCATAAAAATGAACTGGAGACTAGTCCCTTTTTAAACTTACCTGAAGACTTTATATTAACATTTGGAATTACCTGTTTTTGGTAGAAGCGTCTGTAAAGCCATAAAGGATTGTGTAGCCCTTGGTTCTTAGCTTTTGTCCCATTCTTGGTCTTGTTTCTTTTTTGAATATAGGCATATTCAAGCTGTAGAATTCTTCTTGAGTTAGTTTTTCACTTGTATGTGCTCCTATATCCATTGCATCAAGGTTTTAAAGTTTATTAACATAAAGTTCCTAGCAATCTTTCTTTCTTTAATCTTTATAACATCCAGAGTTAAGGCATTTTAATTCATAATTTTATCGCTTCTTTCCTTTATTCTTGATTAATCTTGCCAGTGGTTTGCTTTTCCAAAGCCAGTTTGGTCATTGCCCTCTTTATTACATGTTCTTTTAGAAGTTTAATTAAGTTCTGTTCTTTCTTTGATTATGTCTTGCTTTCTATTTTACTGATGTTTATTTTGCTTTTCTTTTTTATAGTCAAATGATTTCTTAGCTTATTTGAAACATTTTTTTGGTCTGATGAAGCCAAATATAAGACTAAAAATTTTCCTCTTGAGTACTACTTTGGCTGAATCTCTCAAATTTTGATACGTGTTATTTTTGTTCTCTTTTAGGTCTAAGAATTTCCTTACTTCCTTTCATCCTTTTTTGTGGGGGAGGTTATTGAGGCCTGAGTTTATATTCTATTCACTGAGAAGGATTGATATATGCTGTTGCCAGTTGCCTGTGAGCACTTGTCATTGGAAATCATAATTTGTATTTTATTTTGTAAAGTTAGTTATTTAAAAAATTCTTCACAGGCTGATAAACAGCGATACAGCGAGCACTTTCATTCGCTAACCCGGCCATATTCAGATGTCTTCAGTTGTCTTCAGAATGCCTTGATGGCTTATTTGTTTTAAGCCGAATTCAAACGATATTAATACATTGATTTGGTTCTTAAGTCTTTTTATCTGGAACAGTTCTCTCTTACCCCCGCCCCTGTTTGTGCCTCTGATATGTTGAAAAAACTTGAGTCAGTTAGTTGTCCTGTGAAATGGCTTTATCTGATTGTTCTCCCTTGATGTGGCTTACTTTGTTCATCTAGCACCTCTGTTTCCTATAAATTGCAAGTTAGAGCCAAAGGATTGAAGTTAAACATTTTTGTTTGTGATTGTTGTAAATCATGTCCCGAGCATTTAGGTCACTGCTCCTGTTCACTGGAGGGTCTGTGACCATCCCTTTGAGTGAAGAAGCCTCCAAGTGGTTCCAGCTCCAGCCTGAGACATTGTGATGAAGACAGACCTTCCCTTTAGTACTCTGTCCAAATTCCTCACCCACAAAATCTGTGAGCATAATATATTCTGTTGGCTTTAGGCCGCTAAATTTGGGGTGACTTGTTACACATCGTTACTGACATGGTTTGGATACTTTATAGGTAATGCTGTGAGTGTATTACATCAGGATGTTTAAACATCCTAATATTTCATTGTCCTATAGCAAGTGATATTAAGATTGATCAGTGGGTTCAGGTGATGATGGCCTCTGGGACCACTTTAAATGGAATTCTCATCTTGAGGTTTTGTAGGGCACACCATTAAGTGTTAATTTTGACCAGAAACTCTGGTGATGGTTAGCCTGTGGTTGCTATTTCTCAAAGGAGCCATTTTTTAATTCCTCCTATCTCTCAGTATCAAGTTGAGGGACAGGTGTTTCTTGCTTCTCTTTAGTGGGGTTTCTGGCTTCTCTTTAGTGGGGTTTCTTGCTCTTAAATGAGGGGGTATCCCTTCTTTGTCCCCTACTTCATTTGAAAGGGATTGTTTCATGTTTTACTCCCTTTGGGTGGGCCCTGGAGTCCTCCTTTCTCCTGTTCCCCGTATAGTCATCAAATGGAAAGTTAAAATCTATAACAGAATCTGCTTCTGTTGCTCTCTTACTTTCCATGTTCTCAGTTTACTTTCTGAATCCTTGGTTTTACTCATGCTCATGCCAAGTTTGTGATCCTTTAAAAAGGCATGTTATCCACTGTTTTAGATTTTTCAGCCATCGACATTAGACTCTCTAATCTGCCGTGCTGCTGAAACTGGTACTCCCTTTTATTTCCCAGTTGTTTATCTGGTATCTTGTATACAGTTTAAAACTATATAAGCATGTAATATAATAGATACTTTAGAACATACAGACAATAATTCTTATTTTATAATGAAACTTTTCTAATGTCCCCATTACTGTTTTTGAAATAAATCCATAGATATATGTTACCTACACAAAATTCATAGATAATATGTGTTACTACCCAGAATTTTAAGCAAGTCAGAATAATGCACTAACTGTATATGGAAAGGTGAAGGGAAAGTAGTACATAATAAAATGTTGTCTATTTAACTCAATTAATGCTTGGACATGATTGCATTGAAGACTCGTGAGATGGATGCTGTGTGTGTATGTGCGATCACTGTGAGCTTGACAGCTACAGAGTGAGACTGATACAGGAGGGTTGCTGAGCGACTCTTGGTCAAAGCCCGAACAAAACAGAAATATAATCTCTCAAGATACATTTGTATTCCTAGAAAATTCAGCATATAATAAGGTTATTTTGAGAATACTTTGTTCTTACATGCAAAATGGAATTGGGTTCTAGCTTTAGACAAATAGTTAGCTTTTTGTGTAGTTTGTTTTTAAATCTAAATGAACGTTGGGACGTTTGACATGATTGCGGGATGTGACATCATTTTCTCATACATCATAGCACAATCTGGCATTCCTGTCTCACACCCACCACGTTTCATGGCATTTCTTTATACTTCTGCAGCTAACTGCCCCCTTGGAATCTTGTCAATACATGTAACTTACATGCTTCCTTATTTTTTTCTGAAAGAAAATTCATGTATAATATGAGTTACCTAGATACAAAATTTCAAACATCAGTATAATGCCATAAGTGTAATGGAAAGGCCAACAAGTAGATTATAATAAAATATTGTGTTTTTCATAAGTAAATGCTCAGACGTGTCTACATGTGAAATAGAGGCTTGCACCTGTATGTGTAATAACCATGAACTCCACTGGTACAAATGATTGTCGTACAGTTATGTTGCCTGAACAGCCCAAGATTGTGAGCAGGGTTCGAATCCATGGGATTTATTACCATATAACAGCAATTATATAAAATGAAAACCTCTAACATTTTAAGTAACATGCTCACGGCGTTTTTTAACAGAAAAGGTAAGTTACCCCAAAGTGTGGTGATATCCTGAGTTTTTAAATAAAGTGTACACACACACACACGTACACACACACACACACACACAGAGTAACAGAGTAAATGGGCTTGGTTTATTTTTTCAGTTGTAGACCAAGAGATTAATACAGCAGTGAAATGCACTGTCCAGTCACCATTTTATTTACTCAACATGCTGACATTTCCTTCTTTTAAAAAGTTTTGATTTTTAAGTCTTTAAAATAAATAGTTATTTGAAGAAGTTGCCTCTATTTGAAGAGGCTGCATTTTTGTATCCTAGCTTATGTTCCTCAAACTCCTTTACACAAGATTTAATAATTTGGTATACTGGAGAAAACCTCCTTAAATGCCATGTAAGTTTTAATTTTTGTTTTGATTTTTGTTTTGTTGTAAAGTTTCCACTTGCCTTCCATTTCATCATTTTTGAGTTCTAAAGTATTATATGCCAGTTTGTTTCCTGGTTCACTGTCCCCTCCTGGCAAACTCTCATTGTCTTCCTTTCTCCTCCTTTTACCTGTAGACTCATACTCTTTTTCCTTTTCCTTTTAACTCCTGTTCTACTTCAGACCCACTCCTATGAGATGCTGGAGAAGAGATCCTGTTTTCTCTTGTGGCACACATTTCTCCCGGACCTTCTACCCACTGCTTGTAACGGATGCAGCTGTTAGATATTGAGGGCAGTGTTCCAAGAATCAAGTAACCTGCAGGGAGACGCCTGGTGTAGAAATCAGACTGTCTGTCAATACCCTTTCCTTTGACACTGGTCTTGTGCTGATTCAGCTCCGCTTCCAGGACTGTGACAGTTGGCAGCCTTGCAGAACACTCTATTTCATGACTTTAATCTACACTGTTGTTTCCATAGCCAGAAAAATCTTTCTTTCCTTAGAGAAAATTTGTAGGAGGTAACTGTATTCAAGTCCCAGTTAATTTAAAGAGAGTATATCAGGATGGATCTTTAAAAAACAAAACAAAACAAAACAAAACCAAGTTTAAAGCAATGAGAGAATAATTGCTTTTATTATCAAGTTGCTTAACAGACTCCTGTGTTAACATATAAGTGCTAGGCAATCAATGGCAGCAAACTATAAACATCCCTGTCTTTGCTCTTACAATAAAATCCTGTAAAGCAAATAATATGACCACTTCAGTAATTTAACACAGACCTCCTATGGTTAATTTTCTCCAAAAGCTGCCGAACAGGAGTGGCTTAAAAATTAGTATTATTCTGTCTTATAAAGAATAAGAAACAAAGATTGGAATAAATAATTAACAATAATAATAAATAAATGTTTATGCCACAATGGATCACCATCAGCATGCTTAATGAAACTTCTGAATTCTGTAAATTTGAGAACCAATGCAGTAGGGGAAGAAAACGAACTCAAGGTGTAGATATGTAGTTTTCAAACTTCTTTATCTAGCATCCAAATCATCTGGAGAGCTTATTAAAACAAAGATTACCAGGCCCTACTCTAACTAGAGTTCCTGATTCAGTAGGGCTAGTTGGGGTGGAAGATACTTTGCCTGCTAACATGTTCCTAGGTGATGCTGATGCTGGTGATTCAGGAACCACACTTTGACAACCACTGGTCTACATAAAAGATTTGAGTAAAGGCAAGACTTCAGGTTAGAAAAGGATTTTCTGGAGTGAAGATTTGAGGGTGGGTTTGGAATGGGAGAAGAGGTACAACTACATTCACATGTCAATGATTTACACCGAGAATGGCTCTGTCTGCTTTGTGCTCTGGGGAGGCAGCAAAGCCTAGTGAGTCAGGGATTGTATTTCGCTCATCAAGTTTCTTGCTGCCCATGCTTGAGAGTGGCAGGAAAGTAGTAGAAAGAGCCAGCAGTCCAGAAAGCACCAGGGAGACATTCCTCCAAGGAGCCTGCATGAACCAAGGCCCAGGCACCAACCATGGCGGTCACATGTCAGTAGATGCCTGCGGGGAGAGATGAGTTCATCAGGCAGATTCCCCTCCTCAGACCCTGACAAGTTAGCACCTCAGAAGCCTCCAGAACTGAACAAGAACTGAGGGAAAGTGCTGACATGTCCAAATGGACTTAGATTGTTCTCACCACCATGTAGGAAGAGGACCAGGGCCATCCCTGAAAGGGTGAGGGATCCAGGGGGCTACAACAAAGACATGGCATTTGAAAGGGTCCATGCTGTTAGTGTCTTTCATAGGCTCTTTGAGAGACTGTTAAAGACAGAAAATTTGAAATTTAATTTCAATGATGCTTCATCAACATGGGTAAGGGGCAGCGCCTGTGACAAGCCCTCAAGCTTGGGCCTGAAATGACCGCCGCAGTTGCCTGACCCAAGGGACTGGCGTGGTGGAGGCATAAAACAGAAATTAAGTTGGGTTCTGAGGCATGAAATGACTAATTATGAAGAAACAGTTGATAAAACTCAAACTGAGGGACATTCTACCAAACAGCTGGCTTGTACATTCAAATGTGTACTGCACATTAGATTATGGAATTGTGACAACAGTTTCCTAAATTTGAACAAAAATGAATCTGAATTTGTCTATGGATGTAGCAGGTCCAAACCACAATCCACAGACCAGTATAGTGAAGTTCATAATTCATCACAAAGAACTTACACACCAAGAATAGAAATTGTTTCTTTTTCATTTTTAAAAATTATTTGAGAACTTTCAAGAGTCCATGGTTGAGTTCCTTCTCTGGGTGGTTGGCAGGCTGTTCTCAGAGTGGGCTGTGCTGGATCTGTCCAGGGCAGGTGTGGAATATCACACGGTCTTGATCTCAACTTTTCCCAGGGTGATAAGAGGCATAGAGTTTACTGCTGACATCTGAGACAGGAAGAGCAGCTTCATGAAATACCTTTCAGAGTAACTGCTCTTTGATTTCTCTTCTTGTGTGATCTTTCTTGCTTCTGAGATTCTACAGTGCTTGCAATCTGAACCAAGCAGCCGAACACTTGATTTTATCCAGCCTGGTGTTTTCCCCAGTTGTTTCGTGTACGTATCATTCATCTCCCAACCCAGATGTAACCTCTTCAAGGCAGGAACTGTGTCTTCCATTACGTTTTCATCCTGAATAGCATTGCCCTGTACCGGACTCCTGTAAGCACAGAAGGAATATTGGTCAGTTTATCCACAGAAAGAATGAATGTATAAATTAACAGCAGTGCACATTTCTCCTATTATGCTAATTGAATAAATAAATAATAAAAAAAAGCTCCCCCCAGGAACATGTCTGTTGGATTTGAGAGAATTTGAGTAACAAATTATTTACTAAAAAATGTAAGAATTCTCCATCTATATATGTTGTAATTTGCATAATTAGTGGTTGCCTGTATATTTCTTTCAACTCCTAGTTAGACAATTACAGCGTGCCTCATTCTTAGATCCAGTGATGATGCATCTATAAGCTTACCCACTGCTTATCTCAAGTGGGCTGTTGGACTAAGCCAGGCTAGACTGTGAAATAAGAAAAATCTAGCTCTGCCGCCCCTCCTTCCTCTGGCTGTGCACACCCTCCTAAAGTATCCCCTGTCCCCACTCTCCATTTTCTTCCTAACTAGTAGTCAACCAATTAATTAGCTGTAAAGAGCTAACGTATTACCCCTGTATAGGACTATTTGTCTTTTAGAAAAAAGTCATTAAGAGCTAGCTTTTAGAATCTAAGAAGAATTATCTCTAATTGTACACTTTCATATATTGAAAAGCCAGTGGGAGAGAGATTTAGGGATCAGGTTCCTTAAATCTCCCCTTCTAGGAAGAACCCCATTTTACCTGTGCATGAAGAAGCACCCATTTCTTTTTTTTTTTTTCTTTGGTTCTCCATTGTAAAATTTCCTTTTTTTTTTTTAATTGAAGTATAATCAGTTACAATGTGTCAATTTTTGGTGTACAGCACGGTGTCCCAGTCATGCATATACATACATATATTTGTTTTCGTATTATTTTTCATTAAAGTTTATTACATGATATTGAATATAGTTCCCTGTGCTATGCAGAAGTTTGTTCTTTATTTTTACATATAGTGGTTCATATCTGCAATTCTCAAACTCCCAAATTTATCTCCTCCCACCTTCTTTACCCCAGTAAGCCATAAGATTGTTCACTATGTCTGCGACTCTGTTTTGTAGATGAGTTCATTAGTGTCTTCTTTTCTTTCTTTCTTTTTTTACAGATTCCACATGAGTGATATCATATGGCATTTTTCTTTCTCTTTCTGGCTTACTTCACTTAAAATGATGATCTCCATGTCCATGCATGTTGCTGCAAATGGCATTATTTTATTTTACTTACTTATTTTCTAATGGAGGCACTGGGGATTGAACACAGGACCTCGTACATGTTAAGCACACACTCTATCACTGAGCTTTACCCTCCCCTGAGGCTTGCTTTTTTTAGTGGCGGGTCCTGCTCTTCCTGGGCCCTTCTGTAAAGATACCTGTTTTACTGGGATGATCCCTGGTAGAGCAACCTGGACTGGGGAAGGGATGCTAGAGGGTTGGCAGTAAACAGGAGGCAGGCTCCGAGCCCCCTGCTGCCCAGGCCTGTGTCCATGAGACAGTCGTGCTCTGCCGGCACCTGCTGGGCCGGCACTGTGTGCCCTTTGCTCTACTAGGTGTGGATGCTGCCAGGACCCCCTGCTGACTTACCCAGAGGAGCTGGGTGGGCAGGAGAGGGGGCCACAGCTAGAAGGCTTCCTGCACTCGCCTGAGGCTGTCTGTACCCATGTGAGAAAGGTCACCCCCAGGAATAACCTTGGACAGGGCTGCAAGTTAGCCTTGCCTGGGAGGGACAACCCAGCAGTGCACTGCCCCTGAGGACCACCGCCCACCATGGGCCTCGCCTCCAAGCCAGGGATGGTCCACCAGCCCCTTCCCTGGGAGCTCCAGCTGGCGTCATTGGTGGTTGATTTGGAAATGGATGCCAGGCTTGCCTGCCCTGGGGGTATGTTTGAATCAGGCAGGAGGCAGTGGCCGCCTGCCAGATTTTTGGCTTGATTTACTCATCACCCCCAGTCCTAATCCCAGAGGCCATGTCAGAAAGGGGCATGGGCACTGCTGGGTGCCCTAGACCCACCCTGTGCCCCAGTCAGCCTGAGGGAAAGATCAAAGCTGGGCTTCAGTGGGTGCTTTTGTGCTGTCTCCTTTTGGAAGGAATCTTGGCAGAGATTGTGTGTTGCCTCCTCAGGCACCAGGATATAATTCACCCCTTGATATAACTGTCTCACCGTTTGCCTTTATTTTCATGGGAAAGATCAAGGGTGTCTGTGGCTCAGGAGTTGTCAGGTCAGAACATCAGGCCCAAGTGGGATGGGCTCCTTGGCACCACCTAGTGTCAGGCACAGCTGTCGGTGAGGAGAATGCTCACAAAAGGGGATTCGCCCACCTCCTACTTAAATTCTTGGGTCCTGGCACAATGGGAGTAGAGAGAGCACTTTTCTTTCTTCCTAAAGATAATAGTCAAGTGGCAGTGACTGAGCTGGCATGAGTGAAATAATGCTACATGGTAGTGAGCACAAAGAGCTCGTGCAGAACACACTGGATCATCCTGAGAGTTCAGAGCAGAGGCCATGGGTGTGAAGGGATGACCAAGACATGGACAGATGGAGGAGGAAATGCAGAGGGAGGGGGTGAGTGCAAGTGGGGCGATCAGTTTACAGCAGTGGCTGAAGGGGAAACCAAGATAAGACTGGAAAGGAAGATGAGAGCCTCCAATGCTGGAAGATATAGTTTGAAGCTCACCTTAAAGTTCTGGGGATACTTGAAAACTTTCAGCAGGAAGTGACAGGTTGAAAAGGGTGGGTTGGAATATTGATATGGTCAGATCCCACCTGTGACAACCATGCAGGGCCAGCAGTGCTCTAAGGAATGCAGAACAAACCAGGAGTGGAGACACATGTGAAACAGGCAGGCCAGGGAGCTGTTGAACGCCTTTCCAAGGCTGGATGAATTCAAGCTAAAACCCACCTCTCTGATTGTGGCAGCCAGCTCTCCTCCCTGGGGCCTAAAGGTTTCAACATCAGAGCTCTGCAGCCACACAGCCAGCCCCGTGTGGGGGTGAACTTCTTCAGAAGCTGGAGTTATTAGGCTGAGAATGGAACCAGGAGGCTGACTCCTGGATTTCTGGCTTGCCCTGGGGTGCTTTTGACCCTCCATCCCCAGAGGGAGCCTTCCAGGCCACAAGAGAGATGCCCACAGCTTCCAGCCATCTCTAGTCTGGCAGGAGCTGCCCCAGGCTCTTGGCTTTACCCTTCCTCCCACAGGGCTTAGCTGGGTGCTGAGTTTGTGGAAAATGTGCTTCCTGAAGCTGGGGCTTCCCCGTGGAGCTTGACAGCAACGGGCACCCCCGGCCTCAGCCTGAGGGGTGACTCTGTGGGGGCAGCCACGTGTCTCAGGAACTCATGGCAGCTGCTGCCTCCTCAGGTGGGTGGTGAGGGGGCAGCTGTGTGGCCCCTTCCACTCCTTCAAGCATCACTCAGAGGAAGATGATTCCTCTCCAGTGGAAGGGAGGATAAAGAAGGGACTGCAGAGGGGGTCATGCACGCCTCAGTACCCTCTGGGCACGGGGCTGCCACAGTTAGCACAGCAGAAGGCAAAATAGAGCGCAGCATGTGGCCCCTGGCAAGGGGGATCCCAATCCCCTCACCGGAGGTCTCTGCCATATCTGCACAGGGAGCAGGTAGTGGCCCAGAGGGGAGTGTGGGAGGGCGTGTGTGTGTGTGTGTGTGTGTGTGTGTGTGTGTGTGTGTGTGTGTGTGTGGTTTGAGCCTACATGGAGCCTCACCCTGAGACACTGCATTTCTGCTGGTAGAGTTTCCTGCTCAAGATGACTTCCTGCCCCAGATGCACCATGGAGACTGCTTGGAATTTGGTCCCACACTTTCCAAATTCAGGGCAAGATCTGGCAAAGGTTCCCTCCCTTTACCTCCCACCTTCTCACTTTGCAGGGAGGAAGCCACCTGAGCAGCCAGCCCTCCTCCACTTCTCTCTAGGGAGACCCAGGCTGGGATCTGCATGACCTGTCAGATTTTAATTAAAGCAGTTTCCCCCTCTGTACCTGGAAGAGGGGAATGAGGGGCATCTGCTGCCCAGGAGGATAGGGTTGGGAAGGGGCAACCCAGAGGACTGGAGGCTGGCAGGGAAGGGTTTGGCCTGAAAATCAAGGTATTAAAAATGGCTGGTAATTCAGGCACTTGGCTCATTCTTCCCAAGGCTTGGCTGCAGGCCTCAGTTTCCCCAACTTAGAAAGTTAGAATCTTGCAGTTCATGACTCTCTGACTGATGAGGGCTCCTGAGTTGGCTGTTGGAAGAACGGTGGGAGAGAGCAGGAGATGGGCAGACTGCCTCCTCCCTCCCAGTTAATAGCCACTTGCTCCAGCCCCTCCCCCAGAGGCTCAGGTGCAATTTTGAATGTCCACCAGCTCCCTTGTCTCCTCTAGGGAAGTTGGGTCCTGCTGGGATTTTTCCAGCCAGGTCACCTTAGAGGCCACCAGCCCATCTGGTCACCAGGCTGCCTCCCTTTTAGCAGCTGTCAGGGCCCCCTTAAGGGTCGGGGTGGTGGTATCCCAGGGACCTAAAGACGGTGGGGGTGGGGACAGGGAAGCCTTGATAAGTTCACCGCCTCTGGGTTGTTCCCCCCCACCCCCCGGCTCACTTCCTCAGATCCTGAAGTCCCCCCACCCCCAGCTTTAGGGTACCCAAGTGAGGAAGAAATTTGGGCCGAGGAGGTGTTTGAGATCAGGCCCAGGACACAAGGCTCTACGCAGTTGTTGGAAAGGGATTCCCTGTGCTGAGAATCACTTCCCGCTCCGGTCTCACCAGGTTTCTGAGATGCTGAGTGACTTGCCTCAAGGGACACAGCTGGGAGAGCGGGGACGCCGCCGTCCCGGTCACCGCTGTTCCCACCGCCAGCACGAGCGGCTGCGCTTGCTTCCGCGCTCCCGTCTGGTCGCTGCCGCCCCCCCTCACCCCCCGCCCGGTTTCGTTTTGGCGGCAGGAGGGCAGACCGGCTGCTGGGCCGAGGGCGGGGCCTCCCCAGGCGGGGGTCCCCGCTCCTAGGCTGGGGGCGCGCAGGACAGCAGAGCGGGGCCTGTTCCTGGTCGGCACTGGGGGCCCCCCGCCCCTCCCCGACTCCGGCTCGGGGTGTCCCGGGGCCGCGCCCAGCCGCCCGCCCGCTTGCCCGGGAGGGGCGCGGCCAAGGCGGCGTGGAGGGGCCGGCCCGGGGCCACGCGGGGCCGGCGGGGCGTCTTCGCCGTGGAGCCGCTCGGCGGCCGGGGTGAGTCGCCCACCCCGGGCCCACCGGGGCCTCTGCCCCGGCGCCGACTCCCGCGCCCCGGCCCGGGTCTGCGCTCCCCCCACCCCGCAACAGCCCGCCCGAGGCCCCAGACCTCCCGGCGCCCCCCTCACCACCTCCCTTCGGAAGGGCCGGGGGATCGCGCCTTGCACGTTGGGCACTCTTGGCGTTAAACCGGCCATCGCCGCTATCCCCCTTCCTCTGGATCCACGTCCCTCTAATCCCTAGTGTGGATTCTCCCCGCCCCCCGGCCCCTGCCCCAGCCTGCAGTCCCGAAAAGTTCCCTGGCGGCGGCGGCGGACCCCTTGCCAAAGGAGCCGCGCAGGGCCGGGCTTCCTGGCCCACTTCCTTGCCCAAACGGGTCTGGTCTGGCGCCCAGCTCTCCTCCCGCGGGCCGGCTGGGAGACGAAGGCAGCCCTCCATCCTCTCCAGGTTCAGTTTCTGCATGTTTACAAGCGGGGCATCCAGATCGTAGCAGAACCTGGCCAGGGGGTTTGTACTATTTTATTCTTTTTTTATCGCAGTTTAGGAACCCCCCACCCCTTTTCCCCTCCATTTCACGTAAATATAATCATGCTTTGGAGAATGGATGTGGGATAATGAAACTTACAAATCACAGGTTTATAAGTCAGAAAGTCATTAATTCACTTGTTTATGCTTTCTTGTTAGAATAGCCATGTGTTCCACTTAAGACATAGATGTCAAACACCTGGTAGAAGCGCCAACAAGTTCTCCTAACATGCTCATCGCAGATGTTGCCAATCGAGCATGGCACGCCTTTCCTTCTCCACACCAGGCTCCAGGCAGCCATCGCCATCACCCGGTGCTGGCATGCAAGATCAAACCCTCCTGCCACTGCTGTTCTTCCTAATAACAAAATACCTATGAAGCAACAATTTGTCAGAATATTAGTTGAAGTCAGAGCAAATGACCTGTTACCAAAAAATACAAGGAGGAAATAAAATAACACAAGTGAAAATAAATTAGAAGGAAGGACTTACAGAAAGAAGTGGGAAGTCAAGGGGAGAGGATGGACAGGGTTCCATGTAGTTAATGTCAGAACTTAATTACATCAACCGCATTCAGAAGTTTAAAAAAAGAAGAAAGAAAGAAGGAAAGGAGGAGGGAAGGGAGGAAGGAATGGGGGACGTTTTTGGAGGGAGTGTCACATGAGGGAGGGATGAGTGATGTTAGACAGTGTCCTTATTTCTGTGACAGATGCAGCAATGAAATTCATAAGGCTGCCCCCCAGTAAACGCCGAGGGCATAGCCTTAGGCATAATTCAACGAAGGCAGTTTTATAGTGGGTCAAGATAATGTGTTCTAATTTGATACCAAAAAAAGAACCTAGACTACTGAGATACATGAGCGGGTAATCCCAAAGGGAATTGAGTGGTCTTGCAGAATATTTCCTACATTTGGGATATTACTGCCAACCCATTACACAGTACGTACAACTCTGCCAACTCACTACAGAGTATAACTTTCTAATGACTATAATACCCCAAACTAGTATCATCCTTGGGTAAGCCCTGATAAAACATTACCCTTCCTCTCTCCCTTTTAAGTCACTTTTAGAGTGCACCAGAAACTTCTGTCACTGCCTTCCCTCACAACATTGCTATGTCCTACAATAAGGCATTTCTGAACTGGTTATATTTTAGAAGAACTACTTCTTGCAAACATGTGAAACATATTAAACTGACAATGTCTTTCTTCACTGTGGTGTGAAACATGCTGGTGCTGTGTCCTCCAACATGGCAGCGGTAGTTCCAGTTGCTTTCCAATCAAGAACAGTTTCTGACGTAACTCAACGGATGGTGCTCCATGAATATGCCTTGAATAAATAAATATCAAAAACCCTCTTATCTTTTTAAAATTTATTTTTATTGAGTTATAGAGAGTTTACAATGCTGTGTCAATTTCTGGCATACAGCACAATTTTTCAGTCATACATGAATATATACATATATATTATTTTCATATTCTATTTCCCTGTGAACTACTACAAGATCTTGAATTAATTTCCCTGTGCTATATAGTATTCACTTGTTTATCTATTCTATATACACCTGTCAGTATCTACAAATCTTGAACTCATAGTCTGTCCCTTCCAACCATCCTCCCTCCTGGCAACTGCAAGTTTGTATTCTATGTCTGTGAGTCTGTTTCTGTTTTACATTTAAGTTCATTTATCTTTTGTTTTTTGTGTTTTTTTAGATTCCACAAATGAATGATTATCATATGGCATTTTTCTTTCCCTTTCTGGCTTACTTCACTTAGAATGACATTCTCCAGGGACAACCATGTTGCTGCAAATGGCATTGTGTTGTCATTTTTATGGCTGAGTAGTATTTCATTGTATAAGCATACCACTGCTTCTTTATCCAGCCATCTGTCAATGGACATTTAGGCTGTTTCCATGTCTTGGCTATTGTAAATGCTGCTGCTGTGAACATGGGGGTGAAGGTGTCATTTTGAATTAGGGTTCCCTCTGAATATATGCCCAGGAGCGGGATTTCTGAGTTACATGGTAAGTGTATTCCTAGTCTTTTGAGGAATCGCCATACTGTTTTCCACAATGGCTGCACCAAACTGCATTCCCACCAGCAGGGTAGGAGGGTTCCCACAGCCTCTGCAGCATTTATCATTTGTGAACTTTTGAATGATGGCCATTCTGACTGGTGTGAGGTGATAACTCATTGTAGTTTTGATTTGCATTTCTCTGATAAATAGCATTGAACCTTTCTTCATATGCCCAATGGTCATTTGTATGTCTTCATTGGAGAATTGCTTGTTTAGGTCTTCTGCCCATTTTTGGATTTTTTTTTTTTACTTATTAACTTATATGAACTGTTTATATATTCTGGAGATCAAGCCTTTGTCAGTTTCATCTTTTGCAAAACTTTTCTCCCTTTCTGTAGATTGTTTTTGTTTTGCTTGTGGTTTCCTTTGCTGTGTAAAATCTTTCAAGTTTGATTAGGTCTCATTTTTTGTTTTTGCTTTTATTTCTATTTCTTCAATAGACTGCCCTAGGAGATCATTGCTGAGATGTATGTGAGATAATGTTTTGCCTATGTTTTCTTCTAGGAGGTTTATTGTATCTCATGTTTATGTCTTTAATCCATTTTGAGTTTATTTTAGTGTATGGTATGAAGAAGTGATCTAGCTTCACTGATTTATATTCTGCTGTCCAGTTTTCCCAACACCATTTTTTGAAGAGACTGTCTATTCCATTGTGTATGTTTTTGCCTCCTTTGTCAAATACTAATTGACCAAAAGTTTGTGGGTTCATTTCTGGGCTCTCCGTTCTGTTACATTGATCCATATATCTGTTTTTGTACCAGCCCCATGCTGTTTTGATGACTGTAGCTCTGTGGTATAGCCTGAAGTCTGGAAGGGTTATTCCTCCAGCCTCGTTCTTTTTCTTCAGTAATGCTTTGGCAATTCTGGGTCTTTTGTGATTCCATATAAATTTCATTATGACTTGTTCTAGTTCTGTGAAATATGCCCTGGGTAATTTGACAGAGATTGCATTAAATCTGTAGATTGCCTTGGGCAGTATGACCATTTTATCAATACTGATTCTTCCAATCCAGGAGCAGGGGATATCTTTCCATTTTTAAAGTATTCTTTAATTTCCTTAATCAGTGTTTTGTAGTTCTCCGTGTATAAGTCTTTCGCCTTCTTGGTTAGATCTAGTCTTAGGTATTTTATTACTTTGGGTGCTATTTTAAAAGGGATTGTTTCTTTAATTTCTTTTCCCATTGATTCATCATTAACATAAAGAAATGCAACTGATTTTTGTCCATTAATCTTGTATCCTGCTACCTTGCTGAATTCTTTTATTGATTCTGGTAGTTTTTGTGTGGAACTTTTAGGGTTTTCTATGTCTAGTAACATGCCATCTGCATATAGACACAATTTTAACTCTTCTTTTCCAATTTGGATCCCCTTTATTTCTTTTTCTTCCCTAAATGCTGTGGCTAGGGCTTCCAAGAGTAAGTTGAATAGAAGTGGTGAGAGTGGACAACCTTGTCTTATCCCAGATTTTAATGGGAAGGTTTTCAGTTTTTCACCATTGAGGACTGTGCTGGCTGTACTTTGTCATAAATAGCTTTTATTATGTTGAGATACATTCCCTCTATACCCATGTTGGTGAGAGTTTTTATCATGAATCGGTGTTGAATTTTATCAAATGCTTTTTCTGCATCTATTGAGATGATCACGTGGTTTTTGCCCTTTCTCGTTGATGCGGTGTGTTACATTGATTGATTTGTGTATGTTGAACCATCCTTGTGCTCCTAGGTTGAACCCAACATAAATGGATAAAGCACATTTACAAAAAGCCTGCAATTAAAACCATTTCTTATGATCAAAGACTGAATGCTTTCTCCCTAAACTGGGAGCAAGGCAAGGATGTTTACTCTTATAATGCTTGTTCTTTACAGTACTGGAAATTATCGACGCTGCAAAAGGCAAGGAAAAGTCATACCAGTTCTAAAGGAAGAATTAAAATAAAATTATTGCTATTACAGGTGATGTGAGTATCTTTGTAGATGGAGATAATCCAAAAAAATCTACAAAAAACTTCTAGAACTGATAAGTGAGTTCAGTAACATTGCAATAATAACATTCAAAAATCAACTGCATTTGTAAATAATAAAAACAAATATTCATAACACATAGTTTAAAAATGAAACACCAGTTGTTTGAACAAAATGAAGTACTCAGGTGTAAATCTAATAAAATACTTATAGAATTTGTATGCTAAAAACTATAAAGTGCCAATGAAAGAGACCAAGAGGTTCTAAAGAAATGAAAGTCACTGTTTTTATGATTTGGAAGACTCAACATAGTAAAGATGCCTATTTTCCTTAAACTAATCATGGATTCAAAGGAATTCTTATGGAAATCTCGGCAAGCTTTCTCTTTTTGTTTTGTTTTGTTTATATATATATAAATGTATATTACTAATAGGATTTACTTTTTTAGAGCAGTTTCAATTTCACACCAGAAATGAGCAGAAAATACAGAGTTCCCACATAGCCCTCCCCACCCACACGGATATACTCCCCTACCCTCAAGATCCCTCATCAGCGTGGCATATTCGGTGCAATCGATGAACCAAAATGGGCACATTATTATCCACCAAAGTCCACAGTTTACACTAGGGCTCACTCTTGATGGGGTACGTTCTATGGGTTTTGACAGATGCATAATGACATGTAGCCACCACTGTAGTATCACACAGAATAATTCCATTGCCCTAGAAATCCCTTGTGCTCCATCTGTTCATCCCTCCCTCCCTCTCCCCAAACCCCTGGAAACCACCATCTTTTTACTGTTTCTGTATCTGTGCCTTTTCCAGAATGTCATTTGGTTGGAATCATACCGTTGGTAGCCTTTTCAGACTGGCTTCTTTCATTTAGTAATATGTCTTTTAAGTTTCTTCCATGTCTTCCATGGCTTGATAGCTCATTTCTTTTTTTTTTCCCTGCACATATATTTTTTAATTTACATGTATGTACTGTTCATTGTTTCTAAGAATGTGTAGAGCATTAGCTATTTTAACTTATATAGTTATCAGAGGAATAAAGCCAACCAGAAAATAAGAATTAATTCAGAAAGATACATACACCCTACCATTAACAGCAGCATTATTTATAGTTGCCAAGATGAGGAAGCATCTTAAGTGCACACCAATATTTGAACAGATAATGAAGATGCAGCATATATATATGTAATGGAATACAGCTCGCCCATAAGGAAGAAGGATATTTTGCCATTTGTGGCCCTTCATTCCCTTTTTTTTTTTTTCACTTCAAAAACCAGAATTTTATGACTGGCATAAACATTTCCATTACATCACAAACAATAAAATACCTGGAAATAAACTTAACCAAGGGGGTTACCTATACTCCAAAAACTGAAATGACACAAGGAAATTTAAAGATTTCTTGTGCTCTTGGATTGGAAGAGTCAACACTATCTAAATGGCCACACTGCCCATAGCAACACACAGATTCAAAAGAACCCCCTTCAAAGTACTTCTGACATTCCTCACAGAACTAGAACAATTAATTCCAAAATTTTTATGGAACCGCAAAATCCCTGAACAGACAAAGCAATCTTTTGTAGGTCTTTTTTTTTCTCTTTCTTTTTGTTCTCTTTTCTTATGGTTTGATGACTAGAGAATGTCCTTTAACATTTTTTGTAAAGTTGGTTTAGTGATGCTGAAATGTTTTAGCTTTTGTTTATCTGTGAAGCTTGTGATTTCTCCATCAATGTACACCTTAAACTTTAAAAAATTAAAAAAAGAGAGAAAGAAAGGACTTCAGTTAATAATGTGTCACTATTGGCTCACCAGTTGTGACAAATGGGCCATAGTAATATAAGATCTTAATATTAGGGGAAACTGGTTGAGGGGGATAGGGGACCTCTTTGCATTGTCTTTGCAACTTTTTCATAAATGTAAAATGATTCTAAAATAAAAAGTTTATTTAAATAAAAATAAACAAATAAAATGTACTGAAAATCATTGAATTGTCCCTTGTAATAAGTGAACTTCATGGTATATAAATCATACCTCAATAAGCTGTTTAAAAAGTTAATAAAGTCAGAATGGGATCAGGGCTGGGCTCAGGCAGGGTCAAAGCCAGGGTCATGGAAGGGTCAGGGCCCAGGTTCAGGGGCCAGACTCAGGGCTGGGTCAGGCCAGGTAAAGGTGGGGGTCAGCAGCCTTGGAAATGGGCATGGAAAAAGGCTGAGGCCAGCCCGGGGCCCTCCTCTGGCTGCTGCTGCTGCCACCCACGGCCGCCCTGGAGCTGTGAGGGCCCTCCCCCAGGGCCTCGGCTGCCCCCAGCCAGGCTCCAGGTGTGGGGAGGCGGGTGGAGGGTGGTGCCCTGACTCCTGATGGGCAGCGGTGCACTTCTAGAGCCGCAGGTGCATTGGGCCTTCAGGGTGGGGCTCAGATGGGTTACACAAGAGGGTCTCAGGGGGGCATGGCTGTGACCAGTGCCTGGGTGCCCTGAGTCACTGAATCTCATCTTCTCTCTGCCCTTCCCTCCAACCAGGCAGCCCAGAGACCCCCCTTAACACAGGTGAGTCAGAGGCCCCCACCGTGGGGCCTCTGGGTGGGCACCACCCCAGGACCTTTGTGGGGCTGTGGAATGGGGCAGGTAGCAGGGTCCGGCCCTGAGGCTGGGAGGCTGGCTGGAGAAAAGCACTAGGACTGCTGAATAAGTGGCCCTTAGTGCGGACCTGGGGGTCTCACTTCCCTGGGAGCCCTGGGAGCACAGGCCCTAGGCCAGGAGGCCCACTCTCAGGGGGCCGGGGCGCACCCCTGCCCTCCCAAGTGGGGGTCCTAGAGCCAGGGCTGTCTTCATTGGCCCTCTCCCACTTTTAGAAATGGAGGGTCCTGAGTCAGAGAGGGGCAGTGACTTTCCTCAGGTCACACAGAAACACAGACTTCTGCCTGTGAACCTATTTCCCTGAGATACTGGGATGACATGGAGGGGGCATGAGCCCTTAGCAGCCATGACCTTGAGCAAGTAATACTGGCAAGCTTCCAGGCCTGTAGTTCTTTGACCTGCAGAGCAGGCCCTGAGGTGTGTTGAGCGAGGGACACGATGGTTGTGATGGCCCAGCCCTTGGCAGGCTCCCTCAGGGATGTCTGTCACCCTGGAGATGCTGCTGTCACCTGCTGTGGCTGCCCTTGGTCCTCCTGCCCTGCCCACCAGGCTACTGAGCCCTCATCCCCAAAGGGCTTGCTCGGTTGTGATGTGCTGTCCAGTTCTCAGTAGCACCCTGGCATTGTGGCCAGGCCTCTGGACGCTTGGCCTTGGTTTCCCATCTATGAAGTAGACAGGGCCTCCCTGGTAGTGGCATCTGGGGCACTACCAGTGTCTCTGTCATAGGAGGCAGGGGCATCCCCACAGTGTACGGGAAGCCCAAGGTGACAGGGAGGATGTACGACGGCCGGGATGTGGCGGCAGGCCTGAGGCCGTGGCAAGCCCGCCCGCTGGGCCAGGGCTCGCGTGTCTGTGGGGCCACCCCCATCGGCTCCCGCTGGCTGGTTGCTGCCACCCGCTGCCTCCTCAAGTGCGTCCTCCTGCAGTGCCAGCAGAGGTGCTGGCAGGGGAGGGGTGTGCGGGGGAAGGGGAGGAAGGGAGTGGTGGGCACCCCACAGCAGTCCTCCACAGCCTTCACATGCACGTCATCCCTGCCTTTGCCCTGTGTGCCCTCCGCCTGGACTGTCCTCCTCGCTCACTTGTCTGATCCTCCTCATGCTGTGCCCTCAGCCCTTGTGCCTGTCCCCCGACACAGATGTGCCTGAGGAGAGTGGCAGTGTCAGTCCTGGATGCCATGTGGTGTGGGCCAACCTCAGACCACAGCTTCTTCTTAGTGTCCCCACATTCCTGGCTGTCAGCCTCTAGGCGGGGAACTGGAACTGCGTGTATGGCCAGCAGCTGGGCCACTCTACTTGCTTGTGCAAAGTGACTTCCCAGGAGGAGCTGTGGTCACTGGTGTGAGTGGGGGGACCCCTGCTGCCAGGCTGCATAGGCGGGAGATGGGGCTCCCTGGAGAGTGACAGGAGTCTAACTCACTGCCCCTCCTGGGCCTGGCTCCGTGCTCAGCTTCTGAATGGATGAGGAGCAGTCTCCAGGGAGCAGGGGCATCACAGCCCAGGTCCAGGTGCTGGAGCTTTGACAACCCAGAGTCCTGTCACACCTAGTCTGTGCCACGCCCCATGGACACCTCTCTGTGGCATTGAGGGCAGCAAGACCCCACCTCACCCTGTCTCTACCCTGTCAGAAGAGAAAGCCCAACATGGGTGAGAAGGACAGACCACACGGTGGGGGGGAGGTCAGGAGAAGCCCTGCGTGCCAGTGGAGAGGGAGGGGCTTGCTGGAGTTGGGCACGGGGGAGGGTGTCCGGGTGGAGGAGCCACGCATGCAAGCTCAGGGAGGTGGGAAGTTTCACCACCTGTGTTCAGGGAACAAGGCAAGGTTCCTTTTCCTGTCTTCATTTGCTCATTTAACAAATCTTTTGTGAGTGCTTATAACTAGTGGACAAGCAGCCCTTGGGCAGGAAGATGTTTAAAGAAAGGACGGGTCGGGAAAAGTGCGGGCCCAGAAGGTGGAATGTGGGGAGCCCTGGGAAGGGTGAAGTCAGAGCTGAGACTGAACCAGAACTCCTCCTGTGTACAAGCACAGGGCCTTCATTTGACGACCCCCCTTCCCCGCCATCCAGCCCTAAGATTATATGCTCCTCCAATTCTAGGGTGTGATGAAGAAGCCATATGCTGAGGTTGTAAGCAGAGTATCAAGTAGCCTCAAGAAAGAAGGGCTCCTGACCATTAAAAATGGGGAGGCAAAAGCTGCCTGGCATGTGGGTTAGAGGGGTCCAGAGGCATGTGGGCAGTTAGAAGAGGACTCAGGGATAGAGAACTAGCTCACACTCAGACATGATGGTGACAATGCGTCTTTCCTCCTCCAGAAAATCTCACATCCTGGAGAATTACCAGGTTTTGTTAGGAAACCCCCAGCTGTACCAGCACACCAGGCACACCCAGAAGATATCTGTGAGCCGTATTATCATATACCCAGACTCTGATAAGTGTCATCCCTTTGGGAATGACATAGGCATGTTGCAGCTGCTCTTTCCTGTGAACTTAACCCCCTGCGTCATACATAGTACTGGAATTCCTAGCCACAGCAATCAGACAAGAAAAGGAAAAGACATAGAAATTGAAAGGGATGAAGTAAAACTGTCCTTATTTTCAAATGACATCACAATATATAGAGAAAACCCTAAAGTATCTATCAAAATATTAGAACTAATAAACAAATTCAGTAAAGTTTTCAGGATACAAGATTAATATACAGAAATCTGTTGCTTTTCACTAATAATGAGCTCTCAGGAAGAGAAATTAAGGAAAATGTCCGATTACATTTGCATCAAAAATAATAAAATACATAAGAATAAAGTAGAAAAGTGAAAGACCTATGCTCTCAGAACTTTAAAATATTGATGAAGGAATTTGAAAATGGTAACAGAGAAATGGAAAGATATCCTATGCTCTTGGAATGGAAGAATTTTTGTTAAAATATCCATTCTACCCAAAGCAATCTATAGATTGAATGTAATCTCTGTTAAAACACCCATGATATTTTTCACATAACTAGAACAAATAATTCTAAAATGTATACAGAACCATAAAAGGTCACAAATTGCCAAAGCAATTTTGAAAAACAGAAAGTGCAAAGCTAGGGCTATCATTCTCCCTGACTTCAGACTATAATACAAAGCTACAGTAATCAAAAGAACATGGTACTGGCACAAAAACAGACACAAATCAATGAAACAGAAATAAATCCAGGCAGTGATGATCAATTAATCAACAACAAAGGAAGCAAGAATGTACAACGAAGAAAAGATCGTTTCTTCAATAAGTAGTGCTGGGAAAACTGGAAAGGGGCATATAAAGGAATGAGATTAGGCCACTACCCCCACACCATGTACAAAAAAATAAACTCAAAATGGATTAAAGACCTAAATGTAAGAACTCAAATAATAAAATTCCTAAAAGACAACATATACAGAACATATACATACTCTGAAATAAATTTAGAGCAATAATTTTTTGGATCTGTCTCCTAAGGCAAAATAAATAAAAGCAAAATAAACCAATGGGATCTAATCAAATTTGAAAGTTTTTGCACAGTAAAGAAAAATGTTAACAAAAAAAAAACACAACCTATTGAATGAGAGAAAATATTTGCAAACAATTTGCCTGATAAGGGGTTAATTTCTAACATATATAAACAGCTCATAAAACCCAATATAAAAAAAAACCCACTTAAAAGAATGAGCAAAAGATTTGAATATACTTTTTCCAAAGAAGAAATGCAGATGGCCAACAGGCACATGAAAAGATTCTCAGCATCATAGAGCATCAATCATCTGTCAGAATGGCTATCATCAAAAACAATAAATTAATGCTGGTGAAGATGTGAAGAAAAGGAAACGTGTACACTCTTAGAAGGAATGTAAATTGGTGCAGCAACTGTGGAAAACAGCATAGAGGTTCCTCAGAAAACTGAAAGTAGAACTAATACACGGTCCAGCAATTCCTCTCCTGGGTATATATCCAATGAAAACAAAACAGCTAATTGCAGAAGATACATGCACCTCCATGTTTACAGCAGCATTACTTAAGGGAGCCAAGATACAGAAGCTCTCCAAACACCCCTCTACTCATGACTGGGTGGAGAAGCTGTAACAGCAATGCAGTTCTGCCATTTGCAGCAACATGGACGGACCTAGGGAGTGTTGCGCTTAGTGAGATAAGTCAGACAGAGAAACATGAATTCCCTATGTTATCATTTATGTGTGGAATCTAAATACCAAATGAATACATATAACAAAACAGAAATGGACTCAGATATATGGAGAATACACTAGTGGTAACCAGTGGGGTGAAGGAAGGCGGGTGAGGCAAGGTTGGAATATGAGATAAAGAGATATTGATTACTATGTATAAAATACATAAATAACACGGTTATATTGATCACCACATGGAAATATATCCATTATTTTGTAATAATTCTTAATGGATATAATATGTAAAATATTGAATCACTATGCTGTACACTTTAATATAATATTGCAAATCAACTATATTTTAATTAAAAAATAAAACAAAGTTCACCTTAAAAAGGCAGGAAAACACGGGTTCTCTATTAGTTTCTTAGGGTTACTGTAGTAAAGTACCATAAACTAGGTGACTTTCAACAACAGAAATTTATTTTTTCACATTTCTGGAGGCTAGAAATCTGAAATTAGGATGTGCACATGGCCATGTTCTTGCTCTGAGGGCTCTGGGGGAGAGTTTTTTTGCATCCTTTCTCTTAGGTTCTGTTGTAGCTGACAGTCCTTGGTCTTTTAGGCTTGTAGATATATCACTCCAAACTTTGCACCCATCTTGACATGGGCTTCTCCCTGTGTGTCTGTGTCTCCTTTCTTTTCATAAGAACACCGGCCATAATGGATTAAAAGTCTGCTTTGCTTCAGTATGACTTCATCTTAACTAAACCTGCAATTATCCTACTTCCAAATAAGGTCACATTCTGAGGTTCTGAGGACATGAACTTTGGCAGGATATTAAGAACAACTTGTATCTCTCAACCTGTTTGTTGACTCAAAATCATTGAGAAAAGCAGGTACCACAAATTTAGTGGCTTAAAACAATACAATTCTATTGACCAGAAGTCAGCATGGGCTCAACAAGGTTTACTGCTTAGGGTCTCACAAGACCAAATTCAGGTTGTCATCCAGTCCGGGCTATTATATGGAGGGTCTGGGAAAGAATCTTCTTTCAAGTCATTTATGTTGTTAGCAAATACTGCAGAGTAGTGGAAAGGAAATTCTCTCCTGGAATTAAAAAGGAAGATTAAACTTAATTTCACTTGGGGTATTGTCAAAAGCAGAGATTGAGTAAGAACACGTATACAGGTAATTTGCTGGAAAAAATCCCAGATAGTGGAAAGGAGGCCTCTGGGAGATCTGCTATGGAATGAATCTTTGTGTCCCCCCAAAATTCATACTCTAAAGCCAAATATCCAATGTGATACTATTTGCAGTTAGGTCCCCTGGGAGGTGATTATGTCATAGAGCAGAACTCTCATGAGTGGGACCAGGGCCCTCTTTAAAGAGACCCATGTTATCTCTCTGGTCCTTTCCACCATGTGAGGGCACAAGAGATGATTATCTATGAAGCAGGAAGTGGGTTCTCACCAAATACAAAATCTTCCAGTGCCTTGATTTTGGTCTTTCCAGCCTCCAGAGCTGTGAGAAATAAATGTTTGTCATTTAAGCCGCCCAGCCTATGGCTGTTTGTTATCCCGGCCGAATCAGACTTCAGACAAGAATGATGGAAGGAGTAAAGACTGAGGGCAACTAAGACTTGATCCCATGGGAACCTTCAGAGGAACATATAGAGTGTCTCTTCCAGTTATCTGTGTGAGAGCCACCAGGAGAGGTGTTTACCCATTGGCTCTGATAGGGCTGCTGTCCAGGGGAGTAAATCTCCCCACTACCACTTCCAGATCGTGGCGGTGCTTCTGTGCTTGACCGTGGGCTGCGGTCTCTGATATCAGTCTTTCTTTGCAATCTATTTTGCATCTATCTTTGTTTCTAGCAATCTATCAATGTTTCTAGAAACATACAGTTTTATTAATCTATAAAATATTTAACCTTGGCTTTGTTATATTTTCTAATTTTATTTTTTAAATTATGAATTCATGTCTTTAGAACAGTTTTAGGTCCACACAGGGAAAATGAGGAGAATGTACAGATACTGCCCATATACCCCCACAGATGCATAACATATTGTTATCAGTATTCCCCACCAGGGCGGTACAATTGTTACTGTTGATGAACCTGCACTGAAACCTTAAAACCACTCAAAGTTCATAGTTCACATTACCATTTACACTTGGTGCTATATATTCTATGGCTTTGCACAAATGTATAGTGAAATATGTCATACAGAGTATTTTCAATGCCCTAAAAATCCTCTGTTCTCCACCTAGTCATCCCTCCCCTCTGCCGAGCCCTGGAGCCCACTGGCATTTTTACTGTCTCCATAGTTTTGCCTTTTCCAAAATGTCATATAGTTGGAATTGTGGGGTAAGTAGCCTTTTTAGGTTGGCTTTTTTCACTTAGTAATATGCATTTAAGGTCCTTGCATGGCTTGGCATCCCCATTTGTTTAGTGTTGAATAATATTCCACTGTCTGGATATAGCATAGTTTATTATTTATTCACCTATTAGAAGACATCTTGGTTGCTTCCAAGTTTTGGGAGTTATGAATAAAGCTGCTTTAAATGTCTGCATGTAAGTTTTTGTGTAGATATAAGTTTTCAAATTCTTTGGGTAAATACCATTTCTGGATTGAATAAGAGTGTTTAGTTTTATAAGAAACTGTCAGACTGTCTTCCAAAGTGGCTACAGCAGTTTACACTCCCACCAGCAATGGATGAGATTTCGTGTTACTCTACATCATCTTGGTTAATATTTAATATTGTCAGTGTTACAGATTTTGGCCATTTTAATAGATGTGTAGTGTCTCTAATTGATGTTTTAATTTGCATTTCCATAATGACTTATGATGTGGAGCATATTTTCATATGTTATTTGTCATCTGTTCACTTCCTTTAGTGAGTTATCTCTTTAGGTCTTTGGCCCATTTTAAAAATTGTGTTATTTGTTTCTGTATTTTAGGATTTTAAGTGTTCTTTGTATATTTTGGATAACAGTCCTTTATCAGATATGTCTTTTACAAATATTTTCTCCCAATCTGTGGCTTGTTTTCTCATTCTCTTGATCTTCCCTATTTCAAAATAGAAGTTTCTCAACCGTAGATAGTTAATACAGGCAGTTATACAATTGAAAGAAAAAAGAATATGCTTGTTGAAATGAGGGATTTCTTCCCAATTCCTGATGCTTCTTTCTATGCAGTCTCCTGTAGTTGTAACACATTTCTTTCTTTCAACCTCATTCACTCTTCTCCCATAGAAATGAAGGTTGGGGATGAACTTATGTTATTGGTGAGTTTTGAAGGAAAAGCTGAGCAGGTATGTCCCAATTCCTTTCTTTTCCCTTCCTCTTAGAAGTAATCTGCCCCACAGTTCTTCTCTGTTTCTCCAGTGGCAGGTCCCCTCCATAGGGTCACTTGTGCCCCCAACTACAAAGCAGTGCATTATAAAGCCCATTTTTCTGCACCCTCATCAGTACTGGATACTAGTGCACATCTGGGGCTTTGCCATGGTATAGGCAACATCTGGGTCTTTCTCTTCTAGATAATTTAGAATGAATTGGATTTATCATGTGTGTATTATTGCTTAAAATTCTTCTTTTGTCATTATCTATTCCTATCCTTTGACCATTTTTTTAGTGTTTATATTTCACTTGTTGACTTGGATGAACTTTTTTACATATTAATAATATTAATTCTTTCTCTCCTATGCTCCCAAGAATTTTCAATATACAGAAGTTTAACATTTTATGTAGTTAAATCTATCATCTCACTATTTCTCCTTTTCCTTCACTTCCTTCTTATTCTTCACTTTTGTGTTTAAATTATTTGCCATTAAGAGATGAATTAGTCATCACACTTTTCTAGGATCTCATTGTCATATTTGACTCTAATTCAACAAGAATTTATTTTATGATATATTGTGAGCTGAGTATTTTTCTAAATACTTCAAATAACAACACTTTTTGTAAAGCTATATTTACTACATGTTAGTTTATTTCAAAACTATTTTTTCTATTATGTTCAATTATAATAATGTTATTTGAAAACGTTATCCAGATGATAAATCCCAGTATGCCAGCTTTCAAAATCATAGCCTTTATCTCAAAGGTAAAGGGAATAAAGATGTGCTAGCCTCCTCTGTGGTTTCAAGCTTCTTCACATGAGACAGACTTCAGAGGCAAAGCCACTGAACACAGTGACACAAAGACAAAAAGTGATAGAGAAGTGTCCTCTGTTGTCCTACTCCACATCCACTGCGTCTCTCTGCCTCTCTGTACAGACACAGGCTCTCATAAAATTAACTCCAGCACAGTTCAGTTTATCTCACCTCATGTCACTAACTTCATTGCATTTTCTCTAGCTTTAGGTTTTTCAAAGGGCCATGTCATCCTCATAGCCAGAGAAGTGGTGGAGAGAGATGGGAGATGGAATAAGATGCATAAATGTTACATGAGAGTTGTGGAGTAAGGCCTGATAAGCTCTACACATCTCCAATTAATCAACAGCATGTACTTTAAGTCTGCAAACCAGGCTCTTGCAAAAGCCTGCTCACTAACCTGGGGCATCGTTAGCACAAAGGCATATAGTTCCCCGAGCGGACAGTCCTCTGGGGCCTCCACTTCCCCTGGCATGCCCTCATTCAGCCTGTAGATTTTTCTCTTAGTTAACATAATTCCCTTGGAACCCACCTGTCTCTGACCTACTATGGGATGTTTAAAAAGGATCCTAGAATAATCTATGGCTAGAATTGGTTCCTGAAAACTTGTTCCTGAGTCTCCTAGCTCCCTAGAAGCACTCACTGAGAGACCTGCTTCCATGAGATAAAAAGCCCCTAGAGACAGGCAGGTAATGGCCAAAGCCCAGGATCCCTGAGGACACAGCCAGGGCTCAGTCTCCATCTCCAAGATACAGAGAATTTTTTTTTCTTTTTTTGCTCTTACCCCTCACTTTCTGGGGTTAATTAATACTCAGGAGAAAAATCAGTAAATTACTGAGCCAGAGTTCCAGGAGGTAGCCCTCCAGGGTGACTCCATTCTGGGCTGAGGAAGCACAGGCCCCTCCCCTAGACTGTCACATCTGTCTCTGCTGTTTCCCTTGCTCCTCCTGCTGACTGCTGTGCTGTGACACACACCAAGTGCAGAGGATGATGTGTGAGGAATCAGAGTAGTCAATCTGAAGTCCTCTTTTGGAAATCTTAGTGTTTCCACATTGCCATGTGTCTTAATATAGATAACTAATTGGCAAAATGAATTTCTTATATATTAGCTTTCATCCCCACAATGGCCTCAAGAAACATGCATCATGATCAACAATTTACTAGTGTGGACGCTGTGCCTGGGACACAAATCTCTACACATAGATTCCTATGTACTGGGCCTTACGTTCTGTAGGAAGCATCTCCCAAGTGCAATTGCTCAATCAAAGGCTATGCCTGCTTTAACTGTCACTGGGTACTGTTCCAAAGTCTACTCTACTCTTAGTGTAGACAACAATAAAACAGAGAGAGGACAACATGCGTGTGATGTCTTCCCTCCAGTGAGTAATCTCAGAAATTGCTCTTCACCTCCCAGATGCAAGAGCATTCTAAAGGTTCTGACAGTATTTTTATATAGAGTCATCCTCAGTAGATCATAGTCTCCATGACTCTGGCCTTGAGAGCCACTAGAGTCACAGAGGGCAATACTGGTGGACAATGACAGGCCCACCTGATCAACTGCATCCCTTACCACTTTGCCTTTACCTCTTTCCTGTAGGAGATTCTCATCCCAATTCTGGGTTTGCACTCAGCTGTGGCAGATCTTTCCCATTCATGTTTCCCACCTCAAGCATGTGTATCTCTTTCCTTCTCTACCCAAACTCTTTCTCTGGTATTCTAGGAAATTGCTCATCCCAGTGGAAAAGTCTGTGAATGATTTAACACACCACCACCCCACCACGCCCCATGTCCAGGGAGCAACCCTCAATCAAGGAGGAATTGGAGTCAATAGATAAATATTGTATATCTAAGATCTCTGCCTAACCCTAAGAATTTAAGAATTTCTCCTTGGTTTTCCTCTAAAAGATTTATAGCTTTGCATTTACATTTAGAATGACAATCCATTTTGACTGACTTGAATTAGGTTTAAGGTTATTTTCCTTTTTCATATGGATACCCAGTTGCCTCAGTTCCATTTGTTGAAAGTTTATCATTTCTCCATTGAACTGTCTTTGCAGCTTTTCACAAAATCAATAGACCATATTTGAATGAGTCCATCTCTGGACTCACTATTCTGTTCCATTGATGTATGTCTATATGTTTACCAATACCATGATGTCTTTATTGCTCTGGTTTTTTAGTAATTCTTATAATCAAGTAGTATGTCCAATTTTATTTTTCTTTTTCAAAATTGTTTAAACTGTTCTAATCCTTTGCATTATAATGTTTTGCATTGTAGAATCAGTCTATATCTAGTATAAATCTTGCTGAGATTTTTATTGAAATTGAATTAAATTTTAAGAATTGACACCTTTACAGTATTGATTCTTCCAATCCATGGACACAGTGTTTATTTAGGTCTTCTTTTCTTTCATCATCAATTTGTGATTTTCAACAAACAAACCCTGCACATATTATGTTGTATTTATTCCTGGGTATTTGATAACTTAAAATAATGTAAATGGCATTTTAAAAAAATCTGCTTCCAAATACATATTGCTAGTATGTAGAAATATGTTTGATTTTTGTGTGTTGAACTTGTATACTGTGGCTTGTTGAACTTATCAGTTCTAGGAAGCTTTCAGTAGTGTAGGTTCCTTGGGTTTTGTATGAATACACTCATCTCATCTGCTTATAGGCATAGTTTCATTTCTCCCTTTACAATCTGTGTGCCTTTCATTTATCTTTGTAACATTATTAATACTGGTGGCTGCTTATAGTATGATATTGAATAGGATTGGTGAGAGAAGACATCCTTGATTTGTTGAACACAATGAAAATATACTCAGCCTTTCACCATTAAATATGTCAAGTGAAAGTATTTAAAATACTCTTTTTTCAGGTTGAGGAAGATTACTAAGAAATGTTCATCATGAATAGATGTCGAGTTCTATCATATCCTTGTTCTGCGTCAATTGGTGTTATGATGTGGCTTTTCTTTTGTCTGCTAAAATTGTGCATTATGTTTATCAGTTTTCAAAATTGAACTGTGTGAATTTCTTAGATAAACCCTGGTTTAATATTGTCTTAATATAGTTTTGGATTTAGTTTGCTAATATTTTATTGAAGATTTGTATTTATATTCATGAAAGATAAACATCTGTAGTTATTTTAACACCTTTATTGTGGCATGATTCCTGTACAGGAAACTACACATATTTCAGATGTACAATTTGATGAATTTTGATAGAGGTATACACCAATGAAACCACTACCACAATTAAGATAGCTAATATGTCCATCACTCCCCAAGAGGGGCAAATTTTGAATTCCCAATATGTCCCTTCCCAAAAGCTTTATCCTCTGATAACCATAAATTTGTTCTCTATGTCTGTGAGTCTGTTTCTGTTTTGTAGATGAGTTCATTTGGGTCCTTTAATATTCCACATATAAGTGCTATCATATGGCATTTTTCTTTCTGTTCCTGGCATACTTCACTTAGAGTTGTGTTCTCCAGGTCCAGCCATGCTGCTACACATGGCATTATTTTATTCATTATTATGGCTTAGTAGTATTCCATTGTGTGTATGTATGTATGTATGTATATGTATATAAATGCATACCATATCTTCTTTATCCAGTCATCTGTCAATGGGTATTTGGGTTGTTTTCATGTCTTGGCTACTGTAAATAGTGCTGCTGTGAACATTGGGGGTGCATGCATCTTTTCAACATATACTTTTCTCCAGATATACACCCGTGAGTGGGATTGCTTGATCATATGGCAAGTCTTTTTTAATTTTTTTGACTACTCCCAATACTGTCCTCCATAATGGCTGCACCAGTTTACATTCCCACCGACAGTATGATGGTTCCTTTTTCTCCACTTCCTCTCCAGCATTTATCATCGGTGGAATTTTTAAAGGTGCTCATTCTGACTGACGTGAGGTGATACCTCATCGTAGTTTTGATTTGCATTTCTCTTACAATTAGTGATATTGAACATTTTTTCATGGGATTGTTGGCCATCTGGATGTCTTCTTTGGAGAAATGATTACTTAGGTCCTCTGTCCATTTTTTGATGGGGTTGCTTATTTTTTTATATTAAGCTGTATGTGTTGGTTGTATGTTTTGGAAATTAGTCCCTTGTCAGTCGCATCGTTTGCAAATATTTTCTTCCATTCTGTAGGTTGTCTTTTCATGTTATTTATGATATCCTTAACTGTACAAAACATTTTAAGTCTAATTAGATCCCATTTATTTATTTTTCGCTTTTATTTCCATTACTCTAGGAGCTGGTCATAAAAAATATTGCTGTGATTTATGTCAAAGAGTGTTCTGCCTATGTTTTCCTCTAGAAATGTCATAGTATATGGTGTTGCATTCAGGTCTGTAATCCATTTTCAGTTTACATTTGTACATGGTGAAGAGAATGTTCTAATTTCAGTCTTTTATAGGTAGCTGCCCAGTTTTCCCAGCACCATTTGTTGAAGACTGTCTTTTCTCCATTGTGTGTTGTTGCTTCCTTTGTCATAGATTGATTGACTGTAGGTGCAAGGGTTTATTTCTGGACTTTGTATTCTATTACATTAATCTAGGTGTCTGTTTTTGTGCCAGTACCATACTGTTTTGATTTTTGTAGCTTTGTATTATAGCCTGAAGCCAGGGAGGGTGATTCTCCCAGCTCCATTCTCCTCTTTTAAGACTGTTTTTGATATTTGGCATTTTTTGTGTTTCCATATAATTTTTAACATTTTTTTTTGCTCCAACTCTGTGAAAAATGTCATTCGTAATTTGATAGGGATTGCACTGAATCTGTATATTGCCTTGGGAATTATGGCTATTTCAACAATATTGATTTTTCCAATCCAAGAACATGCTATATCTTTCTATCACTTAAGTGAATTCAATTTCTTTCCTCAGTGTCTTACAGTTTTCAGAATACAGGTCTTTTGTCTAGTTGGTTAGGTTTAGTCCTAAGTATTTTATATGTTTTAGTACAATGGTAAATGGTATTATTTCCTTAATTCCTTTTTTCCCATTTTTCAGTATTATTAGGTAGAATTGTTACAATTTGACTGCACATGTACAATGTATTGCATGTAAATATATATACCCAAAATACTGCATATTGTTTTTAAATTTGCATATATATTTTTTTCATTGTTTCTAAGAAGGTTTAGAGCTTTAGCTATTTAAACTTACATTGTTATCAAAGGAATAAAGCCATCCACAAAATAAAAATTAATTGAAAAAGATAAATACACCTGCTATTGACAGCAACATTATTTTTATAATTGCCAATTATAACTACCAAGGTATGAAAGCATTATAAATGCACATCAATAGATGAAAGGAAAAGAAGATGCAGCATGTATATGTAATGGAATACAACTCACCCATAAGAATGAAAGATATTTTGCCATTTGCAGCCCTTCATTCACTTTTTTTCCACTTCAAAAACCAGAATTTTATAAGTGGCATAAACATTTCCATTGCATCAAAAGTACCTAGAAATAAACTTAACCAAGGAGGTTGCCTATACTTTGAAAACTATAAAACATTGATGAAGGGAATTGAAGATGATACAAAGAAATGGAAAGATATCTTATACTCCTGGATTGGAAGAATCAATATTATCAAGATGGCTGTACTACCCCAAACAATCTACAGATTCAACGCAACCCCTGTCAAAGTGCTCACAATATTTTTCACAGAACTAAAGCAACAATTCCAAAATGTATATGAAACCATAAAAGACTCTAAACTGACAAAGTAATCTTTTGAAGATCTTTTTTTTCCCCCTTTCTTCTTTTTGTCCTTTTCTTATAGTTTGATGACTAGAGAAGTTTCTTTAACATTTGTTGTAAAGCTGGTTTGGTGGTGCTGAATTCTTTTAGCTTTTGCTTATCTGTGAAGCTTTTGAATTTGCCATCAAATCTGAATAAGAGCCTCCCTGGGCAGAGTATTCTTGGTTGTAGGTTTCTCCCTTTCACCACTTTGCATATATCTTGCCACTCTCTCCTGGCCTGTAGATTTTCTGCTGAAAAATCAGCTTATAACCTTATGGGAGTTCCCTTGTATGTTATTTGTTGCTTTTCTCTTGCTAATTTTAATATTTTCTCCTTCTCCTTAATTTTTCTCAGTTTGATGACTATGTGCCTTGGTGTATTCCTCTTTGGGTTTAGTATCTCTTCAAAAAATATCTCAGGTTCTTTCTCTCTCTCTTCTCTTTCTGGTACCCCTATAATGAGAATATTAGTAAGCTTCATGTTGTTCCAGAGTTCTCTTAAATAATTTCTTTTTCTGCTATTTGGTTATTAGTGGATAGAAATGCCACTGATTTCTGTATATTAATTTTGTATCCTGCAACATTACCAGATTCATTGATGAGCTCTAGTAGTTTTCTGGTTGCTTCTTTAGGGTTGTCCATGTATAGTACCATGTCATCCACAAACAATGACAGTTTTACTTCTTCTTTACCGATTTGGATTCCCTTTATTTCTTTTTCTTCTCTGATTGCTATGGCTCAGGCTTCCAAAACTACGTTGAATATAAGTGGTGAGAGTGGGCATCATTGTCCTGTTTCTGATGTTACAGGAAATGCTTTGACCTTTTCATCATTAAGTGTGATATTAGCTGTGTGTTTGTCATATATGGCCTTGATTATGTTGAGGTATGTTTCATCTGCACCCCATTTCTGGATAGTTTTCATCATAAATGGATATTGACTTTAATCAAAAGCTTTTTTGCACCTATTGAGATGATCACACAGTTGTTATTCTTCAGTTTGTTAATGTGATGCATCACATTGATTGATTTGTGGATATTGAAAAATCTTTGTATCCCAGGGATAAATCTCATTTGATCATGGCATATGATCCTCTTAGTGCATTGTTGGAGTCCATTTGCTAGTTTTTATTGAGGATTTTTGCATCTATACTCATAAGTTATATTGCCCTGTGATTTTCTTGTTTTTTGATATCTGTCTTGTTTTGGTATCAGGGTGAGTGTGGCCTCATAGGATGAATTTGAAATTTTTCCTTCCACTTTAATTTTTTGGAATAGTTTCAGAAGGTTAGATGTTAACTCTTCTGTAAATTTATGTTAGAATTCACCCGTGAAGCCAACTAGTCCTGGACCTTTGCTTGTGGATATTTTAAAATTACTGACTTAATTCAGTACTGGTAATTGGTCTACTCATATTTTCTATTTCTTTCTGATTCAGCCTTGGCAAATTGCACCTTTGTAAGAAATTGTCCATTTCTCCTAGGTTGTCCTTTTTGTTGGCATATAGTTGCTCATAGTAGCCTCTTATGATCCCTTGTATTTCTGTGATATTGATTATGACTTCTCCTTTTTTATTTTATTAAATTGGGCCCTCTCCCTTTTTTCTTGATGAGTCTAACTAAAGGTTTATCAATTTTATTCATCTTTTCAAAGAACCCACTTTTAGTTTCATTGATTTTTTTGTCTTAATTTCATTCATTTCTGCTATGAAATTTATGATTTCTTTTCTTCTACTAGCTTTGGGTTTTCTTTGCTCCTCTTTCTCTAGCTGCTTTACATTTAAGTTTAGGTTGTTTATTTGAGATTTTTCTTGTTTCCTGAGGTAGACTTGTATTGCTATAATCTTGCCTCTTAGAACTGTTTTTGCTGCATCTCAAAACTTGTGTATTGTTGTGTTTTCATTTTCATTGATCTCAAAGTATTTTCCAATTTTCTCTTTGATTTCTACAGTGATTCATTGATTGTGTAGTGGCATATTGTTTAGCCTCCACGTATTTGCAGTTTTTGCATTTTTTTTCTTGTAGTTGATTTTTGACCTTATAGCCTTGTGATCAGAAAAGGTTCTTGGTATGATTTCAATTTTCTTAAATTACTGAGGCTTGCTTTGTGATCCAATATGTGATAGATTCTGGAGTTTATTCCATGTGCATTTGAGAAGAAGGTGTGTTACGTTGCTTTCAATTAGAATGCTCTTAGATATTAATTAAGTCCATCTGGTCTAATGTGTCATTTAGGGTCTGTATTTCCTTATTGGTTTCTGTCTGGATGTCCATTTATATAAGTAGGTGTTAAGGTTACTCATAATTATTGTGTTATTGTTGATTTCTCCTTTTATGTTTGTTAAAAATTGCCTTATATATTGAGGTGTTCCTTTGTTGCGTGTGTATATATTTACAGTTGTTATACCTTCTTGGACCGGTACCTTGAGTATTATGTAGAATCCTTTTGTGACTCTCATAACAGTCTTTATTTTAAGATCAATATTGTTAGATATATGTATTGCTACTCCAGCTTTCTTTTGGTTTCTGTTTGTATGGAATTTTTGTTTTTCCATCCCCTCACTTTCAGCTTGCATGTGTCTCTAGGTCTGAAGTGGGTCTCTTGTAGACAGCATATACATCCGTCTTCTTTTTGTATCTAGTCCGTCACTCTATATTTTTTGGTCAGAGCAGTTAATCCCATTATATTTAATGTAATTATCAGTATGTATATTCTTATTACCATTTTGTTAATTGTGTTGGGTTAATCTCACAGATTCCACTCATATCAAAATTTCTTAGGTCTTTTTGCCTTCAGCCAGGTTTTACATACCTTTGTATATAGTTAGATTCTTTAGTCACATTCTACATTCTATTCTGGGATACACTGATCTCCTAGCTATTTTTAACTTGTATACATCAATATTTGGTTTTTGTGCTGTAAAGTTCTGTGGGTTTTGACACACATATAACATGTACCTGTTTTTAAATTATGCAGATGGTTTCACCAAGCTAAAAAATCCTCAAAGCTTCACCTAGGAAACTGATCCCTTCCTCTTGTTCCCTGAACTCCTGGCAACCACTGATCTGTTTATAATATATATCATTTTGCTTTATTCAGAATGCTATATAACTAGAATTGTACAATATGTAGCCTTTTCTGATGGGTTACTTTAACTTAGTGATATTCATTCAAGATACATTTGTGTATTTTCATGTCTTGATGGCTCATTCTCTTATTCAGTAATATTCCATTGTATGGATGTACCACTGTTTGCTTACCCATTCATGTACTCAAGGACATCCTGGTTGCTTTTAGTTTTTGGTAGTATTGAGTAAAGCAGTTGTAAACATTTATGTGTTGAATTTTATATGTATATAGCTTTGAAATATTTAAATACCTAGGAGTGCAGTTGCTGGATTTTATGGTAATACTATGAACTCTGTAAAACACAGCTAAATTGTCTTCCAAAGTGGCTCTACCATTTTCCATTCCCAGCAGCCTTGCATGAGAGTTCCTGTTACTCTGCATCCTCACCAGCAACTGGTACTGTCAGGTTTTAGTTTAGTCTCTTTGAAAGCTGTGTAGAGATAACCCATCGCTTTGTTAATTTTCATTCAATTTTCATTCAACAAATGGTGTTGAACAATTTATTACATGCTGATTTACTGTCTGAAAATCTTCAGTAGTTGTCTGTTCAGATCTCTTGTTCATTTTAAATCAGATTGTGTTCTTATTGTTGAATTTTTTTGTATATTTTGAATACAATATATATAATGTATATTCTGCTACTGTTCAGTAAAGCATTCTGTAATTGTAAATTTTACCTTTTTAGTTAATGGTGATGCTCAGTTCTTCCACATCCCTGCTGGCTTTCTTTTTCCTAGTTGAATCCAGTACTAATAGAGGAGGGTTGAAGTCTCTAATTATATTTGTAGGTTTCTTTATTTCTCCTTAACTTCACCCTCTTTATTCTGTGCATTTTAAAACTCTTTTTTTAGGTATATGTACATTTAGGAATCTACATCTTCTTGGTAAACTGATAAGTTTATTATGCAATGTTCTTATTCTTGGTAATTTTCATTCTTTGAAGTATACTTCTTTGTATTAATATATTCACTTGAGTATTACTTTGATTAGTGTTTGTATGCTATATCATTTATCATTCTTTCGTTTATAACCACTGATATTATATTTGACATTGGTTTCTCAAAAACCACATATAGTTTGACTATGCTTTATTTATTTGTTTGGATGTTTCTTTTATTTTGACAACTTCAGTATGTTTTATTGTATTATAGATACATAAAGTTTATCCTCTTAACCATTTTAAGTGTACAGTGTAAAAGTGTTAACCAAATGCATATTGTTATGTAACACATCTCTAGAATTTTTTCATCCTACAAAACTCAAATTCTATATTCCTTAGGAAGCTAACTTTCCTCTCCTGACAACCACCATTCTACTTTCTTTTTCTAAGAGTTTGGCTGCTCTAGATAACTCTTATAAGTAGAATCTTACCATATTTATTGTGAGAGTCTGTCTTTTAAATGATGAGTTTAGGTCATTTAAAATTAATGTAATTATTGATATGTTTGGATTTAGATCTACCATTTTATTAAGTGATTTATGTGTTTTTCCTCTGTTTTTCCTTTGTTTCCCCAAATCCTGCCTTCATTTTGAGTTATTTGAATACTTTTATCATTTAACTTTATTGACTGTGTTTTTTTAGTATGTCTTGTATAAATAGTTTTTGATGGTTTCTTTGAAAATTACAGTTTACATATTTAACTTTTCACAGTCACATTGAAATGAATACTTTCATCCTTAAGTGGAATTTTGTCTTAAAACCATGTGAATCTCTTTAACCCCTTTAGGTTGTAGTTGTATTATATATTACATCTGTACACATTAAAAAACCTGCAGATAGTGTTATTATTTTTTCTGGTTTCAACCATCAACTGCATTTTTAAGAACTTAAGAGAATAGCCTATTATATATACCATGACAATTACCATTTCTCTTGCTTACTATCCCTAAGATACTATTATTTTCTGGTATCATTTCCCTTCAATCTGAACTTCCTTTAGCAATTCCTTTACAGCAAATCTGCTGGCAACAAATTCTCTTAGTTTTCCTTCATCTGAGAACACTTTCATTTCGCCTTCATGCCTAGGGTCTTTTTTACTAAATATAGATTTTCAAGCTGACAGTTCTGTTCTTTCAGCAACTGAAAAATATCATGCCTCTTCCTTCTGTAGTTTCTGGTTAGTCATTCAAATTGTTCTTCTCTTACAGGTAATATGCCATTTTTTCTGATTGATTTCAGTTTTTTATGTTATATCTTGAATTATATTTTTTCAGTACTGAACTTCTGCTGTCCTTCTGGGACTCTGATGGCAGGGATGTTATGCCTTTTGTTATTTTCTCACAGGTTCCTCTGGCTGTGTTAATTTGTCTTAAATATCTTTTTCCAGGTTAAATAATTTCTATTGATCTATTTTCAGTTTCACTGACAAGTTCATCTGTTATGCACTTTATGCTTTTGAGCTCATTTAGTGAGTTTTATACTTCAGTTATTAAATTTTTCAGTTCAAATATTTCCTTTTGATTTTCTTTTTAATTTAAGGAGTGATGAGAGCTTTGTTAGCACTCAGCAGACTGGCCAATGGGTGGGCTGACAGGCCAATGGTCAGGTGTATGCACAGGCAGCAGGGGACACATGGGAAGGTGAGCATGCGTCAGGCAGGTAGGCAGGCAGCAAGCAGGAAGGATGCAGCTGGGGGCTGCCCTGTGAGGGGTGTGGCATCCCTCCAGCTGCTGCCTGCTGGGGCCTCAGTCTGTGGCTTAGAACTCGGTGCCCATCACCCAGAAAGCTGGCCTGCCTTAGGCAGGCATTGATGAAGACTGAAGCCTGGCCTCCTTTTGTAGCTGGACCTCCTTTAGTGCAAATATGGAAGTAGTGTCAGGAAGTTTGTGGATGCGCTTCCACAGACTGAGCAAGAAAAGAAGTTTCATGGCATCCTCTGCGGAGATCCAATTGCGAACTTCAAGCTGCAGCAGCTTGGTGAGGAGGTCAGCCCCGCCACTGTCAAGTCTACAGCAAGGACAAGGGGACTGGGGATAGCAGTATGTCTTGAACTCTTCACTGGACAGGATGCCTGGCCACGTCTCCTCAGTTGGGGCTCCCAAGACGCGGAAGATGAGGTGCAGCTGTTCCTCCACCGTGGAGCCCAGGAAGAGGGGCTGGCCCGTGGCCATCTCATAGAAGATGCAGCCCACACCCGACATGCCAATCTGAGAGGAGTAGTCCGTGGACCCGAGCAGGATGTTGGGGGCTGGTACACAGCATTACAACCTAATTGGAGTAGATCCTCATTGGAACTGACTCGGACCGGGCCAGGCCGATGTCGGCCAGCTTGAGCTCTCCTCTCTCGTTGATGAGCAGGTTCTGGGGCTTGAAGTCTCGGTGTAGCACCTTCTGCCGGTGGCAGCAGCCTAGGCCACGGATCAGCTGGAACAGGAAGAGTTTTGCATTGTGCATGTTGATGACGTTCCCACAGCCATCCAGGTACTGCGTCAGGTCCTTGTCCAGGTAGTCAAAACACAAGTGTGAGCGACCTCTCTGAGGATAATGTGTAGTGGGATGATGCTGGCGTGTTTGAGTTCCTTGAGCAGGGACGCTTCCCACATGGCGGTGTAGGGCGCCCCCTCTTTGTGTTCAGTCTGATCTCCCTGGGCGCCACAAGGTTGTCTGTGAGCTTGCTTTTGCCTTTGCAGACGGTGGCATATGTACCCTGTCCCAGCTTGTCCAACTTGATGTAGGTCTCCAGTTTCCCAAAGTCGATCTCAGGCAGGCTGACACGGCGGAGGCGGCAGCCGAGGGGCTTGTCAAAGACGGGGATATTGGGGTCAACTTCTCAAGGGAGCCATCGGGCAGCCGGATGGGGGCTGCTAGTGATGGGCGCTTGTTGACATCTTCCGTGGAGATCTTGCACGGGAGTGGGGGGGGGAGTTGCGCATGCGCACCCTCCCTGGTGCCTGCCCCTCCCGCGAGGGCGCGGCGGAAGCCTGCCCCCTCTCCCCGCCGACCCCACCTTCCAGTCCCCGTGTACAACCTCTGGTGCGGAGCTGGGCGGGCCGCGTCCAGAGCGGGGCTCCCCAGGGGCAGCACGTGTGGGGGCCTCTCCCCGGTCACCGCCGCCGCTCTCACCCAGGCCTGTCTGTTCAGGGGCACCACTGGTCTTGTCTACACCTCGGCCCCCTCGGAGTGTCACTGACAGCCGCCTTTTGATCTTCTTCAGCCGATCCGCGGCGCCCGGCGGGGGCGCGCGAGCCACCTCAGCGCCGCGGGGCCGGCAGGACGGGCTGAGGCCGCGCGACCTCCTTCCCCTCCTTCCCCTCCTGTTCGCCGCAGGCGCACGTCCCAGGGGTCTTAGGCGTGGCTGCCGGCCCGGGCCGCCGCCTGCTGAGGAGGAGGAGGCGGCGGTGGCGGCGGCGTCCCGCTCAGCCGGCCCTGCGCTCGGCCGCTGCGGGCAGCGGCCCCGGGCTCCTCGGCGCCGGCTCGAGTCCGAGAGCTCCCGGCGGCGCGCGGTTCAGGGCCGACCGTTGGCGGAGACGCGGCGGACCCCCTTCTGATCCTTCTTTATACCTCATTTCTGAGTGCTCCAACCTATTAATTTTAGGAGTGCTTGCAATTTCTCGTTAGAATATTTTAAATAACTTACTATTTTAAAATCTTTGCCAGGTAATTCTAATAACTTTGTCATGTCAATGTTGATGTTTCTTAATCGTCTTTTCCCGTAAGAATTGAGAGTCTCCTGTTTCTTCATATGCTGAGGAATTTTGGACTGCTATATCATGCTTTCATACACGGAGGTTTTTTTTTTAATCCTTTGAATAAAGTTGGTATGTTTGTTTTGGCAGGAAATTTATGTGGTTAAATTCAGGCCACAGGTTTCAGCCCGTCTTCTTTGGCTCTGGGTTGAATGTCAATTTAATTTCAACGCTTTTGCAGAGCTATTCAGATCTGTCCCACAAGTGCACGTCCAGCGGCCGGCTGGGTCTGACCAGAAGTCTTTCTGATAATCAGGTTTAACAAGTCTTTATTATACTGATTAGTATCAGGTCCAGACATGCACACAAAGTTTGGGATTAAATTTTAAATAAGATTATTTAAAAATTTACTGAGATTTCTTTCATGAGGTCTCCCCTCATCGTAACCTCCCCAGTACACTTCATGTCCCTGGAGTACTTCTTTCAGGTTCTGTATTCAGAAGAACAGGGCCGTAGTTATTCTGTGCTGCTTACTTTTGTGACCAAGAGGTGACAGGACCACAGGATAAAAAACAGGGTAACTTTACCAGAGATTTGGTGGTACTTTAAATTCTGGTCTTCTTTCCAGTTGTCCTGCTGTTACTCAGTTTGCAGAGTCTTCTAACAGCTGCTCTGTGCATTCTGTCTCAGAGCTGCACTCAGTGGTACAGACAGGGTGGAACATGTTTTCTCCAGCTTACCTGAAACTGACTCCCAGAATTATTTATTTACTTTTTATTTCTGCATATTACCTGCACCCAATCTTGGCCTTCTAGTTTCTGAATACTTCTGATCTTGACTCATTTTCCTTCTTCCCCATTCAATGCCTAATACTCAGTCACTGTGTTATTAAATGACATTAATTCCTTTTATTTTGTAACTGCTTTGCCAAGCCTCACTCCAAGTTCAAAGGGCAGACTCACTGAGATTTGGGGGAAATGCCTGGTAACTACTGTCCTGCGTTGGTTAATTAGAACATCAACAAGATTACAATGCAATATTTTATGATTTCCCATTGGCATGTTTCACAGAAAACATTTTCAAGTTGAAGTAAATAATGGAAAGAAGTACTCGCTAACAAATTAATTACCTGTTAGTTTATCACTAGAGTGACTGGCAAGCTAGAAAATAAATTTATTACTTTTTATCTTAAGCTGAAGTAGACAGAGAATTTCTGTGTGCAGCTCCTTACACGTGGTGTTCAAGGATGACAAGTTCCCTATGTAGAAGCCCTGGGAACTTCTCTGAAAATGTTCCATCACCGTTTCCACTAGGTATTTCTGCTCGTGGCCCTCAGAGCCAGCTACACACAAGGAAGGGAAATGTGAATAAACTTCCTCTTTCCTCTCTCTTCTGCCTCTTCAGAATTTCTATCTCCAATTCCTACAAACATCTCAATTCTAACAAGCCCTTCTCTTGAGCCTACTTCCTGCTAGATTTATTTAATTATATTCCACTTCATTTCTGGATGTAAAACAGACTATTATTTCCTCAGCTTCTTTTCCCTCACTGCTAATCTTCTTGAAAGATTGACATACTCTTCCCAGAAGAGAACTGGAATGATGTCAAAGGAATGAAATATTACAATGGTTCTCGAAGTGTGGTCCCTATACCAGTAGCAATACAGCACCTAGTAACTTGTTATAAAGGCAAATTCCTGAGTCCCACCTATAGAATCAGAAACTCTTCAGGTGCAGTCCCACAATCTGTGTTTTAACAAGTCCCCTAGGTGATACTGATGTATGCAAAATTTGGGAACCATTGTAAATAGAGAGTTAATAATTGCCTGGTACTGGTAGAATGAAGGGGAAGGGTGTGGTCCGCATGTGAGTTGCTTGTTAAATTGTGAGGACTTATTGAATTGGTTATTCCATGCTTGAAATAAGTCTTGTCACTAGCACCCTGAGTGGCTGTGCGAAGTGCAGGAAGGGAAAGCAAAGTATAAATAGTGGGTGTGAAGGGCTGACAGCATCCAAAGTGTCTTTCATCTCTGCATTCTCCATCTGGTGACCTGCAGAGTGTTCTCCCCAGCTACTGTGAACACTTTGGCAATTATTCCAAGGGGCATTTTTCTAATAAAAACCCACTCATTGTTCCTCCAGGGTTTTTTCTCCTTCAGTGGCCCTGGAAGCACTAGGCAAACACATTTTTAATGACCAGAATTCACAGATACGGTATTATCCTCCTCAACATGTATGAATTCAGTAATCCACTGAGACTTCTTGGCTGGCTTTTTACAGTCCTTAACGTCACATAAATTTTGATTCAGCCAAATAGGTTTCCTTAACATAATACAATTATTTCAGTATTGTAAGATAATCTTAAATCTGAATCATTATGTCTTGTGATGGACACAGAATTATATATTGTGCCATAATTTATAATTGAACAAAGTTGGTCCTTCTTAATAAAGCATTTTTTGATATCACTGAAATCATCAAGAGAAATAAGGAAATGGTGACTGGCTAAACAAAACTTCTATTGTAAGAAAAAATCTTTCTTCAGAGAGATATTGAGCAAGTGGAATATATGTTCATGACAGTACTGAAATTGATCCCAGCGATCCTACATTGGCGTTTCCATCTAAACATCATGAAAATACAGGATATAAAAGTGTGTGTGTGTGTGTGTGTGTGTATATATATATATATATATATATATACACGTATATATACACACACACACATATATAAATAAATACACTACAATTCACTATCAATAGAAACACCAACCCCTGGAAAACACTCAATACTTTCTGGAAGTTTCCTCACTGTTATCAAACAAGAGATAAATTTATTTGAACATTAGTGTCAGGGAGAAATTTCTGTAGTTAGCTTGTAAGTATCTATGCACTGTGCACTGTTCCTCCCATTAGAGTAGCAGGAAGAGTTTTACAATGGGTAATTTTTTTTCACAAACATATGCTCACAACTCAAAAGTTGATTATAATTAACCCTCGAATAATGCAGGAGTTAGGGGCACTAATCATCCTTGCAGCCAAAAGTCTGTGTGTAACTCAGAGTTGGCCCTCCATATACTCGGTTCCTCCACATATGTGGTCCCGCTTTGGTAGACTCAAGCAACCTCAGGTCATTTGGTAATGTAGGATTTAATACTGAAAAAAATCCCTGAATAAGTGGACTCATGCAGTTAAAATCCACATTGCTCAAGGACTGACTGAATAATGCTTTGTTTTAGAAGATTGTCTTTATAAATAACAAACTTTGATTTCAGTTTTTGTAAGTACTTTATATTTTTAGAAAAATTATGTATTTGCTCATAATTTATATTAACATTTTCAGTTTGTTTTATCCTTTATTTTTTCCATTTCTCTTTTTTGGGGGCTGTGATTTACCTTTACTGAAAAAACACAGTTGGTAAGTTTAAAGTGTGACGGGTTTGACAAATGTATACACCTATGTAACCACCACCTTAATTAAGACACACAGCATTTCTACAACAAAAACTGTTCGCCTCTCTCTTTTCCCAGTTACTGCCTTGCACCCAGAGAGAAAAACCGCTGTTCTGGTTTTCATTATCATATATTAATCTTGTCTGTTTTCAAATTTTATATAACTGGAATTATGTAATACATACTCTTTGTGTCTAGCTTGTTTAACTCTGCACTTTTTGAGATTCCTCTATGTTATTGTATGTGTCAGTAGTTGATTTCACTTTATTACTAAGTAGCAATTAATTTCCATGACTAATGATTTTACCCACCTTTTCATATATATTTTGACATTCATTTATTTTCTATGTTGAAGTGTTGACAGAAAAATATCCCCCATCTCTTTACTGGGCTGAGTGGTTTCTTACTGAATTATCAGTGTTTTTATATGTTTTGGATATAAGTTCTTTATCAGATATGTGTTTTGGAAATATTCTCATGAAATCTCTGGCTTATCTTTATTTTCTTAAGAATTATTTGAAACAGGCTTAAAACAACAAAGATTTATTACTTCTCTATTCTGTGGTTTTAAAATGTTGGTGATTTTCCTCCTGGTCTTGCCTAGGGTCACTTCTGTGGCTTGAATGGAAATGAAACACCCAAAACAACCTACTCAATGTACCTAGAAGTTGACGCCATCACCGTGTGTGCTCCAAGGAGGCCTCTCCTCTTCTAGAAAGCTAGTGTGAATTTCTGCAAAACTTGGAGGCCTCAAGATCCTAAGAGAGTGAAAGCAGAAGGTGTGATGCTTCTTAAGTCCCAGTATCAGAAGAAATGTAATATTATTTGTGTTGCATTCCATATTTACTCCTTTTATGATTCCTTCTTCATTCATGGTATTTCAAGTTTCCTTCTGGTGTCATTTCTCTTCTGCCTGAAGAACTTCTTTTGGGAATTTTTAAGAGCAGCTCTATTGGCAACAAAATTACTTAGTTTTCATTCATCTGAGAATGTCTTGTTTCACCTTTATTCTGGAAGGACAGCCTTGCTGGATGTAGAAATCTGGAGTAATATATATTTTTTCTTTCATTGCTTTAAAAGTGTGCCACTTCCTTCTGGGTTCCGTAGTTTCAATTGAGATAGCTACTGTTCCTCCTTGTAATTAGTTTACCTTTTCTCTTTTACTACTTTTGAGAGTTTCCCTTTATCTGTAGTTCTCAGAACTTTATTTCTGTTGTGTCTTGATATGTATTTCTGTTTGGGGTCCACACAGCTCCTTGTACCTATAAATTTATGTCTATTATTTCTTTGAAAACTATTTCAGTCCCACATTTTTCCCTTTTCCTTTTGGGACTCTGCTGATACAAATGTTAAATTTTTTGTTATTTTTCTACAGGTGGTTCCCTGTGATTCTATTAACTTCTTTCAGTCTATTTTCTCTCTGTTGTTCAGTTTGGGTTATTTTCACTGTTCTGTTCTGTCTTCAAGTTCCGTTATTTGCCCTGAGATAGTAATTCTGAATATTGATCATTGGCCTCTCTGGTGGCTTTTTTATTTTGGTTAGTGTATTTTTCAGTTCTATAATTTCTATTTGATTTTTTATATCCTCCATTTCTTTGCTTAGTTTTTCTATGATAGATTAGAAAATCACTATTTATGTTAATTGATTCAGGAAAGATCATCAGGAGATGCTAAAATTAGTGGATAAATGCTTGAGGAAACAGGGTTTATACATAGTGTCAGAGTTTTGCCCCAGAAAACAATGATTAATTACTTATTAATTGATAAAATACTTACACATATCGGTTAATAAATAAAAATAGTTATTAATTAACTTTAAAGTGGAGTAACCTCGCTGACATCTTAGCCAAGTGATAAAATTTAACATCATCAGTCAGAGACACATGAATATCATTGGTCTTTGTTATGCTGCACTGAAAAGACCACAGGTTGACTTCTCTAGTATTCTGGCCAAAAATGCATATGCTGGATCTGATCATACAAAAAATATAAAACAAACCTAAATCAAAGGAAATTATATGGGATGAATGACCAGAACTCTAAAGATGTTAAGATCATAAAAGCTAATTAAATATTAGGGAAATCATTCCTAATTAAAGGTAACTAAAAACATACGACAAATAGATCAATATATGATCCTGAATTGGATCCTGGAATGGAAACAGAAGGATGAAAAGAGAAGCCCATTTTGTTTGTTTTATTTGCTTTGTTTAATTGTTTTGTTTTTGCTATAAAGATCAAGGCTGGGAAATCAGAAAATCTGAATGGGTCTGGATTAGATGGTGGTATTGTATGAATACTAAAAATGTCTTGATGTTAATGGCTGTGCTGTAATAGGGGAGTGTGTTAGCCTCCTGGTACTGTCATAATTTTCTGTCAAAATATTACAAAAATAATACAAATTTTTAAACAATAAAATTTTTTTTCAGAGGAAATGCTTCATTTTATTTCCACTCACAATTCCCCAAAAAGGGTCAGTCCCTGCCCCTCCCTCACCTTGATGCGGCCCCTCCTCCAACACCTTCACAAAACACTGACTTCCTCCCAGAGCTAAAATGAACACCCAGTCACCAATTACGGCTGTTCTCCACCCCGCCCACCTTCCCATCTGCCTGTATATCCACCTGCTCTGCGAACTTGCCCACCTTTTGGCTCCATCCCCCAAATGTAGTTCCCCAAGGTCACCTGGCTTGTTTGCCTTACATTCTATGGGCACCATTCTTAGAACTTTTCTTGGCTTAGTCCCCAGATGATTCCCCTGTCCTCCTATGCATCGTCATTCTGCAGAGCTTCCTGGCCTCATTTCCTGTTTGGGAGACTAAGTTTCCAAGCTCTCCCCTGTTCCCCAGGTTTCCTGTGGGGCTCTGTTCCTCAGCTGTTACATATGGATGTACATGTTGACTGAGGCCAAACATGCCTTGGTTCTGGGGAGAGAAGAGGGGAGCCAATTAAGAATGGACAGGAGAGGAGACAAGGATCAAAGGGGACAGAGAAAGGGGGAGGTGGGAGGAGGGATGGAGGGGTTTGACGGGAAGCTGGATGGAGGGGGATGACAGCGGGATGGACCCTCCCACCTCAACCCCAGAAAGACAAGGGAGCCAGAGCGGAAGACAAGCTCCCCCTACCGCACAAAGCCCCTGCCTGGCTAGCTGTTCCGAGTCCCCTTGCTTCAAGCCTTGTACACTTAGATGAGCAGCCCCTTGACATACTGGATTTCCCTCTCCGCCTACTCAGCCATCTCCCTCAGCTCCTGGTTCCGCGCCTCCAGCCCCTGGCACCCGCCGTCCAGGGCCTCGCCCTCTGGGCGCTTCCTCGGCAGGTACCTCAGAGCCGCTGATTTGTTTTGGTCCCTCTCCTTTTGCTCGTGGTCCCCGTGGGCGGTGGCACTGTGTGCCCTGTAGGACTTATATTAGAGAGCCACGGATGGCTATGAGGAGACTAAGCCCAGTATCAAAAAGGCAAATTGAGAGAGGAGGTAGTTTGGACAAGGGTTATGGCCGTGGAAATGAAGGGAAGTAAGTGAACTGGAGACTTAGTGATGCATCAGATGCGGAGGCAAAGTAGAGAGAGATGTTCAGATGACTCTCAGCTTTGTGGCTGGGTGACTAGTTTCCAGTTTCCAGTAATCAGGATCACTGAATATTTAGGGGAAGAAAATTGAGTTTATTTTTAGATTTTCATGTGATCCAAGATGCTTCTTGGAAATGTTGACAAAGTAGTTGCCTGTGTGGATATGAAGGGAAAACAAAGGCTTATAATGGAAACAAGGGCTTCAGCCTGGGCAGTGAAGACTGAGGAGGTCGGCAGAGGGGTGGAAGGAAATCCAGGACAGAGGGTATAGTACTGTCATCAAAGGGGACAGTATTAGGAGGCAAGCCTAAGAGTGAGAGGCATGGCGGTGTTTGAGGACAGAGGCAAAGATTTAAAGATTAGATTTAGAGTAGAAATAGAATGAACATTGTAGAAACTGAATTAAGGAACTGGTGAAAGTCTGGCCCAGCACAGTGTTTTCACCTGTATCCCTTAGAGCACTGGGTCCTTGGGAGTGTTACTGACATGTTCTCTCTCTGTCTCTGTCTCTGTCTTTCTCTTTTTCTGTCTCTCACACACAAACATGTTTCATGATGGAGATAGTATGGGGATCACTGTTAAGATGAAACAGTTTGTCAACGATATAACTTCTAAGAGTGTTTGTCTAGCACCATGAGTCTCAAGGTGGACAGCCCATGCAGCAGTACTTACCGACTCTCAGGGATCTAAGTCCGCGTTCTCTGGAACAGCACAGGAGAGACACCTGCTGGGTGTCATTAACAGACTGGGCCACAGAACTGTGCATCTGTCCCTCTCAACATCCTCCCCTCCCTCTCCACCCCTGCTCCCTAACCCCCTCCCTGGGAAAGGTACAGTTTTTCTCAGGCATTGAAATATCAGGGTTCAGTGTCAGGTGCTGTGAGTTTAGGGCAGTGGAGGTCAAAATACTTGGTGAAACCAGAGATGACAGCCAGGAATCTGGATCCATTCCAGCCAGTGTTTGGGTGAATAGCGTGTCTGGGTGTTGGGTGGGATGAATCTTTGCTAACCAGTGAAAGCCTCCAACTTAGCAGCAGGGCTCTAGTTCATTTACAGGCAAACAGGAAACCCTGAGAAAAGGATGTTCTGGAAGAAACCTTCTGCAGGGGTGGGTGTGGGACAGGGTGAACAGAAAAGAAAGAAAATAACCAAAAGATAGCCCCTGTCCTGGAGACTGAAATGATTTAAACTTAGAAGGTATGTGCCTGGGATTTGAAGATGGAAGGTTTGTTATTTAAATGTTTAGAACTTGGAAGTTCCTTTGTGTTGGTAATCAATGTGTTAGCGTGTAGCTACTTTGCACATAGCTTTGGCCATAAGGAAAAATGAACCTATTTCAATAAGTAACTCTCATCACCACTGGTATGGCAGTGAGATCACCAACATCCTCTTCATAGAGGGTTATATACAGTTTTAAAAAGCAGAGGAAGAAGATCACTATAGAAGGTTTAAGCAAACAAGAGTGGTATTATGTGCAAATGGATATTTTGTGATGTGGGTTTTGCTGGAATCTGAAGCCCAGCATTTATCTTGCAATCTCCAGTGCCTAGTTTAATGCCTGGTAAACAGTCAGCTTTTGATTGAGTGGGTGGATGAATAAATAATCCCTAAAATTCATTTTTTTTAAAAGAAGAACCAGGGGAGAACACTTGAGATTATATTAACTTTGAAGGTCAAAGCCAAAAGTATCGAGATGACCTCTAAGTTGTGGTATGAATTTGTAGCACTAGTTTAACATAGCTGATAGTTGCTGATAAGATTGAGAAATTGGAGTTTTTAACAGGTAGAAAATTACTGACTTTTGCTTGATACCATATGTTTTGGAAGGAAAAAACCAAGATGTCATGCAAGAAGAAACAGCTGGTCTTGCTGTAGCAATGAATAGCAGAATATTGCAGATTTGGTTAACATAAAGTTTTAGTTCTAATTTTTGTAACTTCCTACACATACATATTCCTGCATAAGACATGAATGACATGTACACGAGAGCGTTGTGTTGAATGAATGTATAGATGAGTGAATTCACATGTAGCATTGCTGGACGCAGCCTTCTTATTTTTTTAATCTATCTATTTGTATCTTAGTGTTTGACATAACCAGTTCTGTCTCAAGCATGCATAGGTATCTATTTGGGTTTCAAATTACCTCATAAAGACCCTCATTTTACTCTAGGATGATGGTAAACAGTTGGCATTATCTGTATATCATTATGTCAGCAATATTTCTTATTTTGATTGTCATGTCATTAACTTTCCTCGTCTTACCTGTCCCATCTCCAAGGATGGAGGCCTTCTTTTTTCCTATTCAATTACTGATTCAATTTTTCTGTCTTTAAAAACAATTAATGACTTCTAACTACATACAGTCATCTCTTGGTATCTGCAAGGGATTGCTACCAAAATCCCTAGAGGCTCAATCCCTTAAATAAAATTGTTCCTATTTTGCATATAACCCACACACATCCTCCTGTATACTTTAAATCACCTCTTGAGTATGTATAATTTCTAATACAACATAAATGCTATCGGAATTGTTACTGGAGCATAGAAAATTCAAGTTTGCTTTTTGGAACTTTATGGAATTTTTTGCCCTGAATATTTTGGACCTGTGTTTGGTTGAATCCACAAATGCAGACCCCGTGGATACAGAGGGCAGGACTGTACCATGAATCATAATGGTCACTAGGACCACAGAGATACACAGGACATAGCCCTTCTCTCCAAAAAGCTCCAGTCAGTAGAAGAAGTAGACATACATGTGTAGCACCAGTAAGACATTGTAGTAAGTACAGAACAGAACAAATATAAGGTTCTGTGTTATCATGGACAGAGACTTGTTATAATGAGGATCAAGGTGGGCAAGGCAGGCTTTTTAGTGTAGGTTATACTGAAGCCAAATCATCTCCTTTACTTCTCTGTATCCTTTTGTTGTATTACCTTCCAAAAGCCAAATGGATCAAGCCCTCAGAAGATCTATTGGTCTGTCATTAAATCTTCTTTTCCTGCTGAGAGAAGCTTCCTTTGAGGAGCTAGTCTTTGCTAAGTAATCCCATTAACAGAAAAGCCTGCATTTCAAATCAGTCAGTGAATAGAAAACACAAAATAGCTTTGTTAGAAATCTCTCAGGTTCTATCATTTACAACACAACAGTTTATGGCTGAGCTGCCTTTATGTTCAAACAACAGAAAATGTTGAAGGGATTTTGACTTCTGGGGACTAAACTCAAAGGCAAGATATGGTGGTCTACTGACTTCTTAATACACTTAGAAAGTGTAGAAAATATTTTGAAACATCTTTGTGAATTATAGAGATAAGACTGCAAATAAAAATCATCTAAATTCTGTATTAAGAATAAAATTTGTGTTGTTTGAAACGTATAAAATATTCTGCTTTAGGTTAAAATGCAGAGGATCCTCTCCTGTAAAGAACCAAACTTAGGACAACAAATTTTTAGCTTGGGTTTTAAAGGGTGAAATAGGACAGTTAAAAATAAAAGAAGCCTGGAGCCATTTTTGTGTTGAAAGAATTTTTGACAGAATCAAAATCTTTTATTTTTGTTCCATGACTTAATAATTAAATTGTACTTTTCCCAAAACAAAGAGGCAGAAAGAATGATTGCAATAGTTAAATATTTTTTTTTCTTTAAAAATGTTATAACACCTTTAGGATCAAATTACTTTCAAATTTAACTTGATTAATTTCTGAGAGGAATACCAATTTAAAATGAAAGTCTTGCATTCCAGAGAGCATTATAAACAGCTAAAAACAAGGGAGGAAAACTGTACTGTTTTATAGCATGCTGAAATAAATTAAAATATATATTATTTATATGGGAATATCACTAATAGCCAATAGCATTTGGAAGATTTGGAGATGATCTGGTCAGCATTAAACATTTTAAAATGCATCATGAATTAAGTCAAATTTTACCTCAAACAGATGATAAAAATATCAAGATATATAGAATTTTCCTGTATTTAAGATCATGATTATCTAACAACCACTTGGCTTTTGTTTTTCCACAGAGCACAATGAGATGAACTGGAAATAATGGAAAAGCATGGCCAGTCCTCCAAAGACAAGGAAAATGCCAGTTTTCTGGACAAACCTGAGCAGTGAGCACACCATAGGACCCTGTAGATGGCATCCAGGCTATGGGTGAGCTCTTTCCATTCAGAAAATGCAGTATCTTCTGTGCACTCATGTCATGAATAAATGTGAGGATAACTGTGCTTTTCTGCATTGTATTTTTCCTCTTAACTTGGCTTTCATCGGGCTTCTATGAAATGCCAGTCAGTGGGCTTTCCCAAAATTCGGGAGAACATTCTTGCTTAGAACATCAACAGCATGCATTTTTTTGTGATTTTTTATGGCTATATTTGTTCAAATGCTGTTTATTTGTATGATGCACACTTTCATAGGAACCTCCACTTTGGCAACCTGATAAATCACATTTCTTCAAAAAAAAAAAAAAACCACTTTCTTCTAAACATATGCTAGCCCTTGAATAGTTTTTAACAACTGATTTTTGGATTGAAACAAGTCATTTTTGTAAATGTTACTTATAAAAATGAATCTGAAACAGAGTCTGAGAATGATAACTGTATATGAATGAGAGGTTTTTTTGCATTGGTAAATATATCTTAATCCTCCAATAAGTTAAATTTCATTAATTTAAATAAATAAGAAGTAATCTGGATAAAAGCAATGAAGCAAGAAGCAAGATTTTTTTATAATTTCACAAGAGCTATGCAAAGTCTTCCTGATTTCATTCTTTCTCTATAAAACACATATAACTATACTTATATAGTTCTACATGTATATAGTTAGTGCTATTTGTATATCCACATGGATCTGATCACTCGGAATTAATTTTGCTCTGTGTGCCTATCAGCAGGCATTTAATACATGTTCTGTTAATTGATTCAGGTATTGCTAGTCATTTCACTGATTTATAAGTTAGGAAAGACAAAGGAATCCAGTTGCTTAAATCATTTTACAGACAATCCTGTTTCTTATAAATATATCACTTTTATTATCATAACTGTGCATATTCTGTATATAGATATGTTAGTAGTATGGAATATATTACTATATGGGTAATCTAATAGATTCATTATCATGTCATGTCAAACTTGATTATAAAGCGATGTTGCTCTTTTTATCAATGGGGGAAAGAATCCTGACTGATTGAATATTATAGGAAACAAAGCTTGTATTAAAGTGGGTGTTTTGAAATATGTTTTAGGTTTCACACATCCAGATTTTGAGCAATGAAAAAAAATAAAAATTAATATCTCTAAATGTGCCAGAAAAAAGGCGAACAGCTTCTTCTTTGTTAGATACAAAACAATTTTACTTTTTTTCTTTAGAACTACACACATTTTGCGTTACATATAGCTGCCTGGATGTTAATTTTGACATCTCAATTGCTAACACAATTAATAATATGTATTTGCATTTTTAAAGCTCCAGCTTACTTGAAATAATAATTAACTTTAAAATTTTCTTAATCTACATACAAACAAGCCTCGGTCAGACTCACTTTTGGAGTGGCACTGTTGGTCCAGCTGTGCAGAAATGCTGGAGAGAGTTTGCCTTTTCAGTTTAGATGGTATGTATACTTTTAATAATAAAACATAAAAATTAATGAGCTAATTTTCTGATCGAGGAGGGTGAAAACAGGAAAGTGTACACAGTTGAGAGTCCACCCTGAAACCGCTGTGCTTCCACTTGGAGATTAGGTTGGAACAGTGGGGAACACAAGGTCTTCTGTGCTATTAAGCTAAAGTAATGTGAAACACAGAATTTCACCTTTCATTCTAAATATTCTCATCTAAATATGTGGATTTACTGGAATTAATTTTATTTGACACTGTATATGTAATAATTTGCAAAATCTATTTCTACTTACTTTGGTCTTTCTGCCTAGGACAATTGCAGAAGCCTTTTGTTGTATTTTGTTTCCTATTATCTGCACAATTTTGGTGAGGTCAGACGGTTTTCACAGAGTCATGTTGTGTTGTTCTTTACTGGTGAGCAATTTGACAGTGTGTGTCATTGTTTTGTCACTGCTGCTGTTGTATTCTTCTCAGTTATATGAACACTCTGGGCTTCTCGCTGATTAGGATGCTGGAAAAGGAGCAGTGTGTGTTTCCACTGCCTGAACCCCAGGACCTTCTTCGGACCTCACAGATGAAGTTTGAAGATTTTCAAAAAAAACGTCAGAAAACTAAAGAGAGACCTGAGAGGTAATGTACAGTGTTAAAGCAACTCATGATTGATATTTATGCATTTTCAGTGAGAGGACAGACTTCCGTCACGTCGTTGTTAAAAGATAAATATTCCCCCCCACCCCGCCCTTGGTGCACCTGCCCAGGAACTTGTGGCTCGTGAACTTGCCTGGGAAGAAAATATTTTCTTTCACATATTTGATCAAAAAACACATGCATGTGTAATGATTTATTGTTAGTTGAGAAGCCTTATATCAAATCATTTTGAAGAGAGTTTGAAATTCTTTGAATTTGTAAATTAGAAGTAATACATAAAAGCAAATTGTTTACAATTTTTTTTTTGGTGAAAAATTCCCTTTCATCCCATCCCTGCTTTTGATGAAGTACACTTGGCCTACAGTATTATGTTAGTTTCAGGTGCACAACTTAGTGAGTCAGTTTTTTCATATATTACATACCACACAAAGTTATTACAATATTATTAACTGTATTCCCTATGCTGTACCTTACATCCCTGTGACTTATTAATTTTATAACTGGCAGATTGTACCTCTTAATTCCCTTCACCTTTTTTATTCATCCCTTTTATCTTCTTTTCATGAGGCTTCTTCTTGTTATAGAGTTGAGAAACCTCACCTATCTATTTAAGCCTCTTTGTATCTTTTTAAGTACAGACAGGGAGTGACTAAGTTTATGTGAGATTTTCATTTCATGTCTCACTAGATGAGAAGAAGAGGCTTGGTTATTGCTGCCCAGAAACCAAAAAGATGATAAAATATTTTAAGTGATACAGTCTCAGTGCTAAAGTGTTTATCCAAAGATACTGATCTATATATCAAATTTATGGAGTTGTTATATTCCAGTTACAGATGCTTTTATATGGATTTAAATCAAAGTAGTAACATTATGTAGTTTGCCTGTAGTTCTTAAACACTAAGCATTTATTATGCGCCTGATGCTGGATAGGCATCTGCTAGGTGATGTGGGTACCCAAAGTTACAGTCAACTGTCCAGGGAGGGTGAAGTCTTGTCATTAAGATACTCTTCCTTAGAGCCTCTAATACGAGTGCTCATTGATTGAGTCCAGGAATGATTGCCTTGTTTTTTTAAAAATAACAATTAAAACTGTGTTATGTTTATGTAATGCTACATCACTATGCATTTAAGTATGATTCCTTAAAGCAATACGAATCCCAACAATTCATGTGTAGTATTTATCATACGTCAAAATTTTGCCAGTTATCTTGATTTCCTTCTGAAATTCCTCTCTCTCCCTCTCTCTCTCTTCCTGCACCGCCACCTCTGATGTAGTGCTGGACATTTCTGGGGTATCTAGAGAATATTTAACACTTTAATCAATTTAGTCTTGCAAAGCAGGATTTCATAGTTCACAAATGATTTTATAAACAAGTGTCATGGTGAGCTCATTAACAGGGGATTTATGTTTACTTTGGTTGGTGCTGCACTTTGGAATGTTACCTCATTTACTTTCCATATCTACATGCTTTCTTGCTATAGTTACATAAGGTCATGAAAATGCTCACATTTCTAACTCACAAGAATCAGAGCTAAAGGAGGAGGACTAACAGCCACTGGGAAAAGGATGTGGAAAGGACAAGTAGGCAGCACCGATGAGAACTACTTCCTCCTGCACGTCTGTCTTCTCGAGCAATGATCGCTTATTGAAGGAGCATCTTAGCAATTTCTGAGCACCTCAGAGGGTTAAGAAGGTGATGATTTTAACCCCAAGAGTTTATACTTTATATTGGGATAAGAAGAACTATTCTGAATGGTCCGTTCCCTCAACTAGCACCTGCTACATGAACTCAGCACTGCATTTCTCAAGTTTGTCCATAGGCTGTTACAATTTGGTGCCCTAGAAATGGGGTATTTCATGGCTAAATGAGTATGAGAACTGCTGGGCTAAGATAAGCTTGAAGGAATTTCCAGGGCCCTCTGGACAAAGGGTAGCAGCAGTTCCCAGCTCACTTGACTGCAGAGCACTTTTCCCAGTGTGTCTGGTAGGTGCTGTAGTCGGAGGAACTCACTTCAAGAAATGCAGGCCTGCTGCCCTGTGAGTAACAGAAGCATGGTGTGTGCCTCAGAGGGGCTTACAGTAAAGGTAGGGAAATGAAATTTTAGATCATGAAATAGTCTCATTACATGTTACTGTTCTTGTAAAATGAGAGCAGCTTGAATGGCTGTTGACAAGGCTGTCAAACTCTGAGGGATCTTTTGAAAAACTGACAAAAATCAGAACAACTTATGCCTCTTATTTTTTGCTTTTCCAAAATGTTTTTGTTTTTGTTTTTGTATTTCATAAAAATGAGATGTTTTGTGACACAAGGAAGGAAATCTTGTGATCTGGAATTTAAATCCCATTTCTAGGAAACATCTAGCATGAAGGCAGCATTTCATATCAACAAGGCATAGAATAAAACTGCCTTATGTCCCTTTGTGGAATGAGATAGGTATAAATACACATTGATTTGAGTAAATGGGAGTCAAATAGGAGGTTATTTGGGATACAATTACTTTACATTAATATCTACCTTGATAAATGTACCCTAATAATGATCCCTTTTAAGTGATCAAATTAGATAATTCATTTCCGAAGATTCAAATAGCCTGAGCATTCTTTTTTTCAGAAGCAACATTTTTAAAGAAGATTTAGAAAATTAGATGATATATGTAGAGAATTTATCCCAATATTTTCCATATAATAAATATCTCAAAGACATTGGCTATTTATGATAAGGAAAATAGAATAAAGAGTGTGATTATTTTGATAAAGACAGATAAGCTGTCAGCCCTTAGTCACCCATCTTCTGGCTCTGTCACTGTTTCTGCTTCCAGACTTAATTTTTATTTATAAGGAAAGACTGAGAAGTAATGTGTCATGGCTCTGGCATTTTAATAAGACAACTGAATCTCATTTTAGCACTTTATATGAGCATCCGCTGTGTTTGGTATGTATATTGTTGCCATGCTTTCTCCGGCTCCTCAGGGAGTTCCCTGGCTTCCTGAGCTCAGTGACGTGTAGTTGGTTTACCAGCCTGGTCAGCTTGTGCCTCTTCTGACTGTGAGCAGCTCTTCTTGATGCCGTCGTGCCCCATGATGGCTTCTGTTCCCATTCCTTTCTTGGGTAGAAATCGTTCCACTTGCCACATGACTTAACATGAACAGAGCACAGAGTAATTAAGTTACTGGAACTGGGCATGAATGTTCTCATGCACATACTTCCCTGTATCCTCTGCTCTCCCCCACCTTCAGTATCTGACTTGAAAATATTTAAAATTCATTATCTATATGTTCAAGTTGAAATAATGTCTTTGCCCAGACATATACAGGAAAGATCAGCCATAGATTTATTTGTATTGATTTATATTTGTTTGGAACACTTATATTTATAATTGTAGATGTCTGATTTTATTTATTTTTGTTTGAGGAGAAAAGATGTTATAAACTTAATTCAAATGCAACCAGTAGCTTTTTTAAAAATATTTTTTTATTATGATTTTAGAATGAGTAACCTTTTAGTATGGAACATCAGACAACATGGAAAAATGTAGAGAAGAAAATATATTTATTTTTATCAATGGAAATAATCAATAAACAATTTGTAGTAGGAACAGAGAACAGTTTTATTTGAGCCAATCTGAGGATTGTATCCTGGGAGACAAAGAGTCAAGGAGCACTTGGATTGTATTCTGCCAAACCACAAATGGGGAAGGATTATACAGGCAAAAACTGCAAAATTACATATGTTGTTTGTCAAGAATTAGAATTGGAGCTGACAAGAAGTAAAGGTATTTGTTAAGCAAAGATTGGTCCAAAATAGTTGCATAGTTACAAGGGGAGACCTTGAGACCATGTGGTAATAGCTAGCAACTACTAGCAGATATTGTTCTGAGAGTGACTGGTGGTGTCCTTGAGTTTGCTACAGTGCAGAAAATTCAAGTTTTTGGTAATACAGGAACATATCTATAATGACTCTGATGAAAGAATTTGAAGACAACACAAATGGGTGGAAAGGTATACCATGTTCTGGGATTGGAAGAATTAGTATTGTTAAAATGACCATACTACACAAGGCGGTCTACAGATTCAATGCAATCCCTATCAAAATACCAAGGGCATTTTTCACAGATCTAGAATAAATTATTAAAATTTGTGTGGAAACACAAAAGCATACAAATAGACAAAACAATCTTAAGAAAGTGGAACAGAACTAAGGGAATCATGCTCCCGGACTTCAGAGTATACTACAAAGCTATAGTAATTAAAACAGTACGGTACTGATCCATTTTGATTCTTGAATGCATTCTTTCCTTTAATAGTTAAAGCAGATGTACAGTGCATGTTTGAAAGCCTCACAACAGTCTGTTGTATCTAGCATAAACTTTAAGCCAAATCATGTGTAAACCAGAATGACTTACCCATATCTCAGCATGTGAAAATTTCTTCCATCATCTGTCATCCTGTAGTCCAACAACATAAGATTAATATTTTGGTATGTTTTTATCTAGTGTATGTATATGTTGCACATGCACGAATTATTCCATTGGCACCATGATGCTTACAATTTTTGTAATTTTTGTCCATTCTTACATTCTCTGCTCTATAGATGGAAAATACATTTCTGTTTACATTATGTCTTTTTTCTGGCTTTCTGTTGTCTTAAAATTTTGTCAACATTCTCTCCTGACTCCTGCAATACATTTTGAAGGCTATAGACAGTATTACTATTAATTTGTTGGCTGATCTTAATTATTAACATATTTTCTTAAAGTGTATAGTTTTAAAACATGTCATAAATTTATCCATGATATTTATCTTCCCAAATAAGATGAAACTTTTAGAACATTCTAACTAATACTTACTCTTTTCTTTCTTCTGATGTTTTTCCTGACTTTTACTACTATCATTTTTCTTTTAAAAATTACTGATATTTTATAATCCTTAAATAATAACATTTACCAATATATTTAGTGACTCTACCACAAATGTTGTATCCTATTTTTCCCTTCTCATTTGGTTATTTGCTCAGTGAGGCTTGGTAGGTAATAAGTTCTGATTCTGGAAATAACTGTAAAAATTTTTCTTTCTTATTTTTGAATGATTAGTCTGCTGGACATAGAATTGTAGACTGACACATTTTCATCAATATTTTGAAGATTTTTTTTTCTTCTGCCATCTCTTATCACTGATAAATCTGTGTTTGAATCTGTTTTAGATAATCTGTCTTTGATTTTTGTTGACTTTTGTAATTTTCTCATCCTTACTCATCTTTGGCTCTGCTTTAATATATGTAGTATGACATTATTTATTTATCTGTTTGTTTATTTATTTATTATCTTGTGCTGTACTTAGAACTTTTGATTTATAGGCTGATGTCTATCTAAATGTTTTTAAGAATTCTTGACAATTACCTTTTCATGTATTCATCACTTTCTCTGCTTTTCCTGAAATTCCTCTTAGATGTATATTGGAGCCACTTGGTCCAACACTCTATGTCTCCTAAATTGTCTTTTATATTTTTAAAATCTACCCCACTCCTTTTGCTATAACCTTCATGCATTTCTCCACAATGTCTTCCAGTTCATTAATTCTCTTTCTGACTCTGTCCAACCTGGTGTTTATATTATCAATGCAATTGTCTTAAAATTGTGATAATTTTTTTGTTTCTTATTATTTATAATATGGTTTTTACCATATCTATGTTTACTTTTAAAATAATTTCAAGTTCTTATTTTGAATATTATCTTTTCTTTATCTCTTTGATGTTTATAAAAATACATTAAAATTTTACTTGGATTTTCTATAGTTTTTGTTTCATCTTTCATTTGTTAATAGCTGTAAGCTTTGTTTCTACTCATTAGTTTTCTTTAAGGTATTAGAATGTTGATTTAAAACAGATGTCAGAAGATGTCAGAAGTTTACAGCCTGCAGGCTGTTTGTAAAGTTCAATTGGAACATAGCCATATACATCCAATCATTTTTAAATTATCTATGATTGCTTTTGTGTTACAACTGAAGAGTTGAGGAGTTTTGACAGATACTGTCCATCTGTTTGTCCCTTGCTCTCTCCTACCCCCTGACCCCACACATCTGCACTCTCTTAATTTTTTCAATTATTTTGACTTAGCCTGCCTGAAAGTCCTGCCATGTGGACATGTTAGGTTATTGCAGTTTCAGACATCAAGCTAGTGAATGACTTGGCTCAGGTCTTGCCTGGAAAGCTGTATCTGTCTGCTGTTGCTGCCCTAGATGCACAGCTGTGTATGGACCATAGCTCTTTTTAGCCTCCTTTCATGAGTGGAGCCCAGTCACAGCTCTGGGTTTCCAGTGGTGAGACCAGTTCCAGTCCTTGCTGTGTGACCTCTCACTCTACCAGTTTCCACATTAAGCAAGATCTTTACCTTCTCCACCATGTGCACACTCCAGTGACCTCTCACCTCCACATTATTTATTAACTTAGGCTTCTCTGCTATTTCTGGTCCATAGAGATATTAACATTTTTTGTAAAGCACATTGTGTTGGTTTGATTTTCTCTTTTATGTTCCCATTCATTGCTATGTGTTTTCAGCAGAAGAAAGGCTCAGCCTATGAATTCATCATTCCATTTGACTGGGCATCTGTATTCACTTTTATACATGTTTTCCCACTGAAAGTTATACCATGAGTATTGCCTATGTCATTTACTATAATTCAAGAACTGTTTAAGATGGTTTCATAATAATCCATGTTATGATTGTGCTGTAATTTAGTAAGTCATTAGATTGTTGTAAGAAATTAGGCTCCAATTTTCCCTGCTGTTAAGAAATATTGTGTTGAACATCATATTGATAGCTTTTTTTTTTACTATATTTTTGATTATTTCCTTACTATAGATTATTTGAAATATAAATACTGGATCAGATTTAATGGGCATTTTTTAAGATTCCTGATACTTTTATTACCAAAATGCTTTCTAGAAAGGCAACTTATGAATTTACAGGGTGGTTTGTCTCCTAAAATAGAATTGAATAATAAAAATTTATGACATTTATATCAGTAAGGAATCTCAGAGATATTATAGTCTAATACCTATCATTCAATAAGTGTTTTATTAAATTAATAGAAAATAAAAAATACAAACTTAGACCCTTCCTTCATAGTTCATAGACTAGTAGAGACTAATGGCTATATGAGTAACCAGTACCCAGTATAAAGGTATTTTGTTAGTGATATAAATAAGATACTATAGAAACACAGGAGAGGAATGATTAAATATACTTGTAGAATTATATTGAAATTGGATTTTGAAAAGTAACCAATAAAGTGACAAGAAATGGATGGTAAAATCTGATACAGCTAGAACATAAGGTGCTCAGGGACATGGAATCAGAAGATGGCAAGCCATCTTTGCAAAGGGTCTTAAGGGCCTGCTGAAGAGTTTGGACTCCATTGGGGAGGCCCTGCTTAGCCACGGGAATGCTTCTAGGCCAGGACCCAGTGCACTCAGATAGGCTTTTCTGAAAGGCCATCATGAGGCACTTGTGAATGATGGTTTAGAGGGGAGACTTGAAGCCGGAGACCTGCTAGTCAGATATTATGGTACAAGCTAAGGACCCTGGGTTAGGATGAAGAGGAGAGAGGGCTCTGGGAGTCCTTGTAGATGCACTGAAGCAAGATTCTAACCAAACAGATACACAGGGTAAGGAAGAAGGAGAGGTAAGATGACTCTTTAGTAGCCCGTATAGCTGGTTGGATTTCCCAGAAGGGAATCTAGGAGGAATGAATAGTCCAGATATACCCCTGTATTCATGGAATGCCGTACACATAGATGAGAAGGTTTTCTGATCATGCAGACCACACAAGTTTATATGCTTTAGAAGGGGTTAACATTTTATTCCAAATCAATATCCAGCCACTAAGGAATTCTGTTCAGGGAACTGGAGTGATATGGTTTGTGTCTTGAAAATATTGCTTTGGCAAGCATAGAATTTCAGAGACCAGTTAGTAATGAACTCAAATAAAAGATGATAGTGGGAAAAAAAAGATGATAGTGATTTTGACAAAGAAGGGAGACAAAAGTGATGCAAAGAACTTTAAAAAATATGATTCTAATTTGAGGGCCAGTGAGGTTGGTATAAAGTAACTATTTAAATGTACAAAGTAATATATTAGTACTTCTTAAAATTTTTTTTATCACTCCATAATTTCCTCCAGGTGAAAGACTTGAGGTTACTATAAAGTTTTTCTGTTTGAGATGTTTAAATAACTTTACATAGGCTTTGAAATATACATTTTAATTTGTCATACTTTTTCCAAAGTTAGTAAACTTTAATCATCTTTCTCTCTCTCCTGAATTTCCCTCCCCTTCCCTGTACCAATATGTACATGTTCTCAATTCAGATAAACATTTTCTGGATGTTTAGACTTTTCATGCTGTAAATCTCTTAACTCTCCATTGCTTTCAGTGGTACCTTTGCTAGTAGAAGGGAGAGTTAATGAGAAGAAAATCAAGTCATTGGTCATTTAATTTTAAGATTTATGCCATTTATTCCCATTAGAAAAAAATAGTAAAGTTGCATTTCCTCATTTTCACTCATCACTTGCTTTTCTGACACGACTGCCTTGAGAAAACCACAGAAATTAAAGGTGGTTATTTGACATTTCAAGTAAAGATTTATTTTATTTTAGAAATTATCCCTGATTGTGTTACAGTGTGTACTTTGCAAAAATGTTTTCTTTTCATGCAATGATCAACTTAGATTAATTCATACCCATAAGATGCTGTCTCACACAGGAACTCAATAAACAAATTATCAGATGAATATAGTCTTCACATATGTAGTAAACTGTCACCATGGGATTCAAGTCATTTACAGTAATCTCTTTGTGAATGTTTCATTCTCTGTGACTGAGGTGCTGTGATTATTTCTTTTTCCATTTTCAGTTTGCAAACACCTGTTCACCCTTTGTACTCAGCTAGAGAGACTCTTCAGTAAAGCTGTCTGGATGAACTTGCCCTGCAGGAGGACACTGATAAAAATACACTGGTAGCTTTATAAGTAGACATTTACAGAGGTAAATGACAGCATGTTAAAAGTGAGGGTGTAAAGTATCAATACCTATTCAAATTACACCAAAATACTACCGATTAATATCTTTTTAAAAATTTTAAAAAGTCAGAGAGTGTGAAATATTTTAAAAAATATGGATTAGTGAGATCTCTTTTGCATTGATAGGGGAAATATAAATTAACACACTTTCTTGGAAAAATATCTGGCAATATTTCACTAACTTTTTAAAATCCATACTCTCTGACCCAGCTTTTGGTCCCTAGATGTATATACCAGTGCAGAGGTGACCAAGCTAACTACATTTATAGCAGGAGCAACCAAACCCCTCAGATACTTTTCAATAAAATAATTGCTAAGTAAATTAGTATCTTCTCTCAAAGAGCATCTATTGAAGAGTGAAACTAATTGCACTACATTTATCTGCATTAAAAATAGATAACTCTTATTAATACAATCTAAGAAAAAACAAGGCATGGAAAATACAAACAGTATGATTTCAATTTTCAAAGTTTATGTATCTATATGTGTATGTGTGCGTGTGTATATATATATTATATATATATTAATATATATACACACACACATATAAAATAACTTATTTAGGGATAGCAAGGGGATGAAAAAGACAACCTTGAAGGTAGGGGTTGCCTCTGGGCCTTAGGGTGGGGTGTAAGGAGCATATGGGACCCTTCCAAAATACTAGTTCTGTTTTGTGTCTTAAGTTGGAAATTGGGTGTATGTTATATACATGGTATATATGCTCTTCTGTTCATATATATCTTTAATCATTGTATTTAAGAAGAAATAAAAATAGGTAACCATCCAAGAATCTATCTGAATTAGAGTTGAGATGTAATCATCTGGACTTACTAATTTAAAATGTGTGACAATACAGCCTTTTTTTATTGTTTATGATGAAATTATATAGCTTAGCAAATTCAAGCGTAAACACAATTAAGGACCATGTGAAATTTAATTAAAAGAACAAACTATGTTTAAGAAGACTTCAAATATGTGTTTGCAGATGAACAGTACTATATATAAAACCGTTTTTGGGGAAAGAGTAACTTGAAAAACTAGCATGTTATCTGTGAACAGTTAAAATAGATATTATGTATAAGCAATAAATAAAAACAAAAATTTTAAATATTGGTGCCAGAAAGCTGTTACGTACTTAGAAAAATATAATCCATTAAATTAATAGATTAATGTTTCTACTAGTAGTAAGTGAAGTCAGGGAAACAGAAACCATATTTGTTAGTGTAATGGAAATAATTTTACACAGGTAATTAGGTTAATACATGTTAGACAAAAAGGGACTCTCAGGTAAATATTGGGAGCAACCATAATGCCTAGGGCTAGAGGAGTGAGATGAAGAGGTTGGAGTTGTCCAAGAACCTAGCATGAGAGGGAGAGCGTTCTGTGGGTCTCAGACCCAGACGTCTGTGGAGACGATGCTGCCAGTGCAAACAGTGCCCCAGGAGCTCAGAGAATGAGCCTCGCAGAGCTGAGACTGGGAGCTTTGAGGAGGTGGTACTGACTGGGCTGGTACTTTGGAGGGTGCTTTGATGCTGGGTTTGGGCCTGTAAAACCAAGCCAGGAACCAGAACCACCTGCTGATTTGTGACAAGTGTCTGGGGGCAGAGCTCACCAGAACACCACATCCCCTAGCTTCCCATCCCCTCCTCCAAGCCCTCACTTCCCTCCTCCTCAGTGAAACCTGTCAGGGAGCCAGATGGCAAAGGACAAAGGTAACTGGCTGACTCCCAGCACCAGGATCCCAGGCCTTAGTACAGAAAGTGAGTTAGGGACTGAGACAAAATCTTAATAACTTATTACTTATTTCATGCTTTTTTTCTTTTTTATTGAAATGTAGTTGATTTACCATGTTGGGTTTGTTTCTAGTGTACAGCATAGTGATTCAGTTATACACACACACGTATATATGTTCTTTTTCATTAGAGGTTACTGCAAATTATTGAGTACAGCTACCTGTGCTCTACAGTAGGGCTATGTTGTTCATTTATTCTGTATATAGTAGTTTGTATCTGCTAATCCCAGACTCCCAAAGGATTCCTTCTCCCTCCCTTTCCTCTTTGGTAACCATAAGTTTGTTTTCTATGTCTGTGAGTCTCTTTCTATTTTTAATTCTTTAATTTACATGTTTATTTCCATTATTCTAATGTAACCCCACCTGTCTCTCTTATGGTTCTTAAAGTTAAGAATAAATGGAAGAAATGCATCACTTGTGGAGATTCTTAAACCATACTGTACCTTGTCTTCTCCTGGTTAACATTTCTTCGTGTTATCTTTACACTTTATTTAGTCCTTTCATTGTTGCTTTGTAGACAGCCTCACAGATGACCATACACATTGCTAAAACTCTGAAAAGTAAAAGTCAGAACAGAGCATGGGTGGAGGATTCTGACAGTGTCTGGAGCAGTAGAAAGGCGTTGAGCTTGTTTGAGTAGCACACCTCATGTAGCCAAAACCCACATCCTCTTCAGTTTTAATAATAGCTACTTGTTAACTCAATTATCCATGTGATTTGCAGGTCATTCTTATTATACCTCTGCCACCTTTCTGTGCTACCTGTGGTCTTGGTTTCTATATCTTAAAACTGTGACACAACATTGTAAAATGACTATAACTCAATTAAATTGTTACAAAAAAAACCTTTGAATGTATATATGTTGGAACTCATGGTTTCTGATAAGCCTTATCAATTTTCCTAAGAAATCAATAATTTCACAAAAACATCTAAAGTTCTTGTGCAGTGTTCTAAAAGTTGCAACTTCACTGAGGTTTCTTTTTCCCAATTTTTTACTCAATTAACATTGGTCTACAACATTATATAAGTTTCATGTATACAACATTGTACATCTAATTCTTAGTGCCCTACAGTGACCTCATCACCAAAAATACTTTCCATGTGTCACTATCCAGTTGTCCCACCGTTACCTATTTTGTCCTTCCCCTCTGGTAACCACTACTCTGTTCTCAGTAGCTACGTGTTTATTTTTAGTTGGTTTGGTTTATTCATATATTTTGCTTTTGTGTTTGCTAGTTTCTTTTTTATATCCACATATGAGTGAAATCATACAGTATTTGTTTTTCTGCACTGACTTATTTCACTTCACATAACACCCTCAGGGTCCATCCATGTGGTTGACTAGGGTGAAATTTCATCTTTTTATGGCTGAGTGATACTGCATTGTGTATATATGTACCATATCTTCTATATCCATTCATCTATTGATGGGCAATTAGGTTGCATCCATATCTTGGCTGTTATAAGTAATGCTAGTGAACATAAGGGTGCATGTATCTTTTTGAATTAGTGTTTTAGTATTCTTAGGATAAAGACCCAGTAGTAGAAAAGGTGAGTCATGTGGTAATTCTATTCTTAATTTTTTGAAGAGACTCCCTGCTGTTTCCATAGCAGCTGCATGAATTTTCATTCCCAGAAACAGTGCGTGAGGTTTTTCTTTTCTCCACATTCTTACCAACACTTGTTATTTCCTATTTATTTGATAATCACCATTCCAATAGGAGTGAGGTAATTGTGGTTTAGATTTTCATTTCTCTAATAATTAGTGATGTTGAACATCTTTTCAAGAGTCCATTGGCCACTTGTATCTTTTCTTTGGAAAAATGTCTATTCAGGTCTTCTGCCCATTTTTAATTGGACTGTTTGGTTTTTCATGTCGAGTTGTATGAATTCTTTGTATATTTTGGATACTAACCCCTTATCAGATATGTCATTTGCAAATATATTCTGCCATTCAGTAAGCTGCTTTTTGTTTTATTAATATTTTTCTTTATTGTGCAAAAGCTTTTGAGTTTAATGAAGTCCAATTCATTTATTTTTGCTTTTGTTTCCCTTGCTTGGTATTACCAAAAGAATATTGGAATACCAATGCTCAAAGCATAGTGCCTATGCTTTCTTTTAGAAGTTGTATGGTTTCAGGTCTTACATTGAAGTTTTTAACCCATTTTGGGTTGATTTTTGTGTATGGTGTGAGATAGTGGTCTGGCTTTCCTTTTTTTTTTTTTTTTAAACCTGGCTATCCAGTTTTTCCAACACCATTTGTTGAAGAGACTCTGCTTTCTCCATTGTATGTTCTTTTCTTCTTTGTCAGAAATTAATTGCACATACAAGTGTGAGTTTCATTGTGGGCTTTCAATTCTGTTACACTGATGTATGTTTCCATTTTTCTGCCAATACCATGCTCTTTTGATTACTATGTCTTTGTAATATGATTTGAAATCAGGGCATGTGAAGCAAATAACAGTGGTGTCTCTTTCAGTTGATGGGTGTTGCTCATTGCCACTTGCTTGTGTGCAACATTCACTAAACTCCTTTATGTCTGTGAAAACCCACTGGATCCAATACTTATTCCAGTTCCAGCACTGGTGCATTTCAGAATTGGAAGATATTGGGAACTGTAGTGACAGAACTACTCCAGAAGCTCTGAAGGAGTGTCTGAGGTTTCTAGGCCAGTCAGAGATGCCTGCAGTTACACTTCAAGGCATTATTTAATGACACTTTTAGGGGAAGTATGTGGTCTAGCCCCTGGCCAGTATTATAATGATCCTGTAAAAGTTTCTGGGATAGTCATGTCTGCCCTTGGTAAGCATTATCAGCTAGTCCTAGAAGTATGATTTTACTATACCCTTAGAAAATGTCAGAAGCTTCACTTTGAATAAGTTAGTATTTGTAGTGTATTGGTGTACATTGCATAATATTTTCAGTTTTATGTAAATTGAAACTTTGATACTTCAGGCATTGTACTATTTTATGTGTAGATTTTAATCAAAGTATTCATTTGTACAAGTCCTAAATGTTAAAGCAACTTTTTAATTTTTAAAAATATTATGGTTAAGGATGGACATATTTGAAGAATTCTAGAACCATATGTGAAATATTATGAGCATTTTCATAGTAAGAATGTTTTAATTTTATTGTAAGATATTGTACCTGTCATCTTAAATATGGCTTAAATCAGTGAAGCAATAACTTTTTACAATCACTTTAGGAAAGTTGAATTTTTTACTTACTTAGAAGAGTAGAGCTTGTAAATCATCTTTCATAATATGCATTCCCAGTGTGTCTGCTGTCGCTCTGAAGTGGCAGCCACACCATCAGTTAAAGAGATACTTGTGTCCGCAGCTACAGCGCCCTCAGCCTGTAAAACTTACGTCAGATGCAGTAGAAAGCCAAGCCTTACACTGTCTGTGAGGCGTATTTGACTGCCCTTAACTCAAAACCAGGAGTTCTGTAGCAGCACCCTGGCCTCGGGTCCTTTGGTTAGAATTAGTACAATTCCAGGTTAGACAAACTGGGACTCCTTGTTATTTACTATTATTATTGTTTGTATATTCCTTTTCATTTTGATGGAACTCAAGCATACAGGAAAGTTGCAAGGTGGGACTTGGAAATCCTGCATTTGGTTTACCTGGACAACCAGTTGCCTAATTTTCCTATTTCTCATTTTTTCTACCATTCCCTCCTTCCTGCCCCTCACATACAGGCATGTATGTATGCGTGCTTCTATGTACATATGCAGGTGTGCATGATTTTCTTCCTGAACAAACCGCCAGCAAGTCAGAGATATCACAGTCCTTTACCCCAAATATTTTAGTGTATATGTTTGCCAATCTAAGATCACACATCGTGTTTAGTTGTCACGTCTCCTGAGGCCTCTTGAACCTGTGGCAGCTCCACAGTCTTTGTCTTTCTGACCTTGCCATCAGGGCGCACACAGCGGCTTGTTTTGTACACACACGTCTCTTCTTCTGGGCTTGTCTGCTGAGCAATCCGTGTCCTGTCCATTGGCTGACTTGTGTCTGAGGGCTGTCGGTCTCATAATTGCTAATGAGAATAAACAATTTGGTCACTTTGTCTAGGTGGTGTCTGCCTGTTCCTCCACTATGAAGTTATTTTTTTTTTCCATTTAGAATCAGTAAGTCATTTGTGTGGTGATTCTTTGAGGGTATCTATGTATTCTGTCCTCATCCTCCTTCACCCACTAGACTGAGCATCTGTTAAAACTTCTAACTTCCTTATTCCTTCTCTGTTGGTTGAAGCTTGTCATTCCTGTGTATACATTTCTTTAAAACAAGCTTGGTATAACTTTAATTCCATTTTAAGCTGCTTTGGTCTTTAATGTTTTATGAGAGGCATTCATCAGTATTAACTAATTAATTATAGTTATTGCTTATAGGAAAGGTTAAGTTTATTGGAAAACCCAGTTTACCTTTCCTTGTAGTCTCTCAGTGTCATCTTTAGTATTCCTGTAAACTTCTACAATTTATTTTGCTTTCCTATGAGTTCTGAGCTAATAGTAATGTTTATTTAACAATTTGTTTATTCTCAGAAATCAAAAGTTGTTCCCATGAAGACCCATATGATTTGGAAAGGGAAATGGCTAGAAATAGTCCTATCCCATTTTCAGTAGGAAACAGTCTTTAATAAGTGACACATTATGTCATGATTTATCACATGAATGTATTCAAAAAGCAGCATTATTTTAAAAAATTAAGTTGAATTTATGCACGGACTTAGGTATAGAGCTCTATTGTTGAGTATCAAAATTCCTTAAGACCTTTCCTTTGGCTAGTTTGCTGATGGCTGTAATTCAGAACAGGCACAGTGATGGAAATATAAATAGAACAGTTTTGATTTTGTAGATGCTTTTTTTCATTTCTTTTCTCATAGTATAGGTGATGCATGATCCATTCTAGTGGCAGAAGTATGTGAATATCTTATATATGTATCTTTGAAGGAAACATGTGGCAAAATATCTATTTTTAAGTGGGACCACGTTCCCTTCTGACATTAAGGAAAAGCAAATGTCCAATGCCGAGAAGTGTTGTGTTTTGTGATGCTTTTACCTTTTTGATTGCATTGTTGACCATTAAAAAGATAAATATTTAGGAAATGGGAGAATATAAATATATTTTTATTGAAGTATACTCAATTTACAATGTTGTATTAATTTTTGATATACAGCATAATGATTCATTTATATGTGTGGTATATATATAAATATATATATAAAATCCTTTCCATATTCTTTTCCATTATGCATTACTACAAGATATTGAATATAGCTCCCTGTGCTATACAGAAGAAATGTGTTGTTTATCTGCTGTATATATAGTACTTAGTGAGTGCAAACCTCGAACTCCCAATTTATCCCTTCTTTTACCCCCTGGTAACCATAAATATGTCTGAATCAGTTTCTGTTTTGTAAATAAGTTCATTTGTATCTTTTTTTAAGATTCTACGTATAAGCGACACCCTGTGGTATTTTTCTTTCTCTTTCTGGCTTACGTCACTTCGAATGACAATCTCCAAGTCTGTCCATATTGTGGCAAATGGCATTTTATTCTTTTTATGGCTGAGAAGTATTCCATTGTATAAATATACCACGAATTCTTTATCCATTCATCTTTCAAGGACATTTGGGTTGTTTCCATGTCTTGGCTGTTGTATAGAGTGCTGCTATGAATATTGGGGTGCATGTATATAGTCAAATTAGAGTTCCCTCTGTATGTATGTCCAGGACTGGGATTGCTGGATCATGTGCTAAGTCTATTTTTACTCTTTTGAGGAATCCCTATACTATATTCCACAATGGTTGCACCAAACTACATTCCCACCAACAGGGTAGGAGAGTTCCCTTTTCTCCACAGCCTCTCCAGCATTTGTCATTTGTGGACTTTTGAATGGTGGCCATTCTGACCGGTGTGAGTAGATACCTCATTGTAGTTTTGATTTGCATTTCTCTGATCATTAGCAATACTGAGTATTTCTTCATGTGCCTGTTGGCCATTTGTGTGTCTTCATTAGAAAATTGCTTGTTTAGGTCTTCTGCCCATGTTTGGATTGGGTTGTTTGTTTTTTCCTTATTAAGTTGTATGAGCTCTTTATATACTATGAAAATTAAGCCCTTGTCAGTCTCATCTTTTTCAAGTATTGTCTCTGAATCCATATGTTGTCTTTTTGTTTTGCTTATGTTTTTGTTTCCTGTGCAAAAGCTTATTAAGTTTAATTAGGTTCCATTTGTTTATTGTTGCTTTTATTTCTATTGCCTGGGTAGACTGCCCTAGGAGAACATCGCTGAGATTTATATTGAGAATGTTTGCCAATGTTTTCTTCTAGGAGATTTAGGGTGTCTTATGTTTTCATCTTTAAGCTGTTTTGAGTTTATTTTTGTGTATGGAGTGAGGGAATGTTCTGACTTTATTGATTTACATGCAGTTGCCCAGCTTTCCCAATACCATTTCTCAGGAGATGATTTTCACTTAATTTGCCCCCTTTGTGGAAGATTCATTGACCGTAAGTCTATGGATATATTTCTGGGCTCTCTATTCTGTTCCATTGATCCATATGTCTGTCTTTGTGCCAGTACCACACTGTTTTGATGACTGTAGCTCTGTAGTATTATATGATGTCTGGGAGGGTTATTTCTCCAGCACCGTTCTTTTTCTACAGTACTGTTTTGGCAATTCTGTGTCTTCTGTGATTCCATATAAATTTTAGGATAATCTGTTCTAGTTCTGTGAAAACTGTCCTGGGTCATTTGTCAGGGATCACATTAAATCTGTACATTGCTTTGGGTAGTATGGCCATTTCAACAAAAATTCTTCTAATCTAAGAGCATGGGGTATCTTTCCATTCCTTTAAGTACTCTTTAATTTCCTAATCAATGTTTTGTAGTTCTCTGTGTACAAGTCTTTCACCAGCTTAATCAAACTTGTTCCTAAAGTATTTTATTTTTTGGATATGATTTTAAAAAGATTGTTTCTTTTCTTTTGTGTTATTTCATTGTAAGTGTAAAGAAATGTGACTGATTGGTGTATGTTACTCTTGTGTCCTGCTACCTTGCCAAATTCTTTTATTAGCTCTAGTAGTTTCTGTGTGGAGTCTTGAGGGTTATTTATATATAGTATCATGTGATCTGCATATAGTGGCAGTTTTACTTTTTCTCTTCCAATTTGGATCCCTTTTATTTCTTTTTCTTGTCTGGCTGCTATGCCTAGGAATTCCAGTGCTGTGTTGAATAGAAGCAGTGAGAATTGGCATTCTTTTCTTGTGCAGATTTTAATGGGAAAACTTTGAACTTTTCACCATCGAGTATTATATTGCCTGTGGGTTTGTCATAAATACTTATATTATGTTGAGATATGTTCTCTTTATACATACTTTGGTAAGAGTTTTTATCATAAATGGGTGTTGAATTTTATCAAATGCTATTTCCACATTGATTTAGATGATCATGTAAATTTTCCCTTTTCTTTTGTTGATGTGGTGTGTCATGAGGATTGATTTGCATAAGTTGAGCCATCTTTGTGTCCCTTAGATGACTCCAACTTGATCATAGTGTGTGATTTTTTTAGGTATTGTTGGATTCTCTTTGGTGATATTTTGTTGAAAAGTTTTGCATCTGTGTTCACCAGTAATACTAGTTTATAGTTTTCTTTTTGGGTAGAGACTTTGGTTTTCGTATCAGGGTGATGGTGGCTTCATGGAATGAGTTTGGCAGTGTTCCCTCCTTCAGTGTTTTGGAAGAGCTTAAGGATTGGTATGAGTTATTTGTATGTTTGGTAGAACTCCACAGTGAAGCCATCTAGTCCTGGACTTTTGTTTGCAGGGAGGTTTTTTTATTGCTGATTTGATTTCACCTCTAGTGATCTGTCTGTTCAAATTATCCTATAACTATTTTGGTGAGAATAATTATTATGATTTTTTTAAATTGATGTATATTTAATTTAGAATGATGTACTAGTTTCTGGTATACAGCAAAGGGATTCAATTATATATATACACACTCTCATAAATATGTATATATATATTCTTTTTCAAATCTTTTCCGCTATTTGTTATTATGAAATATTTAACATAGTTCCATATGCTAAAGAGCAGGCCCTTTTGTTTATATACTTTATTTACAGTAGTGTGTATATATTAATCCCAAAATTCTAGTTTATTCCTCCCCCCACCATTTTTCCCTTTGGTAACCATTATTTTTTTCTGTGTCTGTGAGTTTAGTTCTGGTTTGTAAACAAGTTCACTTTTATCATTTTGTTTTAGATAGCACTAATCATATCATGATATAACATTTGTCTTTCTCTGTCAGACTGATTTCATTTAACCATAATAATCTCTAGGTCCAATTTTGTTGCTGCAAATGGCATAGTCTCATTCTTTTTATGCTTGAGTAATATTCCATTGTGTATGTGTGTGTGTGTGTGTGTGTGTGTGTATAACATCTTTATCCACTTATCTGTTGATGGACATTTAGGTTCCCCGCATATCTTGGCTATTGTAAAGAGCGATGCTATGAACACTGGGGTACATGTGTCTATTTGGATTATAGATTTACCCAGATATATCCCCAGGAGTGAGGTTGCTCAGTCATGTAGTAACACGATTTTTAGTTTTTTTGTGGGGGGAACCTCCATACTCTTCTCCAAAATGACTGAACCAATTTACATTACCACCAACAGTGTAGGAGGATCCCCTATTCTCCACACTCTCTCCAGCATTTATTCTTTATAGACTTTTTTAGGATGGCCATTCTGACTGGTGTGAGGTGACACCTCATTGTAGTTTTGATATGTATTTCCCTAATAATTAGCGATATTTTGAATCTTTTCATGTGCCTGTTGGCCATCTGTGTGTCTTCTTAGTGAACTGTCTATTTAGGTCTTCTACCTACTTTTTCATTGGGTTGGTTGTTTCCTTTTATATTAACTCATATGAGCTGTTCATAAAATTTGGATTTAATCCCTTGTCAGTCTCAACATTTGCAAATGTTTTCTACCATTCTGCCAGTTGTCTTTTCACTTTGTTTATGGTTTCCTTTGCTATGCAAAGATTTTAGGTTTAATTAGGTCCCATTTGCTTATTTTTGCTTTTATTTCCATTACTCTAGGCACTGTTGGAAAAGAAATTATTGCTGTGATTTACTTGAAAGTGTTCTTTGCCTGTTTTCCTCTAGGAATTTTAGAGTATCTTGTCTTATGCTTAGGTCTTTAATCCATTTTGAGTTTATGTTTGTATATGGTGTTAAGAGATGCTCTAGTTTCATTTTTTACAAGGAGCTGTCCAGTTTTCCCAGCAGAGCATTTATTAAAGAGACTGTCTTTTCTCCATGATATATTCTTATCTCTTTGTCACAGGTTAATTGATCAAATGTGTGCACTTATTGCTGGGCTTTCTCTTGCATTCCATTGGTTTTTGTGGCTGACTGTGTGCCATGATCATCCTGTTTGATTGGTGACAATTATTTTTTGAATGTTTTCAGAATTCTTCCATGAACGTTCTGGACCGGGGCTTTTCTTGTTGGGAAGTTTTTTTATTCTGATTTCACTCTTCTTCTTTCTTATTGGGCTGTTTAGCCTCTCTGTTTTTCTTTATTCAGAAAAAGAAAGGATGGTAGGATGTATGAGATGAAGATTTTATCCATGTCTTATACGTTCTCTAATTTGTTCTTATATAACTGTTCACTTTTTTCAGGCATCTGTTGTAATTTCTCTTTTTCTGATTTCTGATTTTTTTTGAGACTTTTCACTTTTTCACATTCTAGCTAAAGTCTTCTCTGTGTTGTTTATTTTCCAAAATAATAATAATAATAATAATAATAACCTCTTAATTTTGTTGATTTTTTTGACATTTTGATTTGTCTATTTTCTTTGTCTTTGTTCTCATCTTCACATTTTCCTTCATTCTAACTTCAGGTATATTTTGTTCTCATTTTCTAGTGCATAAGTGTAAAGCTTCGTCATTTATTTGAGACATTTCTCCTTTTTATAATATAAGAAATTATCCATATAAACATCCTGCTTTTGCTGCATCCCATACCTTTTGGTAAGTAGTGTTTTCATCTTCTTTAGTCTGTGGGCATTTTTAAGTTTCCTTTTTGATTTTGTCTTTGACCCTTTGTTGTTCAAGGCTGTGTTTTTAAGTTTCCATGTTTTGGTAATTTTTTATCAGTTTCCTTGCTGCTATCAATTTCTGCTTTGTCTCTGTTGTGGCCAAAATAGATATTTGGAATGGTTTTACCTTCATAAAATGGTTACATCTTGTTTTGTGACCTGGCATATATTTTATCTTGGGGAACATTCTGTGTGTGTTTGATAAACATGTGTATTTTTCTGCTATTGGGCAGAAATTCCATATATGTTAGTCAGTCTTGTTTGCACTATAGTGTAGTTCAAGTCCACTGTTTCTTTATGAACTTGCTATCTGGATAAACTATCAATGATTCTAAGTCAGGCATTGAAGTCTCCTATTATTGTTATATTGCAGACAGTTTTTCCTTTCTGATTTGTCAGCATTTGTTTTAAATATGTATTTGCCCTGACATTTAGTGTATATATATGTACAACTGTTTATCTTCCTGTTGAATTGACCCATTTATCTTTATGTAATGGCATTATTTTCTTTTGGAGGCAGTTTTTCATGTAAAGCTGATATTTTCTGATATAAATATATCCACTTCTGCTTTCTCTCAGTTACACATGCATAGTATATAAATTTCCCTCACTTCACTTTTGGTCTGTTTGTCCCTAAATCTAAAGTGAGTTTCTTGAAGACAGGGTTCAGTTGGCTCTTTTTTTTCCTATCCATTTAGCTGTGCTTTATCTTTCTATTGGGGAGTTGAATTCACTACCATTTAAAGTAAGTGTTTATAGGAAAGGTTTTACTCTTGCTGTTTTGCTAACTGTTCCCTGTCCTGCATTCTTTATATATCTTCCCTTTTGCTGTCTTATTTTGTATTTAATGACTGTTTTTGCATGGATAGGTTTTTTTTTCACCTATCTACTTTTATTTATTTTTTTAACATTTTTTATTGATTTATAATCATTTTACAATGTTGTGTCAAATTCCAGTGTTCAGCACAATTTTTCAGTCATTCATGGACATATACACACTCATTGTCACATTTTTTTCTCTGTGATTTATCATAACATTTTGTGTATATTTCCCTGTGCTATACAGGGTAATCTTGTTTATCTATTCTACAGTTTTGAAATCCCAGTCTATCCCTTCCCACCCTCTACCCCCCTGGTAACCACAAGTCTGTATTCTCTGTCCATGAGTCTTTAGATTCCACATATGAGCAATCTCATATGGTATTTTTCTTTCTCTTTCTGGCTTACTTCACTTAGAATGACATTCTCTAGGAGCATCCATGTTGCTGCATGGATAGGTTTTGATTCCTGTATATTTTTCACTTGTAAAAATGATGTAGGCAGTTATATTGGAATTACCAAGGTTCTTATATAAAATGTCTTGCAACAATGGCTTATTTTAAGCTGGTAACATCTGAACATCACTTGCATAAAATAATGATAAAGTTTACCTTTTCACCCCTCATATTATATGATATTGCATATAAATTTTAAACATCTATGTTATATATAATACATTTATATCTATTTTCATGATGTTTCCATTAATCTACACATGAGTGATCTTATATACCAGTTGTCTTTTATTTCCAAATTATCTCATTTACATAATGTGCTTAAACTCCATTTATGTTTTAGCAAATTGGAAAATATCCTTCTTTCTCTTGGATGCATACTGTCCAATAGTGCACATTCCACATACTTTTATTCATTTATCTGCTGATGAATGGCATTTGGGTTTCCATAATTTGGCTGTTGTACATAATGCTATAAACATAGGCATGCATACACTTCACCAAAATGCACATCGAAGATCTCATACTCTTTGGGTATATATATGCAGAAATGGAAATGTTAGATTGTATGGTAGATCTGTTCTTAATTTTTTTGCTACAGTCGTACTGTTTTCCAAAGTGTTTAGGCCATTTTACATTCCAAACAACAATTTGAAAGGGTTCTCTTTTAACCACATTCTTGCCCCACCTGTTGTGTCTTCTTGATGATAGATATTCTAACAGGTGTGAGGTTATATCCCATTTTGCCTTTGGTTTGCATTTCTCTGTTCAATAGAGATATTGAGCATCTTTTCATGTGACTTTTGGAGCTTTTTGCAAAAATATCTGTTTATTTATTCTGTCTATTTTTTCATTGAATTTGTGGGTTTGTTCCTTGTTCTTGTTTTTCTGCTCTATGAGTTTTTATATATTTTGGATATTAACCTCTGCTTGAATACACATTTCCAAAATTTTCTCAAATTCTATAGATTATCTTTTTTAAATTTTTACTTGTTCTTTTGTGGTGCAAAACCTTTTGAGTTTGATGTGGTCACGTGTATTGATTTTTGCTTTTGCTGTTTGTGTTTTTGTCATTATGTCAAGACAAATCCTTGCAAAAAGCAATATTAATGCGGTTCTTTAGGATGTGTCTAGGAGTCTCACGATACCAGTGCTTAATCCATTTTGAGTTAATTGTTTGCGAATGGTGTGGGACAGGCATTCAATATTTTTATTGCATGCATTTGTGTAGTTTCCCCTGCACCTTTGTTGAAGTGACTATCTTGCCTCATTGGGTGTTCTGGGTTTTCTTGTATAATATTAGTTCACTATATATAGCTGGTTTTAATTCTGGTGTCTCGTATTCCATTTGTCCATGCGACAATTTTTTTTGACAGTACCATATTGTTTTTAGTAGTTTGGGTTTGTAGTATAGTTTGAAGTCAGGAAGCATGATACCTCCATGCTTCCTTTTCTTCTAAGCATTGCTTTGGCTGTTCAGGGACTTTCGCATTTACACACAAATTTTAAAACTCTTTCCACTATTTCTTTAATGATTGCCTTTTCTATGTTGATTTGGATTGCAGTGAATTTGTAGATAGCTTTGGGTATTAAGGCCATTTTAATAGTACTAATTCTCCAGATCTACATACATAGAGGATGTTGTATTTTTTTTACCTTTTTTCTACTTCTTTCAGAAAGTTTGTAGTTTTTGTTGTATAGATCTTTCACTTCCTTGATTAAATTTACCCCTATGATACTTAATCTCTTAAAGTAATCTCTCTGCTCATTACTGGTTTTGTTTGTTTGTTTTGCTTTCTTTTCATTTGCTATTCTGAATGAGATCATTTCCTTTCTTTCTTTTTCAGCTGCTGCATAATTAATACAAAACAATACATCTGGTTTCTGTATGTTGATGTTTGTATCCAGCTGCTTTTTTGAAATCGTTAGGCTATTCCAACAGTGCTTCATTTCACTCATTGGGATGTAACATTGTATCAGCAAATAGTGATGATTTTATTTCTTTGTTTCTGACTTGGATGCCTTTTATTTCTTCATCGTGCCTAATTACTCTGTTTAGGACTTTCAGTACTATATTTATTGATGTGAAGTGGTGAGAGTAGGCATCCTTTTTTTTTTTTCATGTCATTCGAGGACCAACTTTCAATTTTTCTTCACTGAGTATATTGCTAGCTCTGTGTTTGATATATATTCCCTTTATGATTTTGAGATATCCTTAATTTGTTAAGGGTTTTTATTGTGAAAGCCTGTTGCATTTTGTCAAATGCTTTTTCTGCATCAACTGAGATGGTTTTTTTAACTCTTCAGTTATTGATACAATATTTTACATTTATTGGTTTGCATATGTTGAACCATCCCTGGATCCCAGGGTGAAATCCCACTTGGATAATGTGTACAATCCTATTAACATGTACTTGAATTTGATTTGCTACTATTTTGTTAAGAAATTTTGTATCTACATTCCTCAGTGATACTGGTCTATAGTTTACTTGTGGTACCCTTATTTACTTTTGGTATTCAAGTAATTCTTGCTTCGTAGAATTAGATTGGATGTGTTCCTTGTCCCTTGATATTTTTGAGGAATTTGACCAGAATGTGTATAATTCTTCTTAAAATGTTTGGAAGAATTCCCAGTGAAGCCGTCTGATACTGGGATTTTGTGTTTTGATAATGAATATTTCCCCCGACCTTTTTTTCCCAAAGTCTCACTGTAGCATACATTTCTGGCTTCTCTTACTAGAAGTGATTTGTTACTAAGAGTGGGAACATGCCAAAAAAAAAAAAAAGGCTCATGCAGGAAAACAAAAAGGATGGGGTGCTACCCAGTAGTAGGAAGATGTGTGTTTGGGGCTTGGGTTTTGGATGTGCCCACATACCAATAGGTAAATTCTAGTTTGGGGATGTGGTCCCAGAAGCCAATGGGATGAACTTTGGGATGATCCAAGGGTGAACAGCAGGGTATTCATTCAGTTTTTTTGTCTGCCTTCTTCCCTTTCACTACTCTCCCAGTGTGGTGCAATATCTCCTATGGAGAGAAACAGATCCTTCCAGCTGCAGCATGCACAGCTGACCTCTGACTCACCAGCTTCCCCTTCCAACTGCTTTCCTGGAAAGGCTGAGCTGTCCCAATGCCTCCTGCTGCTTCCACTTGTGCTGCTGCCACTGTCACTGCCACGCCCCTTCTCTCCCATACATGCTGAGATGCCATCCAACTCTTTGAGGATCTATAGGTGAGTGGCTCCCTTGTATGCTGTGTGGAGGCACATTTTTTGGTTATGGATGTCCCATGCTTTTTATATCATAGGAGAAAGAACAAAATGTACAAATCTCACTGCCATGATGTTTATGTAACTTTTCTGTTTGGTCTTTTAAAAGTATCTTCTTTCTACATTTGAACTTCTCACTTTGTTTATGCATTGATCTCATGATTCTGATGAACATCTTTATGACCATTATGTTGAATTCTCTTTTGGGTAAATCAGTTATGACCACTTTTATTAGAATTTGGTTCTGAATATTGACTTTATGCTTTTCTTTGGGCCATATTTCCTTGTTTCTTCATTTTCTGTAAATCTCTGTTTTGGTTTCTGTACAATTGACAAATAACCACCTCTCAAATGTTCACAGACTGACCTCATATGGCAGATAAACCTCACTAATCAGCTAGTCCATAAATTTTGCTTTCCTCAAAGCTTTGTGCTTGTCCAAATGGCCACCTATGTTCACAGTGTGCACAGGGTACTAGGTTGTGCCAAGTCCTGTAAGTATCATTAGCAAATGAGATAGAAACCTCTCTGTTGAGTAGCAGCCAGAAAAGTTGATGCCCTGTGTGCCATCCATCCTCTCTTCTCCTCAGGTAGAGGCAGGGGAGTGGGATTTTTCTCCTATACATTCTACAATAAATTGGGGGCAGGACCTATGGAAAATGCCTGCACTTTTGTTCAGACCACATACTCTTTCAAGACGTTTCTTTGTGCTTTGTCACTGCCAGGAATCTGGTGGCTGCTGGGTTCTGTATGCTCTCAGAGGTGGGTGAGGCAGCTGGAGGCTTGAGTTAATCTGTGGAGCTGGGTGGGGAAGGAGCTGCATTAAGTATTCACCTACCCATAAAAATTAGCAGAGGACTGGGGGTTGTCTTTTTCATCACTTGCAGAGAGAGACAATATAGGAGAGACCCCTTTGTTCAGTAGCTGGAAACGCTGCTGCATCAGTGGTGAAGGGAAACTTCTTCCCAGAAAGGGCAGTGATCTTTGAGTCACTTCAGACTTGAGCCGGGGAAGGGAGTCACAGGAGAGAACATGAGGCTGAGACCGCTGACTTGTTCTCTGTACACGCTGAGCACCCTAGTGAGTGCAGGGCCTCATGAGCTCACAGTGAAAAAAATAGGTGAGTTAGAAGTCAGACCCTCAGGTGGCAGCCAAAACAATCAGAGTAATATATAGTTCTCCTCCTCCTAGGAAAAAACTCAAAGCCTGATTCCAGCCTGTACACACACACACACACACACACACACACACATGCACACACGCACACTCCCATGCGCGCGTGCACGCACACAAACACGCAAACTGGAGGAAGGATTAACAGGAAGCGCTCCCATGTGCAAGGTCATTTGAAGTCTGACTTTCAGGCAGCATTTCTAAACATTGCACTTAAGTATGTAGTCTACACCCTGCACTGGAGAAAATGGGAGCTGTGTTTTTGCCCGCTTCCTCTGTTCTGAGATAGGAGAAATAACCTCTGAAGTCCTTGTGCACCTGTTTTAAATCACCGCTTTATTGTCTGTGGTCCCTGGGTGACTCATGAATATTCAGCCCTCTGACCTCCAAGATCAAGGTGATCTAGGGACCTCAGAAGGCATCCATAAATGTTAGTGCCCTAGATGTCTTGTCCGAACCCTATGTTTCTTAGAATGAAGATGAGAGCCAAGGTTTACATCCTGAATGCAAGGTCCAGTACTGGGCCTTGTGTTTATGGCCCTCATGTATGTCGGCTTTTCCTAACATTTGAGTATTTTGCAAGTAATCCAGTGTGCAGGAGAACCAAATCATTTTTAGATTCCTCTCACAGAAAATTGATTCTTGTGTCGCTGTTTATTTAGTACATCATGGGAGGAGGGAGTCAGGAGCCTCCAGTTCTGCTTTGCCTTGATGTCCAAATTGAATACTTTAAAATAGTTAATATATTGAATTTTATAAAAAAATGATAATTAAAAAGAAACCTTGAAACCACTTTTGCCAGTAATGGACATGAGCTTATTGCCTCTAAATGCAGCAAAACCCCAGAAACAGGAAATTAGCAGTGAAGAGTAAAATTAAGAAGACAGAGAGTCAACCAATTGCTTTTTGTTCTTTGGACTCACCTTGGAGAACCAAAAAGTAACCCATCTGGGCTTCAGCCCTGCTCATGGGGCACTTTCTTGTCATCAAGACTTCCCTGATCCCGGGAGATGAATCAATGGGCAGTGTTTTTCCTTGGGAAAAACAGAATAAAAGCAAAAGTAACATACTGATTTTTATGTTAAACTAGAGTAACAACACGATTCATTATAACAGCTAAGAACGAAAATACCAAGCATTGGGAATGGTATGGAGCAATTTCAGTTTTTGTATTGGTGATGAGATGTTTTAATGGTACAAACATGTTGGAAAAAATCAATTTAAGCACATAAACTCCGCATCAACAAGCAACTCTGCACCCAGGAATTTGCTTAAGGAAAAACTAGGTAAACAATAAATGTGTTCATTGATATTTATAGTAGATATTATTTCATTCCCTCCCAAACTGGAGACACACTAAATATCCTACAATGGGGGATACATAGACATTGTACAGCCGTGTAAAGTTTTAAACTGGAATACACATGATTAATATGTTCACAGCTTTATAATACAACAAAATGGTATAATCTCATTAAAATCATGCTGAGAGCAATGGTGAGGTAGCCGGATATGCTGTCCTGTTGAAAATAAGAGCCTTCATTACAGATTGTAAACTGAATTCTCACCTCTCCTTTCCATGATCAGCCTACAGGATCCTGGCAGACTCTCTCGACCCTGCCACGGAAGGTCACAAAACACTTGCTGAGACACCTGGGGCCATCCAAGGCACAGCCACACAGTTCCGTGTGCTGGACTTAATGCAGGGAGGAACAGTGAGAGATGCAGGCCATTATCCAGGTGCACAGAAGTCATGTGCAGCTAATTTCCACTCATCTCATAAACATGTAAGTGCAGGGTAGGACTATGTGATATGAGAAGATGTCTTCTAACATGAAAAATGGAGGAAAATACTACATTGAAGGGAGGTAACAAAGGAACAGAAAACAATGAAAAGATCATAGGAAAACATGAAATAAATGATCTGTTAATATATCTCAAGCAAATAGAGCAGACATTTTATACAGGGACATTGATATCTACATACAAAACTGTATATGACATATATATGTATATATTTATGTACAGATATATATATATATACACATAATATGTATATGAATAAGGTTTGCCCAACCACCCAGAAATTTTCACCAACAGGCTTGTTACACTCAGTTGAGCTCTCCATCCCTGCATTGAAAGAAATTTCCTGGCCTATTGGGAGAATTTGAACACAGCAACCTGGATTTACGCTCCCTAAAAGGATTCCCCAAATGCACTCTCAGTACATATATCATTTTCAGTTACCAAATCAACATAACCACAAATGCTTCTAATGTCAACTTTACTTTTCAAGACAGTTAAGAAAATCTCTCACTGCTTCTATTTCCATTGGCTCCCACTGGATACATGAGTTCAGAATTCACAAGCAGAGTATTCATCACACAGCCCTGTGAATATTGGCCCTTTCTTGGTTAGTTAGGAGTGAGTGAACTTTTCTGTATCTCAGTTTCCACCAGAGTGTTATGAGGCCACAACAGATACTGCCTTGTTTTGTCCTCATGAGGGTGGAATGGGATAATGCAAATAATGAGCATGTTTTTAATCTGTTCTCACTGCAAGGCTAGGCAGTTTCTGGCTAAGTGCTAGGCAGATGTGGTAGACTCCTGTGGCTTGCAAGGGCTCTGACATTCTGGCTAAAGAGCACTGAACCCCAGCTCTGAAGTGGGAGGTGATGGTGTCAATGGTTCATAGGATGACAGTGCCTGAATCCATGGTCCTGAAGCACAAGGGTAGTTAGGATCTCTTAGGATCTGAAGTTCACTTGTTAGAGAGGGGAACAGGGTACCTGGAGGCAGATCCCAGAGTTCAAAAGCAATCAATGGCTGAGCCTCCAGCTCAAAAACAGGTTGGCATCATTTTACAAGAGCCAAAGACAAGAGAAGCACCCTGTGTACCATGGCTCTTGTGTGATGGTTCCAGCCATGTTCCTCATTTCTCTTCAGAGCCCTGTGACTACGTGAGGTGTCCCATCCCTTGTGGTGAAAAGGGACCAGTAGGGGATCGTGCACAACTCAAGCCCCAACATGCGTACAGACTGAAGAAGACCACCATTGTGGTCATTACTTTATTTTTGATCCTGGGAAACCTAAGTTGACCTGTGAACACAAACAGCCCCATGGAGTTTATCCAGTGAAGTCAACCCATTGCTTGGACTCCATCTCTGCTAAAGTAACTTCACTCCCCAATGACCCTTCACATTTATAGCTGCCTCTCTGGTTACGCTGTAGCCCCAAGACCCTTGCATCCCCATTAGCACATCTTATTTCTATTCTGGTGTCATGGAACCTTGTCAAAAGTCTCCTTCCAAACTCTCAGATTTCAATTTCCCTTCCAAATACACCCCTCTGAATTCATCCACATTTCACTGGAAGACACTGGTTCTGATCCTGATGCTTAAATACGAATTCTGTCTTCATCCCCACCCCTCTCTTCCCTGGAACCCACAACCATCATCCGTCACATGTTCTCTGCAGGGCCCCTGGTTGATTTGATCCCATCTCTCAGTCTCTACTTCTTTTGCTTCCACCGGGTCCTGTCACCTCTGTCCTCAGCCTCAAATCAGTGTCACGTTCTCACACCTGGTTTATCCTCTTTCCAGAGTGGCAGCCAAAGCCCAATTTACTTGAAATCAAGCTATTTACTGTGGTGACAGTTCCCTCCATCTTCTGATGCCTGGTGGCATTTACCCCCATTTCTGCCATTCCCTCACTGCATTCTGGCCAGCCTACATTTTGACAGCTCTTCACACCCAGCATGATCAGCACTGTATCTCCTGTTTGTGCCTTCATCGCACAGGGCTTCTCTCCTGGTGTCCTCCATGCTGAGGTGTCCCCTCCTCGGAGAGGCCTTCCAGCCCCACTTCTGCCAAGACCACCAGACCCCACTCCACCGCTGCCTCTTTCCCGGTTTCTATTTCTTACACAACTTATGCCATCCTGACCGTCAGTATCTTCTCTTTAATTTTCCTCTGTAGAATCTTTCTTTCCTCCCTTCAGTGTCAGCACCACAAAGAAATGGACTTAGTTTTTAGTTTTAATTAATCTTCCCGAGCCCAAGCATCATACATTTATGAATTTGAGTAAATGTCACATATCTTGTGATGCTACCTGTGTCATTTATTCATATGACTCTTTCCAGTTACAAAAGTATTGTGTCTCCTTCACTTCTGACATGGTAAAAACCAGTTTGTGCTCATTGCCTTATAAGAATGCATGATGTGTAAACAAAGATGGTAATTGTGGGCCTCAGACTAAATTTTGTATGAAAAAAACTTCCCCATCCTAGTTTTCCCCCAATATTTGAGTGCAGGATGGTGAATGAGAGATTAGTGGCAGTGATGTGATGATTTTTCCAAATTGTCCAATTATATTTCTTCTTGATCAGAAACTTATGCTGCAGGTTTCTTGCAGGGAGACAAAGGAAACAATCTCATATAATTATCAAATTTATTTTTAATATGGATATTGCTATAGCAGAATATAAATTTTAAATAATAAAAGTTTCTTCTAAGAGTACAATTTAACTTCATCTTAAAGAATAATTATATTTTTTTAAATTACACATACTAAGGTGAAAAAAAGCCTCCTTGACTTAAACTTATGACTTCAGAATATAAGTCTAGAAATAAATGCTATGGCCATCTAAAACTTTATATTGACAATTTGCATACAATTTCAAATTATAATGTAACATTTGTGCAAAGAATAACTCTATGGCTGATATATGACAGTTACCCAAACTGTCTTGAGAAATGAGGCTTAATGTAGATTCCAACTAAGTAGAAGATCACTCTCAGTTACAACATTTCTTTCAGAACGAATAAGAGAGAATCCATACATTTGCTGAATATAGAGAAAGCCTCATGCTTCATGCTGCGTTCTGGGAATTCGAGTATATTTTAGGTGAGAGATGTTGACCATGAAGGAGTTCACTGCTATGCTCACTTTCAAAGTTGGAGGGACTCTGGTCCAAAGGAGGGGATTCTCCTCCATCCACTGGCCTCCTTGCAGCACAGGTGGAGATCTGACTAAGTGAGTGCATGCAGCCCGGCAGGTTTGGAGGCCTGGGTGGAGGGCAGGGCACAGCACAGGTTTAACACGAGGGCCCACTCCTGGAAAGGGACCATCAGGGCTTGATGCTCGATCCCCTAGCTGGTTTGTAACAGCCCCTTGTGATGTGCTGATTCTCGTGACCTCTTCCAGGAATGTGCGCACTTTCAGCATCTCCGCCACCTCTGCTTGAATGGACTGCAGGGATCTCTCTTTCCTCAGTTCTTCAATGACACAACTGATTTCCTTCCTCGAACTCAGGTTGACCGTCATCAAGTGTCTGTAAGCGTTAGCGAGGCTGGGTACACTTACTGGCTCCTTCTCTAGCCCGGCATTCTTTAAAGTCGTCTCCATGCAGGCACACTCCTGTTTAGCCACATACAGCTGGTCGATGAGGTGGCACTTCTCTTCGATCTGGGCAGCCAGTGTTTCAGCCCGCTGCTTTTCATAGCTTTGATAAGATGACACTTAACAGACTGAATAAGTTTACAGGTAAATAAGACACCCACCAAAGAGGTGAGGAAAGGGAGACTCAACACTGCCTCCCACTGGAGGCTCTGGAACATGAGCTGAGAACACAGGCCAAAGGGCAGCAGCACCACCAGTACCGCGCTCAGCTCCCTCAGGATCAGCCCAAAGCCAAGCTCCATGGAGGATAGCAGTCCCTCCATGGCACTGACCCACCCAGGCCTCTGCCCCTTACTGTGGATCCAACAGCCACAAGCCCACAGGGACAGCCCAAAATTCCACCTGGAACCCAGCCAGCAACTGACATCGCAGATTGGTCAGTTACCCAGTGTGTGGGGGAGGGGCTGTGCCAGAGGGGAGGGTTGTAACCAAAGTGTCCTTCTCTCCATTACTGTCCAATGGTAATTTTTCTTGCCTCTTTCTTTTTGTGTTTATATCTATATACATTACAAAATAGAGTAAAATGTATCAATGTTAAGTCACTGATTTCACAAATCTTTCATTTTCCTAACCCTCAACAGAATATACACCCTCTGTCACATTTCAATTGAAGTACACACACTCTTGCGACATGCATCCGTCAGTTTGATGGTTGCTGAACTTGACAAAAATGAAAAAATCACAATGTATACTTCATTTTCTGTATCATTTGCTCTAAGTAATGTTTTTAGAGCTACATGTTTGTTTGTATTTGAATATGCCTTTCATTCTTTTTGTAGGGCTGAATAATGTGATCTTGTAAGATTGTATCACAAAATATTTATCCATTCTCTTAATAATAGACATTTGGTTTAGTTCAAGCATGGGTCATTATGAATAAATATTTTTGTGTATATATGCAAGCATCTTTTTTCTAAATATCTGTTTTTATTTACCCTGTGAGACGAGTACCTGGAAGCAGCTCTGCTGGGTAGATATGTGCTAAGTGCTCCTTCATTTTGAAGGAGATTTCTTGGGGTATATTTTACATGCCATAAACTCACTCATTTAAGCACAAAATTTTTTGGCTTTTGTGTGTGTAACTGTGCAGAGTTGTGTCTCCCTCACAATCCCATTTTAGAACAATCTTATCACAGGAAAAACTTTTCTCATTTCATACTTTTCTTTATCGGCTTCATTTGACACAGTCTCCCTTCCTCTTTGAAATGCTTCCATGATATAGATTCCAGTCCAATATATTCTAAGATTTTTATAATTTTTTTGTTGTTGTTTTCTGGGTTTTTTATTTTAAGAACTCACTGGCCTTTCCTTCTGTGACTTCACTGATGGTTTCTACTTTTCTTCCAAACCCTTTAGTGTTAGTTTGACTCAGGAATTAGGTCTTGATCCACTTTTCTTTCCCAGCCACTCACCTCCTTGCTTGCCTCATCCAGACTTGTGGCATACATGACATCTAGACTGTCATGATTTGAAATTCACTTTTTTGTTCCAAACCTTCCCATACATTCTAGATTTATGCCCACCCAGCTGTCTCCATACCATCTGCAGGTGGACATCTAACAAGCCAAAAACATTAACCATCTCCCCTGAACCTGCTCTGCCTCATTCTCCCCATTTTGTGAATGTAACTCCATCTTGACAGGAGCTCAAACCCCAGTTTTGTGGTCTGTCTTGACTTCTCCCCTCTCTCCACCTCATCTCCTCCCCATCAGCAAAGCCTTCATCTTTAACTTCTGACTATGTCCCTCATTGGCCTCCCTCTATTCTACCTGAGCAGAGCTGCCACCACCTCTTGACAGGATGGCAGTGGCTGCCACTAACCATGCTCCTTTCCGGGCCCTCACTCCTATAGGCTGTTCTTCACCCAGAATCAGAGAATCCAGTCAGGTCACTGCTCAGTTCACTCTGCCCACAGCTTTCCATTCCTCACAGATGAAGCCAACATGCACACAGCACCCATGAGTCCTACATCACCTGTCAGGTGGTTCCCTCTCTGATCTAACTGAGCAGTCTGGCTGGGCTGCACTCTGCTGCAGCCTCACAGGCCTCCTTGCAGCTCCTTGATTGTGACGGGGTGCTCCTGCCCCAGGGCCTGGCATTAGCTCTTCCCTATGCCTTGAATCCTCCCTGGACACACACGTGGTGGTCTCCCTCCTTCCTTCAGGTCTCAGTTCAAATGCCTGCTTGTCAGTAAGATCTCCCCAGATCCCTTGTAGTGATCATGCAGTGGGAACAGTGATGACAGCCCTGTACATCACCATCTGTCCCACCTGCCTGCCTCACTTCCCTTCAAGGTTTTCTTACCATTTCCATGTAAAGTACACGCTTGTGAATTGTCTAATTATTAACTGAATTGAAAGTTTCACGGAGGCAGGTTTTTTTAACTGCTTTGTTACTGCTTTCTCATGAATGTCATATTCATTACACAATAAATACAGTATGAATGCAAATGAAAGGATGTCTGAATTGCATGGGAATCAAATATGTATTTCATTTTACTTTAATGAATTTCTCACATTTTTCAAATCTGCGTGTGGACACATATGCCAGCAGAGTTCAGGCGCTCTGCAGTCCACTGATGTAAAGTTAATTTCTTCAAGATCTTCTTGGGAAGTAACTGTAGGGTCTGGAAAATTTAATGAAAATATTTGAGGAAAATATAAATGAAATGAATAAATAATTAATAAAGGCTAAAGACAATTTTTTAAATAACAATATAGTTAATAAGTCACTAGCTAACTATTTATATTTAAGTATTTAAACTTAATAAGGTAAAATATTGTTTGCTGCAGCACAGGAGGCACTAACTATGGGTAAGGAGTTGGAACTAAATTCTCAACAAAGCAGAAACAGACTCACAGAAACAGAGAACAAACTGATGGTATCCAGGGGGCAAAGGAGGTGGTGAGGGGCAAATGGGGAATTTGAAGATTGCACCTCTTGAGGAGCGATGGGAATGTCAGCTCTCCTGAGCATGGTGGTGGTTCATGGGTGTGTACATCTATCACAGTTCATCCAATTGTATATGTGAAATATGTGTGATTTACTGCACAGGAATTGTGCCACAATAAAGCTGTTTAAAATACAGAAATAAACTTGAAAAAAAAGAGCTGCAGCTGACGGCGCTGCGGGAGCTGAGGTCTGGTGCTGAGACGGCGCAAGTGGTCCCAGCAGCCCAGGCCTGACGAGAGCGGTGATGTGCGCATGCTCTGTCCCTGGACATGGAGCTGCCACATGTGCTTGTCCTACTTGCTGAGCTGGATCAAGAGCTCTGACCTGCGCCTGCCTTTGCACTGGAGCTGCGTTTGGTGCAAGTGGTTGTTCTAGCTCTTGACATTAAACAAGAGATCTTCCTGGAACTTGCGTTGGCTCTGAATCTGAAGCTGGTGTAGGGGGTTGTTCCATGTCTTGAGTTTGCTTGGAAGCTGTGGCGTGAGCCCACTCTGGGTCTGGAGGAGCTGATGCTGGTGCCTGTTCTGGGCACTGGGACTGAACGGGAACTGTGGCTGCAGCCTGCCGTGGGTCTGCAGCTGTCAGGAGCACTAGAGTTGTAGCTTGTGGTAGCTCCTGAGGTGGTTCCACATCTTGCTCTGGAACTGGTGCTGCAGCTCCAGGACAAGAAACTATCATCGACGTGAGTGCCTTTGCCTGTGCCTGCCAAGTACATTCATTCCGGTCAATGAAGTGTGAGGCCAAGATCCCACCCCTAGGAAGTCTTCCAAGACTGCAGTCCATGGGAACAGTGATCTGAGCCTGCTCACTGCTCCTGACCCCACCCCAGCCTCTGGAGGCTCGAGAACAGCCCTGTATCCCCGACACATGCCCACAGCACCCACCCTGTCTACCTCACCCTCAGTTTCTGCCCCAGGAAGTTCAATTGGCTCCATCAGTGCCAGGAGAGGGTGGACACGGTGCTCCAGGTCCAAGTCAGAAATACTGAGGCCTGTAGGACATGTAGGCCAATTGGCATGTACTTGTGGGGAAATCAGGGAGCTGGTGAAAAGCCACAGTGAACTGGGATGGCCAGGTGTCAGGATGGACGAGACAGTATTGCGGTAGACATGTTGGCAGCAGAGTCAGAGGCCTGAATTTTTTTCCTTACTAACCTTCTAGGACCTGTGGGGCACCAGGGCTCAGGTGCTTCCTGCTCCTGATCATCCAGAAGCCACACCTACCTCGTCCACCTCTCACCTGGCAGTCCTGGCAGAGGCAAGCCTGGTCACAAAGGAGGTGATGGCAAAAAGCCTCCATTGAAGGGAGCCTTTGATCAGTGGAGTGAGGGACTCTCCCCTTCCTCAGGGAAGCCAGGCACACTGCTGTCTGTCTCCCTGCTCTCCTTCCTACTGGAGTGTCACCTCTGGTGTCTGCTCTGTTCCTGGCTCTCACTGGGACCCTGGAGGTGCTCCATGAAGATCTGATGGGTGAGGGAACAAATGGGCCCTTTCTCCTGCCCAGGCTTCCATGTCCTACCTGAGCACGTGAACTTTAAGTCCCGTGTCTGCATGTTGCTGAGCCCACTAGGTTCCCCATGAGGGGCTTCTCTTCCTCCCACTGACACTCATCTCCCACAGGGAGGGTTCAGCCAGCCCCTGAGTGCCCACTAAGCCCTTGCCGTGGAAGTTCCACCAGATTAGTGAGCAAGATGCTCTCCACTTCCCCTGTTATAGCTCCCAGGATGGGGAGGCAGGCTGCGATGGGAAAGGATGGGTATGGTCCTCCAGGCCATCTCTGCTTTCCCAATGTAACCACAGCCCCAGTTACAGCTTTGACTCCCTTCCTCAGACCTTTGCCCTCTTACAAGATCCATGATGTGTGGGATCCAAGATTCTGCCAGCACATCTGATCCACAGTCCTCACGCTCCTCTCCCAGTTCTGTGGAGAAGGGAGCCTCTCCTGTTGGATCCAAAGCTTACTCACATGTCAGCTGGTCCAGGGCTCTGCTTCCCTCAGCAGAATGCATCAGGGTACACCCACATCTGGAGGAGGCGGCCAGCTGGGGGCACACGGACTGCACCGTGGGCACTACCTGCTGGTAATGTGTCCTGGGACTGTCTGACTCCTGACTAGGATGAAGCAGGGTTGTCTGCTCTGTGTACGGGATTATGGTTTGTGTCTGGAAAAGGGCTTGTGCCTGGTAGCTTCCTATACATTTGATGAATGAACGAGGCCCGGCCGTTCCCATCAGAGCTGTCTGAGTCGGCCTGAGGCCTCTCGACATGTTCTCAGGGATCCCTGACTGGCTTCATCCAGGACAGGAACATCCCAGATAAAATCTCAACTCTCCTCCTCAATAGGGAAAAACATTTCATTCCAACAGCCATGGAGACAGTGATGGATGAGGCCAAGCCCTGGGGAAGGAGAAAACACACTAGCACAACAGCTGCTCCAGCAGACCTACCGCAGGGCCAGGATCCCAGACAGCGCTTCCCACAGAGGACGTCACAGTCCCCAGAGCAACCCTGTGAGGTTAACCCTCTATTCACCCCACTGTTCAGAGGAGCAGCCTGAGGCTCAGAGAAGTGTAGTGACCTTCTGAAGGCTCACAGCTGGCAGGTGGCCGAGTCCCCACCCTGCTGTGGTGGGGGCAGGGCCCTCACCTTTGGGACAGCAGGTGCAGGACTGGTTGGGTGATGGCAGATACTCAGTAAGTGCAGGGAATGTGGGGACATAGGGGGGACATTTCCCAGGAAACTGGGTGCCAGGTGCTCCACTAGCTTTTCCAGCCTGCCTGGCTGGAAGGTCCACACCATCCAGGCTTCATTCCTCTTCACTGTTGATCCACTTTTGCCCTGGGATGGCACAGAGGAGGGACATGCACTCAGGCAGAGCACCATGGGCCACCAGGAAGGAGGGTTAGGGGCTGGAGCTCAGGCTGAACCCCCGAGCCTCATGTCTTGTGACAGGAAGTGGGCCAATGAGAAAAAATTCCTAGTATTAAAGGTAGAATTTGAGGTGGAGAATGACTGAAAATGTTAGTCCTGAGGTCATTTTGTTAGCTGAGTACTGACAGCACCTCCCTGTATCAAGCGCATCATTTCAGTGAGTCCTGATGAAACATCGCATTGTGGAGATGAGAACCCAGAGGCTTGTCCTGGGGAGGAATCAGGTATCAGGACATGCAGGATGCTTAGGGCAGAGCTGCTGAAATGGCAGCAGAAGGAACCACATCACGGCCCCACATCAGGGAAGCGCTGGATGTGGTGGTAACCATTCTCCCTTCTGGAATCTTGTGCAGCTCACTGAGGTCCCAGATATCACTGGGTCTTTTAACCCTCTGAAATTTCTTGGAGTATTGTTCAAGTAGAAATAAACTTTGATGTCTAAAAAACAAACAAAAAATACAAAATATATAAACAAACAAAAAACAGGATATGTTCCTCAAGTCAGCAAAATGCAGAGAAACAAACATAGTACAATGACCTCCATGTCCTCTTGGGTAAAAGCATCCCCACCAGTCACAATGATGGGTAAAATCTGGAGAAGTGGAAGGATTGTCTGGCCAACATGGACACCCGGGTGTAAGTGTTAAAAGAAGAAAATACATAGAAAAATGCAAAAATGCTCTGGACTTAATGTGAGATGACATCATATGAAAGTCTCTTTTCTGATATATGTACAATCGTGTGGGCAGTGACTTTCCATCTGGCTAAGGAGGGGCTGGGCGGTGAGGGCAGGTTTGGGGAGGAGGTGGGGTCCCAGGGCACTTTCGGTGGAAGACTCTAGGAGGGAGCCCTGGGGAGCACAGGGCTGTCTGAGACCTGGGGCCCCCTTTGGTGGTATTAGGACCCTGGGTGTTGGGTCTCCTCAGCACCAGCACTCACCCTGAGCCAGTGCTGGACTCTGGTGGGCGGGGATGGGCACCTGCCCCTGTGCCAGGGAGATGGAGCAGGTGAGCAGGAGGCAACATGGACCAGGTTCTTTCCAGTCTCCAGTGTGGATCCCAGTAAACCCAGTGCCCAGTAGCCAGGCAGAAAGACTCATCCCTGCCTGGCTGTCTTTGCTGGTTCTCAGACCCACAAGATATGCCCATCCAGACACGAGGACACCACTGTCTGCACAAATCTCCACCAAGGAGGGAGAAAGATGATGGCCTGATGATGACAGGGCCTGGTTTCCCACTGGCACAGATAGGGAGCCCCTCAAGAATCCTCCTTCCCCCACACCAGCCAGTCCTGGGGGGTGAACATGACAGGACCACCCGCTTATCAGCTGCCCACCTACCTGTTTCTACACTGAGGGGACCCTCCCGTCCTGTCGTTATTCCTGCCACATGAAGAGGAGGGGGAAGGGGACCCAGGGAATGTTCCCAGAAGTGCCCTAGGCCACCTTCTGTTACCTCAGGGGACCTCCAGGGAAATGACCAGAGGCATCGTGGGTGAGGGTTGGGTGAACGTCTGCAACTCTGCAGCCTCTGGAAACCCTTTCACTCCAGGGTTCCCCAAAGCCAGAGCCCTGGGAATTTGTGATGCAGCAGGAGGAACCCTTTCACTGTGCAGGGTCTCTGGCCCTGTGAGCTGGGAATGAGGCTCTTGCTACAATGTGGGTGCCTGTTAACAAGGATTTCAAATTCCGTTAGGGTCCGTTGTGAAGAAGGGGTCTTCCCTTCTGGGGTCCCCTCACCTGAGGCCTCTCCTTGGGCGACATCATCCTAACAGTGCTCTCCACGCAGCACCACATCTGTGCAGTCACAGTGAACACCCCTCCCCACAGCCCCCGGGAAAGTCTGGGTGCCCCCAGGGCCCCGGCTTGAGACAGACCTGGGTGCAGACTCAGCTCCCCATTCTTACCTGCTCTTCATCCTGGAGAAGCTGCCGTGCCTCCCAGGGCCTGTCTCCTCACCCGCACAATGCAGACCGTTCCAGCGATACTTCCCAGGGATGTTTTCTCATGTATGTGGGACAAGACCTATAAATCTGGAGGAGTTGTGTCACATGCAGGTTGGAGCCTCCAACCTCTTTTCTTCCTCTTGTCACCTCGCCTGTGTCTGCCCCTTTTTTGCCCCAAGGCCACAGTCCTTACATCTAATGTCATCTAGTGTGTACATGTGTGTGTGTGTGCACATGCCAGTGCTCGTGTTCTGGGTGCCTGAAAGAAAATGGCCCCACATGGGGAGGAAAGGGCAAATGCTTTCAAGATGTTAAGCATTCTACTTTCCAAGCAAACCCTATAGAAGCGGGTGGAGCCCTGGCTTAAGAAGTCAGAACAATCCATTACATCGGGGCTCTCCCTTTTGTGAGCCCTGGGCCAGTGCCTGCCTCTCTATGGGCTTTAATTTCCCAGTTATCCAACAAGGGATGAGATTCAGAGCTGCAGGAGTGCAAGCTCAGCAGTAGGGTGGCCCCAGGGCCCTTGCCCCTGGGCGGGGTGTGGGTGGGAACGCATTGAGGAGGCTCCCCTCACCTGGGCTCCTCCTCAGAAGAGAGCTGGCCAAATGCCCATCTGGGCTGCTGGAGGCTCATCATCCCCCCAAGGCCGTCTGCACATCTGTGCACAGTTACACCAGAGCCCCTGCGACAGCCTGGATGCAGCCAGGGCCCAGCTTGAGGACACAGAATTGGGTTCATACCTGCTCCGCCTTCTTACCAGCTGTGATTCTGAACAAGGCCTCTCTCAGGGTCTTCCCTTCTCCCCTCAGTGACTCCCCTCAGTTCCCACCTCTGAGCACGCACATCCCTGTGCAATCCCTTCCCCTCAGGTGTCGACTGGGCTTACCACTCCATAGATGACGGCAGAGTGAGCCAATGCTACTGCCAAGACTGGGGCTCCAAACAAGTGAATAAGCACTTTTCTGGGTGGTTCTTGTGGGCTGGAGCTGGGCACAAAGAGGGCACCACAATAGCACCGACAATCCACGTTCCTTGGAGCAGCTCCATCAGCCACTGAATTTCCGTCAAACCTGAAACCTATCCCTCCGGTAGAAGCTCCAGGATGGGAGGCCTTCTTCACAGAAAAATGGGAGTGTGACTCAGCGCACTGTTGTGCCATGCCCTAGGGGAGGTAGCCTGGCAGTGACCAGGCTCTGATGCCATAGGTCCTGTGGGGCTCAGGAAAGCAGCCCTGCCCTGCTCCAGGGCTAGGTTACCAAGCAGTGTCACCGCTGACTGTCACAGAAACAAGAGCACCAGCTGTAAAAAGCAGGACACTTGGCACATGTAAGCGCCCCTCGGGGAGACACCGCTGCTCTGGAGCATGGGAGGGGGATGACGCTCCTGCCCTCTGTAGTATGCCCAGCCCCCAGCTGTGCATTCAGTTAGAAGCTGGCCCCTCAGGCCACAGTCATGATGAGCAGCTAACAGGCCCCCTTCAGATAAAGCCCAGGCTCCTGGGTCTGTTGCATCTTCATGTAACACTTTTTTAAATCCTTTCTCTGTTAGTTATAGTCCCATGTGACCAAAATTCTCATATCTAGTAAACAAAGGACTAAACACCAGTAATATTTTAGGTAAAAAGTCATAAAAAGTAGAATTATATTGATCAGTTCATTCAGTCCCATGTACTTAATTCTCATTCTGCTCAAGTCCGGTTTTTCCATTATCTCTGTGTACTTCGCCTGCTGACTGTGGGTGATGGGGCAGCGATAATTCCAAGACATCTGTAAGGTTTTTTCCCTTAAGGCCTGTAAAATTTCCCCAGTGAAGTGGGGGTCTCGGTCACTGAAGGCTGTGAAAACATATTTTCTAAAGGCTTCTTTGCCATTTGGAGGGCATCAGCCTTGCAGCATAGGGACATTTTAACCCATCAAGTGAAACATGGAGTTTGCCAGGGACCTGGGAGGAGCCCAGCGGCCTTCGTGGGATTCCAGTAGCTCCTGCTGTGTGTGTAATTCACAGTTGTTGTTGACCCACCTTAATTGCTCTGATTTAGGAGCAGACTGTTGTTCTGTTACAAGGACATCAGGATAGATAATTCTTACAATGAGGGCTCAGTTTTTTTTTTTTTAAGAAGCAGTGTGGGTTTTACCTGCACAGGCCATTATCCTTACAGATTCTGCTACTGCTGCCTTTGCCTGAAAGATAGTGAGGGCCCTTCCCTGATGCTTGATCAGAGTCCCTTTAGCGTGAGCCTTAATTTTGATGACAAGTTACATTTTATGTCAGGATATATAAGATTTTCAGGAATTTCATACAATTTCTGGAGCTTGAAACATACCCATAGAGACACAACATGGAAATGCTTAATGTTACTCCTTATTTGATAATGCTTTCCACTTAATACATTAAATATGCCTAATTAGTTTAATATCTTTCTTTTTAGAAGGAGAGAGAACATGTCTCCAAGTGAGTGCTAAGTCAAAAGCATTTCATTTAGAATTTGATTTGGGGGAATTTTGTCAATAATATCAAAAATGTTTTAAAACATGTAGCCAAATAGGTCACTATGAAATAGTGCTTAGTTATTCACTGAAGCAAAATAACAAAAATTTTGAATGTAGGTTAAACGGCTTTGAGCCAAGCTCAGTTCTGCTACTGAGAGAGCTGGTTTTGCCTGCGCAATCAAAGCCTGACACATGGAACACAGAAAGTAAGTGATACTTTGACGAGATACAATCCGTTTGGTTTTTTCCACCCTAGGTGGATTGTTTAAAGGTAAAAGAAGTCCATCCTAATCTCTTATTGTCAAGAGCATAACAGAAAAACAATTCTCCTTTACAAAGAGAAATCCAAATTTATATTCTTGATATTAAACCTCAATTAACTTTATTCCAGTATTATCCAATTTTTCACTACACACAAAATTCCATTTTTTTAAAATTGAGATATAGTCAGTTTGCAATCTTCTGTCAATCTCTGGTGTACAGCACAATTTTTCAGTCATGCATGAATATACATATATTCATTTTCATATTAAAGTTTCTTTCTTAAATTTCCTTTTTTCACAAATCTTTGACAACTTTCTGTGTCTATTTTAATTTGTCCTTTGCTTCTTTTCCCATTTAACAAAAACAACATTATCCCATTTGACTAGTAAACGCAGGTACAACAATAATTGTTCCTCTCAACTATATTTAATGCTAACCTTGAAGGCATATGTGAATTAATTAAACCAAGTTTAAAATTAGCTTTCAGTTTTTAGAGTTTATGCTAGACCATGTGAACATGAAAACTCTTTGGTTAGTTTTCTTTTTAAGTACAGGACAATTTTGCCCTAAAATCCTGATCTTTCCTAATACCTACAAGCATTCTGAGAGAACTACACGAGGCCTCGGGACTGGTAAAGATTAGTAGGACTTGACTTGTTTCCAGACTTGTACTTCTAGTTTTGCAGATATTTGCAAGACAAAGACAGTTGTTGACATTAGCCTTTGAATATTGGCCTCCTGCTGATTTATTTCTAGGAGACTCTGGGGGTATCACTGAGGACATGGGTGGGTTTTCTCCCCATCTAGTGGGTTTAGTTCTAAAAGGGGCTTTGGGTGTCAATGGTGGAGAAGGAAGAGGAGGAGGAGGAAGAGGGTGTAGTGGAGGAGGACAAGGTCGGGGCAGTCAAATAAAGAAAAAGGGTTTAGAAAACAGGCAGGTAAAGGGATGGAGGAGAAGATGCAGAATTGGGAGGCAGGTAGAAGAGGGACAAGAAAGTTCAGTTGATTTTTCAAGTTTAGGGAGAGTGTAAGTCAACCCTTCATTTACTGCCTGGAGGGAGGCAGTTTTATTGGTGTTACATTTAGAGGCCTCTAGAGACCAATTAAAACATGCTTCTCATTATTTGTCTGAAGAAAAGTTATGCTGTTTTCATGAATTGGTAGAATTAATGTCAAAATGACCATAATTTCCAAGTCAGTCTACAAATTCAATGTAATTCCCATCAGAATACCAATGGCATTTTTCATAGAACTGGAAAAAATAATTTTAAAATTTGTATGAAAACACAAAAGACACTGAGTATCCAAAACAATCCTGAGAAAGAAGACCAGAGCTGGAGGAATCACACTCCCTGGCTTCAGACTATACTACAAAGCTACAGTAAACAGAACAGTATGGTACTGGCAGAAAAAAGATACATACATCATTGGAACAGAATAGAGAACTCAGAAAGAAATCATACTTATGGTCAATTAATCTGTGACAAAGAGGTTAAGAATATACAGTGGGGAAAGGCAGTCTCTTTAATAAGTGGTGCAGGGAAAATTGTAGAGCCACATGGGAAGGAATGAAGTTAGAACATTCCCTAACACCATATACAAAAATAAACTCAAAATGGATTAAAGACCTGAATCTAAAACTGGAAACCATAAAACGCATAGAGGAAAGCTTAGTGGGAACACTCTGTGCATATTGTAGGAATATTTTTTGAATCTATTTCCTAAGGAAAAGGAAATAAAAACAAAAATAAACAAATGGGACCTAACTAAACTTAAGAGCTTTTGTATAGCAAAAGAAACCATCAACAAAATGAAAAGACGAGCTACTGAATGGTAGAAAATATTTGCAAATCATATGACTGATAAAAAGTTAATATCCAAAATACCAAAACAGCACATACAGCTCAAAAGCAAAAAGCCAAAAAAACCTGATTAAAAAGTGAGCAGAATACTTTTCCAAAGAAGACATAGAGATGGCCAACCTTTCTAATCATCAGAGAAATACAAATCAAAACCACTCACACCTGTCAGAATGGCTATCATCAAAAAGAGCACACGTAACAAATGTTGGGGGGATGTGCAGAGAAAGGAACACTTACACACAGTTTGTGGGAGTATAACTGATGAAGCCACTATGAAAACAGTATGAAGTTTCCCTGAAAAACTAGAAAGACAACTACCCTATAAGCCAGCAATTCCACTCCTGTGTTTCCTAAAGAAAATGAAAATACTAATTTGAAAAGATGCATGCACTCCACTGTTCATAGCAGCACTAGTTACAATACCCAAGATGTGAAAGTAAACTAAATATCCATCAACAGATTAAAGGAAAATGAATATCTCTCTCTCTCTCTCTCTCTCTCTATATATATATATATATATATATCTTCGTTGTGTACACACACACACACACACACAATGGAATATTACTCAGCCATAAAGAGATTGAAATTTTGCCATTTGCAACCACATGGATGGACTTGGAGGATATTATACTTAGTGAAAGAAGTCAGACAAAAAAAGACAATACTATTTGATATCACTTGGATCTGGAATGTAGAAAATAAAACAAAGTAGCGACTATAACCAACTAGAAACAGACCCATCCGTATAAAGAACAAGCTAGTGGTTGTCAGTGGGGAGATGAACATGGGAGGGACAAGGTGGGATAGGGGATTAAGAGGCACAAACTACTAGGTATAAAATAAACAACCTACAAGAATACATTGTACAGCACTGGGAACACAGCCAAAGCATTATACTAGCTATGAATGGAATATAATCCATAACATTTTTGAATCACTATATTGCATACCTGAAACTAATGTAATATTATAAATCAACTGTATCTGAATAAAGAAAGACACCTACACCTACACAGTTGCCCAGATGTTCTATAGAAGTCCATGTCCTATCCTTAAATCAGGCCACCAGAAAGGAAAAAGGACCTGTGGTGCTGGTAGAGTAAATAGAAGAGCTTGGATCATTTACAGATAGTCTTGAAAACTGATGTCCATGTCTTGAAACTCATTTCTAGACCCTCATAAAATCAAAGAATATTAGAAAGACAAGGGGTCTTTAGAAAGCGTGGTCCAGATTTTCTTTTTAGATCTAAACACAAAGAGGATTAAATATGTTCAGCTTAGTCTGGTGGCAGAATCAGGAATCCCATTCTGCTGGTAAGCAGGTCAGTGTTCCTTCCACCATTTGAAGAAACTCAAACACCTCATTTTATGATTTTGCCATGGCTGGGGGATCTCAGACACATAGAAGTTAAAATAATTAAAGTAATAATCATTCATATCATTGTATTTGTATAATAAAACACAAACTCAAACAAAAATAATTAGGATTGGAGCTCACCAGATGTAAGGGTGTTTATTAAGTAAGGATTGGTTGGGGATTTGAAATGGTTACACAGTTGTGAAGGGGAGTGAACTCTGGAACTACAAGCTTGCAGCTAGCAGCTGCTGGCAGATACTGTTTGGAAAACCACCAGTGGCATCCTTGAGTTTGATACAGCTCAGAGAAGATTCAGGTTTTCAGTGGTGCAAGGTCATATCTGAGACCAAAACTCCAGTGGCCACCCTGATCCATTTTTGTCTGCCTGAACTGTGATTATTCCATTCTAATTTCAATTTGTCATCAGTAAACTCAATGAAGATTTGAAAAACACAGTAGACCTAAATGAGTTACTCATTGTTGCTTTAATTGTCCATCAAGAATCCGTTTCCCTATTCTTGCAGCACAGAGCTGGGCTCTGTGTCCAGCCCCGGCCCCCATCGCAGGCATTTGATTTCGTTGCCAGTGGGAGAGGAAAGAAGTGACATGTGCCATTCTAGATCTGACTGATAATATCCCCCCTCTCCATGCATTTCTTTCCCCTCTTTCCCTTATGCTGATGGGTGCAGATGTGGTGAGGTCCTAGGGATGGAGAAGGCACAAAGTGGAAGAACTCTGGGTTCCTGAAAGACCACACCAAGGAGTGCAGTCTTTCCTACCTGAACACCCACCCAGCACTGTTACGTGGGAAACCATAGAGTGATAGGCTACTGAAATTTGGGGGGTTATTTAGTAATTCACCAGAAACTTATAATATACCCCCAATAGGTTTAAGTCACAAGATTAATTTAACTCATGATGAACCTAGTAGATTTAAAAGACTGAAGTCAGTTTGGCTCTAATAGCCGAGCTGGTCAGTACGAGGGCGGATCCTCTTATCCACTCAGCATCGGTGCCCTGAGCACTCAGGTGGTGCCAGTGCTGGAAGCCCCCACAAGGCCCTGCCCTCCCGGAGCTCACAGTTGGGAGAAGAAGATAGGCAGAAGCATGAGAACCCCTCAAACACGTGAATGAGAAGAGTGAATGCTAAGTGGAACCAAAGCAAGGTGCTGCCCTGAAGTGGGGTCCACCAAGTGAGGGGCTCTGGAGAGGCTGCACTGAGGTGACATCTGCATCTCCAGCAGCATGACAAGAAGGAGCCAGCTGGTCAACAGCCTGGGGATATGTAGCCTTGCAGAAGGCACAACAGTGCAGGACTGTGGAGGCAGAAGTGAGTTTGGCCAGAGAGAAGGTTGGAAAGGAGGCCAGTGTGGCTGGAAGGAGCTGGGGAGGAGAGCCAGGGGGGCACTGGGGAGGGCAGGGTCAGGGCCTGGTGCAGGAGGACAGCATCAGTGACTTATGTCTATTGTTATGTGACAATGCTTCCCCAAACGTAGTGGCTTAACCCCCAAACAGTTATTACTGCCAGTCCCTGTAGGCCAGAAGCCCCACAGGCCCCAGCTGGGAGCTTGTGCTGAGTCTCTCAGGAGGTTGGGGCTGGGTCCTGAACTGCGTCAAGATCTGCTCCACTCAGGCCTGGAGCCCACGCAGTGGACATTTGTGGGACTCAGTTTGGGCTGAAGGCCTGAGTCCCTCTCTGTCTGTCGCTCTCCCTCGGTGCTGGGACACGTGGGCCTTTCTAACCACAACTCATGAGCCACAGTCTTGCTCCCCAGACTGAGGGGCCTGAGAGAGACACACACCTACACAGGGAGCTCACATCAGAGTGAAGATGTGCTCAGACACTGGCTTTTTATAATCAAATCATGGAAGTAACTAATCTTGGCTCACTCTGCCAGCTTCTATGGAATTTTAAGTCCAGTCTACATCAGAGGGGAAGAGATTGCACAAGGGTGTGTGTGCTCGGAGGTGGGAACTGAGAGGAGTCACTGAGGGGAGAAAGGAAGACCCTGAGAGAGGCCTTGCTCAGAATCACAGCTGGTAAGAAGGCGGAGCAGGTATGACCCCAAATCTGTGTCCTCAAGCTGGGCCCTGGCTGCATCCAGGCTGTCGCAGGCGCTCTGGTGTAACTGTGCACAGATGTGCAGATGGCCTTGGAGGGGACGATGAGCCTCCAGCAGCCCAGATGGGCATTTGGCCAGCTGTCTTCTTAGGAGGAGCCCAGGTCAGGGGAGCTTCCTCAGTGCGTTCCTACCTACACCCTGCCCAGGGGCGAGGGCCCTGGGGCCACCCTACTGCTGAGCTTGCACTCCTGCAGCTCTGAATCTCATCCCTTGTTGGATAACTGGGAAATTAAAGCCCATAGAGAGGCAGACACTGGCCCAGGGCTCACAGCAGGCGGAGCCCCGAGGTAATGGGATGGTCTGACCTCCTAAGCCAAGGCTCCATCCGCTTCTATAGGGTTTGCTTGGAAAGTAGAATGCTTAACATCTTGAAAGCACTTGCCCTTTCCTCCCCATGTGGGGCCATTTTCTTTCAGGCACCCAGAACACGAGCACTGGCATGTGCGTGCACGCACACACACACATACACATGCACACACTAGATGACATTAGATGTAAGGACTGTGGCCTTGGGGCAAAAAAGGGGCAGACACAGGGGAGGTGACAAGAGGAAGAAAAGAGGTTGGAGGCTCCTAGCTACATGTGACACAACTCCTCCAGGTTTATAGGTCTTGTCCCACATACATGAGAAGACATCCCTGGGAAGTATCGCTGGAATGGTCCGCATTGTGCGGGTGAGGAGACAGGCCCTGGGAGGCATGGTGGCTTCTCCAGGATCAAGAGCAGGTAAGAATGGGGAGCTGAGTCTGAACCCAGGTCTGTCTCAAGCCGGGGCCCTGGGGGCACCCAGGCTTTCCCAGGGGGCAGTGGAGAAGACTCTTTGGATTGATGTTGTCCAAGGAGAAGCCTCAGGTAAGGGGACCTCAGAAGGGAAGACACTCTCATGACAATGGGCCCTAACAGAACTTGGAACCCTTGTAAACAGGCATCCACATTCTAGCAACAGCCTCATTCCCAGCTTACAGGGCCAGAGACACAGCACAGTGAAAAGTGTCCGCCTGCTGTGTCACGAATTCTCAGGGCTTCATCTTCAGGAAACCCTGGAATGAAAGGCTTTTCAGAAGTTGCAGAGCTGCAGATATTGGCTCAACCCTCATCCCGATGCCTCTGGTCATTTACCAGGACGTCCCCTAAAGCAGCACAGGGTGGCCTAGGGCACTTCTGGGAGCCCTCCCTGGGTGCCCTTTCCCCTCCCCTTCATGTCGCAGGAAGAGGGACAGGAGGGGAGGGTCCCTTCAGGGTAGGAATAGGTTGGTGGGCAGCTGATATGCTGGTGGTCCCATCATGTTCACCCCCCAGGACAGGCTGGCGTGGGGAAGGAGGATTCTTGAGGGACTTCTTATCTATCCTAGTGGGAACCGTAGAACCTCAGGCTGTCATCTTTCTCCCTCTTTGTGTACGTTTGCACAGTCAGTGGTGTGCTTGTGTCTGGATGGGCATATCTTTTGGGTCTGAGAACCAGCAAAGCCAGCCAAGCAGGGTTCTGAGCTTTCTGCCTGTCTGCTGGGGCACTGGGTTTACTGGGATCCACACAGGAGACTGGACAGGACCTGGTCCATGTTGCTGCCTGCTCACCTGCTCCATCTCCCTGCTGGAAGGGCAGGTGCCCACCCCCCAGAGTCCAGCACTGGCTCAGGGTGAGTGCTGGTGCTGAGGGGGCCCCAGACCATGCTGTGCTCCCCAAGGCTCCCCCCTAGAGTCTTTCACCAAAAGGAATCTAGGGCCCCACCTCCTCTCCAAATCTGCCCTCACCGCCCAGCCCCTCCTTAGCCAGATGGAAAGTCACTGCCCACATGTTTGTACAAATGTCAGAAAAGAGACTTGCAAGATGCAGTCATCTCACATTAAATCAAAAGTATTTTTGCATTTTTCTATGGATTTTCTTCTTTTATCACTTACCCCTTGTTGTCCTTGTTGGTGAGACAATCCTTCCACTTCTTCTCCAAGTCTGATCCCTCCCTGTGACTGGCGGGAGTGCTTTTACCCAGAAGGACATGGAGCTCATGGAACTATGTTTTTTTCTCTGCATTTTGCTGATCCTGTTTTTCGTTTGTTTTTATATTTTGTGTTTGTTTGTTTGTTTTTTAGACATCAAGGTTTATTTCTACTTAAACAATACTCCAAGAACTTTCAAGGGTCAAATGACCCAGTAATAACTGGGACCTCAGTGAGCTGCACAAGATTCCAGAAGGGAGAATGGTTACCACTACATCTAGCCCTTCCCTGATGTGGGGCCGTGATGTGATTCCTTCTGTTGCCATTTCAGCAGTGCTGCCCTGAGCATCCTACATGTCCTGATACCTGATTCCTCCCCAGGACAAGCCTCTGGGTTCTCATCTCCACAATGCGATGTTTCATCAGGACTCACTGAAATGATGCGCTTGATACAGGGAGGTGCTGTCAGTACTCAGCTAACAAAATGACCTCAGGACTAACATTTTCAGTCATTCTCCACCTCAAATTCCACCTTTAAACCTTAGGAATTTTTTCTCGTTGGCCCAATTCTGTCACAAGACATGAGGTTCGGGGGTTGAGCCTGAGCTCCAGCCCCTAACCGTCCTTCCTGGTGGCCAATGGTGCTGTCCCTGACTGCATGTCCCTCCTCTGTGCCATTCCAGGGCAAAAGTGGATCAACAGTGAAGAGGAATGAAGCCTGGATGGTGTGGACCATCCAGCCAGGCAGGCTGGAAAAGCTAGTGGAGCACCTGGTACCCAATTTCATGGTAAGTGATACCCTGTGTCCCCAACCTTCCATGCACTTACCGAGCATCTATCATCTCCCATCAGTTTTGACACTTGCTGTTCCAAAGGTGAGGGCCCTGCCCCTCCACAGCAGGGTGGGGACTCGGGCACCTGCCAGCTGTCAGTCTTCAGAAGGTCACTACACTTCTCTGAGCCTCAGGCTGCTCCTCTGAACAGTGGGGTGAACAGAGGGTTAACCTCATAGGGTTACTCTGGGGACTGTGACGTCCTCCGTGAAAGCGCTGTCGGGGTTCCTGGCCCTGCGGTAGGTCTGCTGGAGAAGCTCTTATGCTAATGTATTTTCTTCCCCAGGGCTTGGCCTCATCCATTGCTGTCTCCATGGTCTTGGATTTGAGCTGTTTTTTCCTATTGAAGTGGAGAGTTGAGATTCCACGTAGGGTGGTCCTGTCCTGGGTGAAGCCATTCAGGGATCCCTGGGGACATTTGGAGAGGCCACAGGCTGACTCAGACAGCTGACATGTGGCTGGTTGGGCCTCATTCATTCATCAAATGTACAGCAAGCCCTGCTGGGTGCAGGCCCTTTTCCAAGCACAAACCATAACCCAGTGCACAGAGCAGACAACCCTGCCCTCAGGGCTTCACCCTAGTTGGGAATCACACAGTCCCAGGACACACTACCAGCAGGTAGTGCCCACGGTGCAGTCCGTGTGCCCCCAGCTGGCCGCCTCCTCCAGACATTGGTGCACCCTGATGCATTCTGCTGAGGGCAGCAGAGCCCTGGACCAGCTGCCATGTGAGTGAGCTTTGGATCAAGTGGAGGGGTTCCCTTCTCCAGAGAGCTGAAAGGAGTGTGGGGACTGTGGATGGGAGGTGCTGGCAGAATCTTGGATTCCACACATCATGGATCTTGAGAGAAGGCAAAGGTCTGAGGAAAGAAGTCAAAGCTGTAACTGGGGCTTTGGCTGCTCCAGAAAAGCAGAGAGGAGCTGGAGGACAGTGTTCATACCCATCCCTTTCCCATCCTGGCATGCCTCCCCATCCTGGGAGCTATAATGGGGGAGTGGAGAGAGTCCTTCTCACTGATCTGGTGGAACCTCTGCAGCAAGGGCTCAGTGGGCGCTCAGGGGTGGGCTGAACCCTCCCTGTGGAAGATGAGTGTCTGGGAGGAGAAGCCCCACATGGGGAACCTAGTGGGGTCAGCAACATGCAGACACCGGAGTAAATGTTGCAGGTGTTCAGGTAGGACCTGGAAGCCTGGGCAGGAGAAAGAGTCCATTTGTTCCCTGGTCCATCAGATCTTCATGGAGCACCTCCAGTGTGCCAGTGAGAGCTGTGAACAGAGCTGACACCAGAGGTGACACTCCAGTGGGAAGGAGACCAGGGAGAGAGACAGCAGTGTGCCAGGCTTCCCTGAAGAAGGGGAGAGGCCCTCACCCCATTGATCAAAGCCTCCCTTCAATGGAGGCTTTTTGACAGCCCCTCCTTGCTGACTAGGCTTGCCTCTGCCAGGACTGCCAGGTGACAGGTGGACAAGGGGTAGGACTGGCCCCTGGATGGGCAGGAGCAACAAGCACAGGTGCCCTGGCCCCCACAGGCCCTGGAAGGTTAGTGAGGAAAGAAAGGCATGGACTCTGACTCTGTTGCCCACCTGTCTGCCCCAGGGCCATCTCCTCCATCCTGGCCATACCAGTTCACTGTGGACTTTTACCAGCTCCCTAATTTCCCCATGAGAATATTGCCATTGTCCTACATGGCCCTTACGTCTCAATATTCCCAACTTGGGCCTGGAACACCATGTCCACAGTCTTCTGGCACTGATGGAGCAACTCAAACTTGCTGAGGCAGAGAATGAGGGTGAGGAAATCAGGGTGAGGGCTGTGGGCATGTGTCAGGGATACAGGACTGTTCTCAAGCCTCCAGAGGCTGGGGTGGGGTCAGGAGCAGTGAGCAGGCTCAGATCACTGTTCCCATGGACTGCAGTCTTGGAAGACTTCCTAGGGGTGGGAACTTGGCCTCACACTTCATTGACTGGAATGAATGTACTTGGCAGGCACATGCAAAGGCACTCACGTTGATGATAGTTTCTTGTCCTGGAGCTGCAGCACCAGTTCCAGAGCAAGATGTAGAACCACCTCAGGAGCTACCACCAGCTACAACTCTAGTGCCCCTGACAGCTGCAGACCCACGGCAGGCTGCAGCCACAGTTCCCGTTCAGTCTCAGTGCCCAGAACAGGCACTAGCATCAGCTCCTCCAGACCCAGAGTGGGCTCATGCCACAGCTTCCATGCAAACCCAAGACATGGAACAACCACCTACACCAGCTTCAGATTCAGAGCCAACGCAAGTTCCAGGAAGATCTCTTGTTTAATGTCAAGAGCTAGAACAACCACCTGCACCAAACCCAGCTCCAGTGCAAAGGCAGGCGCAGGTCAGAGCTCTTGATCCAGCTCAGCAAGTAGGATGAGCACATGTGGCACCTCCAGGTCCAGGGACAGAGCATGCGCACAGCACAGTTCTCGTCAGGCCTGGGCTGCTGACAACCTGCGCCGTCTCAGCACCGGACCTCAGCTCCCGCAGCGCCATCAGCTGCAGCTCTTTTTTTTTCAAGTTTATTTCCGTATTTTAAATAGCTTTATTGTGCCATGAGTCCTGTACAGTAAATGAGACATATTTCACATATACAATTTGATGAACTGTGATAGATGTACACACCCATGAACCACCACCACGGTCAGGACAGCTGACATTCCCATCGCTCCCCAAGAGATGCAATTTTCAAATTCCCAATTTGCCCCTCGCCACCTCATTGCCCCCTGGATACCATCAGTTTGTTCTCTGTGTCTGTGAGTCTGTTTCTGTTTTGTAGAGAATTTATTTCCAACTGCTGACCCTCAGTTAGTGCCTGTTGTGCTGCAGCAAACATTATTTTATGTTATTAAGTTTAAATACTTAAATATAAATAGTTAGCTAGTGGCTTATTAACCCTATTGTAATTTAAAAAATTGTGTTTAGTCTTTATTAACTATTTATTCATTTCATTTAGATTTTCCTCAAATATTTTCATTAAATTTTCCAGACCCTACAGTTACTTCCCAAGGAGATCTTGAAGAAATTAACTTTACATCAGTGGACTGCAGAGCGCCTGAACTCTGCTGGCATATGTGTCCACACGCAGTTTGGAAAAAGTGAGAAATTCATTAAAGTACAATGAAACATATATTTGATTCCCATGCAATTCAGTCATCCTTTCATTTGCATTCATACTGTATTTATTATGTAATGAATATGACATTCAGGATAAAGCAGTAACAAAGCAGCTTAAAAAAACTGCCCCCGTGAAACTTCCAATTCAGTTAAGAATCAGACAATTCACAAGGCTGTACTTTACATGGAAATGGTAAGAAAACCTTGAAGGGAATGAGACACTGATGTGGTAGGGATGGTGATGTATGTGGAAGTCATCATTCTTCCTACTGGGTGATCACTGCAAGGGACCTGGGGAGTTCTTACAGACAAGCAGGCATTTGAGCTGAGACCTGAAGGAAGGAGGGAGACCACCACGTGTGTATCCAGGGAGGATTCAAGGCATAGGGAAGAGCTAATGCCAGGCCCTGGGGCAGGAGCACCCCGTCACAATCAAGGAGCTGAAAGGAGGCCTGTGAGGCTGCAGCAGAGTGCGGCCCGGCCAGACTGCTGAGTTAGATCAGAGAGGGAACCACCTGACAGGTGATGTAGGCCTCATGGTGCTGTGTGCATGTTGGCTTCATCTGTGAGGAATGGAAAGCTGTGGGCAGAAGGAGCTGAGCAGTGACCTGACTGGATCCTCTGATTCTGGGTGGAGAACAGCCTACAGGAGTGAGGGCCCGGGAAGGAGCGTGGTTAGTGGCAGCCACTGCCATCCTGTCAAGAGGTGGTGGCAGCTCTGCTCAGGTAGAATAGGGGGAGGCCAATGAGGGACATAGTCTTAAATTAAAGATGAAGGCTTTGCTGATGGGGAGGAGATGAGGTGGAGAGAAGGGAGAAGTCAAGACAGACCACAAAACTGGGGTTTGAGCTCCTGTCAGTTTGCAGATAGTGTCACAAAATGGGGAGAATGAGGGAGAGCAGGTTCAGGGGAGATGGTTAATCTGTTTTTGGCTTGTTAGATGTCCACCTGCAGATGGTATGGAGACAGCTGGGTGGGCATAAATCTAGAATGTATGTGAAGGTTTGGAACAAAGAAGTGAATTTCAAATCATGACAGTCTAGATGTCATGGATGCCACAAGTCTGGATGATGTCAGCAAGGAGACGAGTGACTGAGAAAAAAAGTGAATCAAGACCTAATTCCTGAGTCAAACTAATGCTAAAGGGTTTGAAAGAAAAGTAGAAACCATCAGTGGAGTCACAGAAGGAAATGCCAGTGAGTTCTTAAAATAAAAAACCCAGAAAACAACAACAAAAAACATAAAAATGGTAGAATGTATTGAACTAGAATGTATATCATGGAAGCATTTCAAATAGGGAGAGAGACTTACTGTGTCAGATGAAGCTGATAAAGAAAAGTGTGGATTGAGAAAACTTTTTCCTGTGATAGAATTGTTCTAAAATGGGATCGTGAGGGAGACACAACTCTGCACATTTACACACACACAAGCCAAAAAAAAAAAATGTGCTTAAATGAGTGAATTTATGGCATGTAAAATATACCCCAAGAAATCTCCTTCAAAATGAAGGAGCACTTAGCACGTATCTACCCAGCAGAGCTGCTCCCAGGTACTCGTCTCAGAGGGTAAATGAGAACAGATGTTTACAAAAAAGATGCATGCATATATATACAAAACAATTATTCATAATAACCCACACTTGAAGTAAATCAAATGTCTATTATTAAGAGAATGGATAAATATTTTGTGATATAATCTTACAAGGTCACATTATTCAGCCCTACAAACAGAATGAATGGCATCTTCAAATACAAACATTTAGCTCTAAAAACATTACTTAGAGCAAATGATAAAGACATCAAAGTATACATTGTGATTTTTTCCATTTTTGTCAAGTTCAGCCACCATCAAACTAATGGATTATGTCCTGAGAGTGTGTGTACTTCAACTAAAATATGACAGAGGGTGTATCTTCTGTTGAGGATTAGGAAAATGAAAGATCTGTAAAATCTAAAAATTAACATCGATACATTTCACTCTATTTTTTACTGTATGTAGATATAAACACAAAAAGAAAAGAGGCAAGAAAAATTACCATTGGACAGTAATGGAAAGAATGACACTTTGGTTACAACCCTCCCCTCTGGCACAGCCCCTCCCCCACACACTGGTAACTGACCCATCTGGGATGTCAGTTGCTGGCTGGGTTCCAGGTGGAATCTTGGGGTGCCCCCCGGGGCTTGTGGCTGGTGGCTCCACGGTAACCAGGAAGAGCCCTGGGTGGGTCAGTGCCATGGAGGGGCTGCTGTCCTCCATGGAGCTTGGCTTTGGGCTGATCCTGAGGGAGGTGGGTGTGGTCCTGGTGGTACTGCTGCCCGATGGCCTGTGTTCTCAGCTCATGTTCCAGAGCCTCCAGTGGGAGGCAGTGTTGAGTCTCCCTGTCTTCACCTCATTGGTGAGTGTCTTATTTACCTGCAGGCTTATTCAGTCTGTTAAGAGTCACCTTTATCAAAGCTATGAAAAGCAGCAGGCTGAAACACTGGCTGCCCAGATTGAAGAGAAGTGCCACCTCATCGACCAGCTGTAAGTGGCTAAACAGGAGTGTGCCAGCATGGAGACGACTTTAAAGAACACCGGGCTAGAGAAGGAGCCAGTAAATACACCCAGCCTCGCTAACGCTTACAGACAGTTGATGACGGTCAACCTGAGTTCAAGGAAGGAAATCAGTTTTGTCATTGAAGAACTGAGGAAAGAGAGATCCCTGCAGTCCATTCAGGCAGAGGTGACGGAGATGCTGAAAGTGCGCACGTTCCTGGAAAAGGTCATGAGAATCAGCACATCACAAGGGGCTGTTACAAATGAGCCAGGGGACCGAGCACGAAGTCCTGCTGGTCCCTTTCCCAGGAGTGGGTCCTCGTGTTAAAGCCATGCTGTGCCCTGCCCTCGACTCAGGCCTCCCAAGCTGCCGGGCTGCATTCACTCACCTGGTCAGATCTCCACCTGCACTGCACGGAGGCCAGTGGATGGAGGGCAGTCCCCTCCTTTGGACCAGAGTCCCTCCAACTTTAAAAGTGAGCGCAGCGGTGAACTCCTTTATGGTCAACATCTCTCATCTACAATATACTGGAATTCCCAGAACACAGCACGAAGCATGGGGCTTTCTCTATATTCAGCAAATGTGTGGATTCTCTCTTATTCGTTGTGAAAGAAATGTTGTAACTGAGACTGATCTTCTACTTAGCTGGAATCTACATTAAGCCTCGTTTCTGAAGACAGTTTGGGTAACTATTATATACCAGCCATGTAAGTGAAGTATACACAGAGTTATTCTGTGCACAAATGTTACATTATAATTTGAAATCATACGCAACTTGTCAATATAAAGTTTTAGATGGCCATAGCATTTATTTCTAGAGTTTAATTCTGAAGTTGTAAGTTTAAGTCAAAGAGTCTTTTTCTCACCTTAGTATGTGTAATTTTAAAAAAAATAAATGTTCTTTAAGACGAAGTTAAATTGTACTCTTAGAAGAAATTTTTTATTTAAGTTTTATATTCTGCTATAACAATATCCATATTAGAAATAAGTTTGTTACATTATGTGAGGTTGTTTCATTTCTCTCCCTGCAAGAAATCTGCATCATGAGTTTCTGATCAAGAAGAAATTCAATTGGACACTTTGGGAGGAGCATCACATCCCTGCCCTTCCCCTCTCAGTCACCATCTTGCACTCAAAATGTGGCAGAAAACTAGGGCAGTGTAAAAGTTTTTTTTTCATGCAAAATTTAGTCTGAGGCCCACAATTACTATCTTTATTTACACATCATGCACACTTATAAGGCAATCAGCACAAATTGGTTTTTGCCATGTCAGAAGTGAAGGAGACAAAATACTTTTGTAACTGTAAGGAATCACATGAAAAAATGGCAGAGGTAGCATCATAAGTTATGTGACATTTTCTCAAATTGATAAATGCATGGTGCTTGGGATGGGGAAGGTTAATTAAAATTAAAACTATGTCCATTTCTTTGTGGTGCTGACACTGAAGGGAGGAAAAAAGATTCTAGAGAGGAAAATTAAACAGAAGATAGTGCCTGTCAGGATGGCATAAGTTGTGTAAGAAATAGAAACAGGGAAAGAGGCAGCGGTGGAGTGGGGGCTGGTGGTCTTGGCAGAAGTGGGGCTGGAAGGCCCCTCCGAGGAGGGGACACCTGAGCATGAAGAACACCTGGAGAGATGCCCTGTGCGATGAAGGCACAAACAGGAGATACAGTGCTGATCATGCTGGGCGTGAAGAGCAGTCAAAATGTAGGCTGGCCAGAATGCAGTGAGGGAATGGCAGAAATGGGGGTAAATGCCACCAGGCATCAGAAGATGGAGGGAACTGCCAGCACAGTAAACAGCTTGATTTCAAGTAAATTGGGCTTTGGCTGCCACTCTGGAAAGAGGATAAACCAGGTATGAGAACGTGACACTGATTAGAGGCTGAGGACAGAGGTGACAGGACCCGGTGGAAGCAAAAGAAGTAGAGATTGAGAGATGGGATCAAATCAACCAGGGGCCCTGCAGGCAGAGAACATGTGACGGATGATGGTTGTGGGTTCCAGGGAAGAGAGGGGTGGGGATGAAGACAGAATTCTTATTTAAGCATCAGGATCAGAACCAGTGTCTTCCAGTGAAATGCGGATGAATTCAGAGGGGTGTACTTGGAAGGGAAATTGAAATGTGAGAGTTTGGAAGGAGACTTTTGACAAGGTCCATGACACCAGAGTAGAAATAAGATGTGCTAATGGGGATGCAAGGGTCGTACAGTAATCAGAGAGGCAGCTATAAATATGAAGGGTCATTGGGGAGTGAAGTTACTTTAGCAGAGATGGAGTCCAAGCACTGGGTTGATGTCACTGGATAAATTCCATGGGCCTATTTGTGTTCACAAGTAAACTTAGGTCTCTCAGGATCAAAAATAAACCAGGGATCACAATGGTGGTATTCTTCAGTCTGTACGCATGTTGGGGCTTGAGTTGTGCATGATCCCCTACCTGGTCCCTTTTCACAAGGGATGGGACACCTCACATAGTCACAGGGCTCTGAAGAGAAATGAGGAACATGGCTGGAACCATCACACAAGAGCCATGGTACACAGGGTGCTTCTCTTGTCTTTGGCTCTTGTAAAATGATGCCAAACTGTTTTTGAGCTGGAGGCTCAGCCATTGATCGCTTTTGAACTCTGGGATCTGCCTCCAGGTACCCTGTTCCCCTCTCTAACAAGTGAACTTCAGACCCTAAGAGATCCTAACTACCCTTGTGCTTCAGGAGCGTGAATTCAGGCACTGTCATCCTATGAACCATTGACACCATCTCCTCTCACTTCAGAGCTGGGGCTCAGTGCTCTTTAGCCAGAAAGTCAGAGCCCATGCAGGCCACAGGAGTCTGCCACATCTGCCTAGTACTTAGCCAGAAACTGCCTAGCCTTGCAGTGAGAACAGATTAAAAACATACCCATTATTTGCATTATCCCACTCCATCCTCATGAGGACAAAACAAGGCAGTATCTGCTGTGACCTCATAACACCCCGGTGGAAACTGAGATACAAGAAAATTCACTCATTCCTAACTAACCAAGAAAGGGCTGATATTCACAGGGCTGTGTGATGAATACTCTGCTTGTGAATTCTGAACTCATGTATCCAGTGGGAGCCGATGGAAATAGAAGTGGTGAGAGGTTTTCTAAACTATCTTGAAAAGTAAAGTTGACATTAGAAGCATTTGTGGTTGTGTTCATGGGGGTAACTGAAGATGATATATGTACTGAGAGTGCATTTGGGGAATCCTTTTAGGGAGCGTAAATCCAGATTGTTCTGTTCAAATTCTCCCAATAGGCCAGGAGATTTCTTTCAATGCAGGGATGGAGAGCTCAACTGAGTATAACAAGCCTGTTGGTGGAAATTTCTGGGTGATTGGGCAAACCTTATTCATACACATATTATGTGTATATATATATATATCTGTACATGAATACATACACATATATATGTAATATATAGAGTTTTGTATGTAAACAACAGTGTCATTGTATAAAATACCTTCTCTATTTGCTTGAGATATATTAACAGATCATTTATTTCATGTTTTCCTATGATCTTTTCATTGTTTTCTGTTCCTTTGTTACCTTCCTTCAATGTAGTTTTTTCCTCCATTTTTCATACTAGAAGACATGCTCTCATAACACATAGTCCTACCCTGCACTTACATGTTTATGAGATGAGTGGAAATTAGCTGCACATGACTTCCGTGCGCCTGGATAATGGCCTGCATCTCTCAGTGTTCCTCCCTGTGTTACTTATGGGCCACACACGGAACTGTGAGGCTGTGCCTTGGATGGCCCCAGGTGTCTCAGCAAGTGATCCGTGACCTTCTGTGGCAGGGTCGAGAGAGTCTGCCAGGATCCTGGAGGCTGATCACGGAAAGGTGAGGTGAGGATTCAGTTTACAATCTGTAATGAAGTCTCTTACTTTCAACAGGACAGCATATCCTGTTACCTCACCATTGTTCTCAGCATGATTTTAATGAGATTTTACCATTTTGTTGTATTATAAAGCTGTGAACATATTAATCATGTGTATTCCAGTTTAAAACTTTATATGGCTGTACAACACCTATGTATTCTCCCATTGTAGGATATTTAGTGTGTCTCCAGTTTTGGAGGGAATGAAAAAAATATCTACTATAAATATCTATGGACACATTTTTTGTTTACCTACTTTTTCCTTAAGCAAAATCCTGGGGGCAGAGTTGCTTGTTGATGCAGAGTTTGTGTGCTTAAATTGATTTTTTCCAACATGTTTGTACCATTAAAACATCTCATCACCAATACAAAAACTCAAATTGCTCCATACCATTCCCAATGCTTGGTATTTTTCCTTCTCAGCTGTTACAATGTATCATGTTGTTAGTCTTACTTAACATATAGGTCAGTATGTTACTTTTGTTTTTATTGTGTTTTCCTCAAGAAAAAACAGTGCCCATTGACTCATCTCCTGGGATCAGGGAAGTCTTGATGAAAAGAAAGTGCCCCACGAGCAGGGCTGAAGCCCAGATGGGTTACTTTTTGGTTCTCCAAGGTGAGTCCAAAGAACAAAAAGCAATTGGTTGACTCTCTGTCTTCTTAATTTTACTCTTCGCTGCTAATTTACTGTTTCTGAGGTTTTGCTACATTTAGAGGCAATAAGCTCATGTCCGTTACTGGCAAAGTGGTTTTAAGGTTTTTTTAATTATTATTTTTTGATAAAATTCAATATATAACTATTTTAAAGTATTCAATTTGGACATCAAGGCAAAAGCAGAACTGCAGGCTCCTGACTCCTTCCTCCCATGATGCACTAAATAAATAGCGACACAATAATCAATTTCCTGTGAGAGTAATGTAAAAATGGGTTGGTTCTCCTACACACTGGATGACGGGCAAAATACTGACATGTTAGGAAATGCCGACATACACGAGGGCCATAAACCCAAGGCCCAGCAGTGGCCCTTGCAATCAGGATATAAACCCTGGCTCTCATCTTCATTCTAAGAAACACAGGATTCAGACAAGACATCTAGGGCACTAACATTTATGGATGACTTCTGAGGTCCCTAGATCACCTTGCTCTTGGAGGTCAGAGGGCTGAATATTCATGAGTCACCCAGGGACCACAGACAATAAAGTGGTGATTTAAAACAGGTGTGTAAAGTCCTTCAGGGGTTCTTTCTCCTATCTCAGAACAGAGGACTCGGGCAAAAACACAGCTCCCATTTTCTCCAGTGCAGGGTGCAGACTACACACTTAAGTCCAATGTTTAGAAATGCTGCCTGAAAGTCACACATCAAATGACCTTGTACATGGGAGAGTTTCCTGTTAATCCTTCCTCCAGTGTGTGTGTGTGTGTGTGTGTGAGCGCGTATGTGTGCGTGTGTGTACAGGCTGGGATCAGGCTTTCAGCTTTCCCTAGGAGGAGAACTATATATTACTCTGATTGTTTTCTCTGCCACCTGAGGGTCTGACTTCTAACTCACCTACTTTTTTCACTGTGAGCTCATGAGGCCCTGCACTCACTAGGCTGCTCAGCGTGTACAGAGAACAAGTCAGCGGTCCCTACCAGCCTCATGCCCTCTCCTGTGACTCCCTTCCCCAGCTCATGTCTGAAGTGACTCCAAGATCACAGCCCTTTCCGGGAAGATGCTCCCCTTCACCACTGATGCAGCAGTGTTTCCAGCTACAGAACAAAGGGGTCTCTCCTAGTTTGTCTCTCTCTGGAAATGATGAATAAGACAACCCCCAGCCCCCTGATAACTTACATGCACAGGTGAATACGTAAGGCAGCTCCTTCCCCACCCAGCTCCACAGATAGACTCCAGCCTGCAGCTGCCCCACCCACCTCTGAGAGCCCACAGAACCCAGCAGCCTCCAGATTCCTGGCAATGACAAAGCACAAAGAAACATCTTGAAAGAGTATGTGGTTTGAACAAATGTGCAGGTATTTTCCATAAATCCTGCCCCCAATTTATTGTAGAATGTATAGGAGAAAAATTCCAGTTCACTGTAATTAAGGCTGAGGAGAAGAGAAGATGGATGGCACACAGGACATCAACTTTTGTGGCAGCTACTGAACAGAGAGGTTTCTATCTCATTTGCTAAGGATACTTACAGGACTTGGCACAACCTAGTACCCTGTGCATACTATGAACATAGGTGGCCATTTGGACAAGCACAAAGCTTTGAGGAAAGCAAAATTTATGACCTAGCTGATTAGTGAGGTTTATCTGCCATACAAGGCCAGTCTGTGAACATTTGAGAGGTGGCTATTTGTCAAATGTACAGAAACCAAAACAGAGATTTACAGAAAATGAAGAAACAAGGAAATATGGCCCAAAGAAAAGCATAAAGTCAATCTTCAGAACCAAATTCTAATAAAAATGGTGATAACTGATTTACCCAAAAGAGAGTTCAACATAATGGTCATAAAGATGTTCATCAGAATCATGAGATCAATGCATAAGCAAAGTGAGAAGTTTAAATGTAGAAAGAAAATAATTTTAAAAGACCAAACAGAAAAGTTACATAAACATCATGGCAATGTGATTTGTACATTTTGTTTTCTCCTACGATGTAAAAATAATGGGACATCCATAACCAAAAAATGTGCCTACACACAGCATATAAGGGAGCCATTCACCTACAGATCCTCAAACAGTTGGATGGGATCTCAGCATGTACTGGAGAGAAGGGGCATGGCAGTGGCGGTGGCAGCAGCACAAGTGGAAACAGCAGGTGGCAGTGGGACAGCTCAACCTTTCTGGGAAAGCAGGTGGAAGGGGAAGGTGGTGAGTCAGTGGTCAGCTGTGCATGCTGCAGCTGGAAGGATCTGTTTCTCTCCATAGGAGAGACTGCAGCCACATTGGGAGAGGAACAAAAGGGAAGAAGGCAGACAAAGAAAACTGAATGAATACCCTCCTGTTCACCCATGGATCATCCCAAAGGTCATCCCATTGGCTTCTGGGTCCACATCCCCAAACTAGGATTTATCTATTGGTATATGGGCACATCCAAAACCCTACCCCAAACACACATCTTCCTACTACTGGGTAGCACCCCCTTTTGTTTCCCTCCATGAGCTTATTTTTTTTTTACATGTTCCCACTCTTAGTAACAAATCACTTCTAGTAAGAGAAGCCAGAATCGTATGGTACAGTGAGACTTTGGGGAAAAAAGGTGGGGGGAAATACTCATTACCAAAACACAAAATCCCAGTATCAGACGGCTTCACTGAAGAATTCTTGCAAACATTTAAAGAAGAATTAATACACATTCTTCTCAAATTCCTCAAAAATATCAAGGGACAAGGAACACATCCAAACTAATTCTACAAAGCAAGAATTACTTGAATACCAAAAGTAAATAAGGGTACCACAAGTAAACTATAGGCCAGTATCACTGAGGAATGTAGATACAAAATTTCTTAACAAAATAGTAGAAAATCAAATTCCAGTACATCTTAATAGGATTATACACATTATCCAAGTGGGATTTCACCCTGGGATCCAGAGATGGTTCCACATATGCAAATCAATAAATGTAAAATATTGTATCAATAACTGAAGAGTTAAAAAAATCCATCTCAGTTGATGCAGAAAAAGCATTTGACAAAATGCAACAGCCTTTCACAATAAAGACCCTTAACAAATTAAGGATAGGTCAAAATACTAAAGGGAATATATATCAAACACAGAGCTGGCAATATGCTCAGTGAAGAGAAATTGAAATTGGGTCCTCTAATAACATGAAAAAAAAAAAAGCATGCCTACTCTCACCACTTCGCATCAATAGATATAGTACTGAAAGTCCTAGCCAGAGTAATTAAGCAAGACAAAGAAATAAAAGGCATCCAAGTCAGAAACAAAGAAATAAAATCACCATTATTTGCTGATATGATGTTACATCCCAATGAGCGAAATAAAGCACTGTTGGAATTACCTAACGATTTCAAAAAAGTGGCTTGATACAAACATCAAAATACAGAATCCAGATGTATTGTTTCGTATTAATGGTGCAGCAGCTGAAAAAGAAATAAAGGAAATGATCTCATTCAGAATAGCAAATGAAAAGAAAGCAAAACAAACAAACAAAACCAGTAATGAGTAGAGAGATTACTTTAAGAGATTAAATAACATACGGGTAAATTTTATCAAGGAAGTGAAAGATCTATACAACAAAAACTGCAAACTTTCTGAAAGAAATAAAAAAAAAAGTAAAAAAAAAAACCCAACAACACCCTTTATGTATGTAGATCTGGGGAATTAATACTATTAAAATGGCCATACTACCCAAAGCTATCTACAAATTCACTGCAATCCAAATCAACATAGAAAAGGCAATCATTACAGAAATAGTGGAAAGAGTTTTAAAGTTTGTGTGTAAATGCGAAAGCCACTCAGGAGCCAAAGCATTTCTTAGAAGAAAAGGAAGCATGGAGGTATCATGCTTCCTGACTTCAAACTATACTACAAACCCAAACTACTAAAAACAATATGGTACTGTCAAAAAAAACAGTCACATGGACAAATGGAATAGGAGATGCCAGAGTTAAATCTGGCTACATATGGTCAACTAATATTAGACAAGAAAACCCAGAACACACAATGAGGCAAGATAGTCACTTCAACAAAGGTGCAGGGGAAAACTACACAAATGCATGCAATAAAAATACTGAACGCCTGTCCCACACCATTCGCAAACAATTAACTCAAAATGGATTAAGCACTGGTATCGTGAAACTCCTAGACACATCCTAAAGAACCGCATTGATATTGCTTTTTGCAAGGATTTGTCTTGAAATAATGACAAAAACACAAACAGCAAAAGCAAAAATCAACACACGGGACCACATCAAACTCAAAAGGTTTTGTACCACAAAAGAACAAGTAAAAATTCAAAAAAGATAATCTACAGAATTTCAGAAAATTTTGGAAATGTGTATTCAAGCAGAGGTTAATATCCAAAATATATAAAAACTCATACAACATATAAACAAGAACAAGGAACAAACCCACCAATTCAATGAAAAAATAGACAGAATAAATAAACAGATATTGTTGCAAAGAGCTCCAAAAGTCACATGAAAAGATGCTCAATATCTCTATCGATCAGAGAAATGCAAACCAAAGCCAAAATGGGATATAACCTCACACCTGTTAGAATATCTATCATCAAGAAGACACAACAGGTGGGGCAAGAATGTGGTTAAAAGAGAACCCTTTCAAATTGTTGTTTGGAATGTAAAGTGGCCTAAACACTTTGGAAAACAATACGACTGCAGCAAATATTAAAAACAGATCTACCATGCAATCTAACATTTCTGTTTGTGCATATATACACCCAAAGAGTATGAGAACTTCGATGTGCATTTTGGTGAAGTGTATGCATGCCCATGTTACAGCATTATGTGCAACAGCCAAAATTAGGGAAACCCAAATGCCCATCAGCAGATGAATGGATTAAAGTATGTGGAATGTGCACAAATGGACAGTATGCATCCAAGAGAAAGAAGGATATTCTTCAATTTGCTAAAAGATGAATGGAGTTTAAGCACATTATGTAAATGAGATAATTTGGAAATAAAAGGCAACTGGTATATAAGATCACTCACGTAGAATAATGGAAACATCATGAAAATAGATATAAATATACTATATATAACATAGATGCATAAAATATATATGCAATATCATATAATATGAGGGGGGTGAAAAGGTAAATTTTATCATTACTTTATGTAAGTGACGTTCAGATGTTACCAGTTTAAAATAAGCCATTGTTATAAGACATTTTATATAAGATTATTGGTAATTCCTATATAACTGCCTACATCATTTTTACACCTGAAAAAGATACAGGAATCAAAATCTATCCATGCAAAAACAGTCATTAAACACAAAATAAGACAGCAAAAGGGAAGAAGTATAAAGAATACAGGACAGGGAACAGTTAACAAAACAGCAAGTTCAAAACTTTTCCTACAGATACTTACTTTAAATGGAAGTGAATTCAACTCCCCAATAGAAAGATAAAGCACAGCTAAATGGATAGGGAAAAAAAAGAGCCAACTGAGCCCTGTCTTCAAGAAACTCACTTTAGATTCAGGGACAAATAGATCAAAAGTGAGGCAATGGAAATTTGTATACTATGCATATGTAACTGAGAGAAAACAGAAGTGGATATATTTATATCAGAAAATATCAGCTTTACATGAAAAATGGCCCCTAAAAGAAAAGAGTGTCATAACATAAAGATAAATGGGTAATTCAACAGGAAGGTAAACAGCTGTACATATATATATATACACCAAATATCAGAGCAAACACATATTTAAAACAAATGCTGACAAATCAGAAAGGAAAAACTGTCTGCACTATAACAGTAATAGGAGACTTCAATGCCTGACTTTGAGTCATTGATAGTTTATCCAGATAGCAAGTTCATAAAGAAACAGTGGACTTGAACTACACTATAGTGCAAACAAGACTGACTAACATATACGGAAGTCTCTGCCCAACAGCAGAAAAATACACGTGTTTATTATCAAGCACACACAGAATGTTCCCCATGATAAAATATATGCCAGGTCACAAAACAAGACGTAACCATTTTAATAAGTTTAAAACCATTCCAAATATCTATTTTGGCCACAACAGAGACAAAGCAGAAATTGATGGCAGCAAGGAAACTGATAAAAATTTACCAAAACATGGAAACTAAATAACACACACTTGAACAACAAAGGGTCAAAGACAAAATCAGAAGGGAAACTTAAAAATGCCCACAGACTAAAGAAGATGAAAACACTACTTACCAAAAGGTATGGGATGCAGCAAAAGCAGGATGTTTATATGGATAATTTCTTATATTATAAAAAGAAGAAATGTCTCAAGTAAATGACCAAGCTTTACACTTAGGCACTACAAAATGAGAACAAAATATACCTGAAGTTAGAAGGAAGGAAAATGTAATGATTAGAGCAGAAACAAAGAAAATAGAGAAATCAAAATGTCAAAAAAATCAACAAAATTGAGGTTTTGGGGTTTTTTTGAAAATAAACAACACAGAGAAAACTTTAGACTGTGAAAAAGTGAAAAGTCTCAAATAAATAAAATCAGAAATTAAAAAAAAAGAGAAATTACAACGGATGCCTCAAACAGTGAACAGTTATTCAACAACAAATTAGAGAACCTACAAGAAATGGATAAGTTCTTAGTCTCATACATCCTACCATCCTACCTTTTTTTCTGAATAAAGAAAAATAGAGAGGCTAAACAGTCCAATAAGAAAGAAGAAGATTGAAATCAGAATAAAAAACTTCCCAACAAGAAAAGCCCAGGTCCAGAACGTTCATGGATGAAGTCTCAAAACATTCAAACAACAATGGTCACCAATCAAACAGGATGATAATGGCACACAGTCAGAAACAAAGACCAATGGAATGGAAGAGAAAGCCCAACAATAAGTGCACACATTTGATTAATTAACCTGTGACAAAGGAGGTAAGAATATATCATGGAGAAAAGACAGTCTCTTTAATAAATGCTATGCTGGGAAAACTGGACAGCTCCTTGTAAAAAATGAAACTAGAGCATCTCTTAACACCATATACAACCATAAACTCAAAATGGATAAGACAAGATACTCTAAGATTCCTAGAGGAAAACATAGGCAGGTAAATCACAGCAGTAACTTTTTTTTTCCCCAGCAGTGCCTAGAGTAATGGAAATAAAAGCAAACATAAGCAAATGGAACCTAAAAGCTTTGCATAGCAAAGGAAACCATAAAGAAAGTGAAAAGACAACTGACAGAGTGGGAGAAAATATTTGCAAATGATGAGACTGACAAGGGATTAAATCCAAAATATATGAGCAGCTCATACAACTTAATATAAAAGGAAACAACCAACCCAATCAAAAAATGGATAGAAGGCCTAAATAGACATTTCACTAAGGAGACACACAGATGGCCAACAGACACAGGAAAAGATTCAAAGTATCGCTAATTATTAGGGAAATACATATCAAAACTACAATGAGGTGTCACCTCCCACCAGTCAGACTGGCCATCGTTAAAAAGTATACAAAGAATAAATGCTGGAGAGGGTGTGGAGGAAAGGGGACCCTCCTACACTGTTGGTGGTAATGTAAATTGGTGCAGTCATTTTGGAGACGAGTACAGTGGTTCCTGAAAAAAACTACAGAGTTAATATATGACTGAGCAATCCCACTCCTAGGGATGTATCTGGGTAAAACTATAACCCAAACAGACACATGTACCCCAGTGTTCACAGCATCGCTCTTTACAATAGCCAAGATATGGAGGCAACCTAAATGTTCATCAACAGATGAGTGGATAAGAAGATTGTATATATATATATATATATATATACACACACAATGGAATATTACTCAAGCATAAAAAGAATGAGATTATGCTATTTGCAGCAACACAAGTGGACGTAGAGATTATTATATTAAATGAAATAAGTCTGACAGAGAAAGACAAATGTTATTTCATGATATGATTAGTGCTATCTAAAACAAAATGATAAAAGTGAACTTGTTTACAAACCAGAACTAAATTCACAGACACAGAAAAAAATAATGGTTACAAAAAGGAAAAATGGTGGAGGGAGGAATAAACTAGAATTTTGGGATTAATATATACACACTACTGTAAATAAAATATATAAACAAAAGGGCCTGCTCTATAGCATATGGAACTATGTTAAATATCTTGTAATAACCTATAATGGAAAAGATTTGAAAAAGAATATACATATACATATATATGAGAGTGTGTATATATATAATTGAATCCTTTTGCTCTATGTCAGAAACTAACACATCATTCTAAATCAAATATACATCAATTTTAAAAACTCATGAGAATTATTCTAAACAAAATAGTTACACGATAATTTACCTCAACAAAATTAAGGACCTTTATGAAAGCCCAATTTAACATTTCCAGCAAAGAGAAAAATCTGCATACTTTCCCTCTAAGTTCTAGTAGATGGCACAATGTCCACTCTCACCACTGATTCAATCTAGGAAGTCAAATTTATAGAATTTTAGAAGGAAAAAATAATAAAGTGAACCAAATCATAAAGGAGGGAATTGTCTGTATGCAAAGGGAATAATCCTATATAGAAAAAAAAAAATATATATATATATAGAACCACCAAAGCCCCTAAATCCTTAAAGCAATTCTGAGCAAGAACAACAAAGTTGGGGGGATCACATCTCCTGATTTCAGATTGTATTGAAAGCCATCATCCTCAAAACACGACTTGACTAGCACCAGCACGGGCAAGGGGACTCACAGAACAGACCAGAAAGCTCAGAAATATGCCCAAGAATAGACAGTCACCTAACTCTGACAAGGGTATCATGAACGCACAACGGGGAACCAATATTCTCTTCAATACATTTCATTGGCTGCAGGGGATATACACGTGCAAGAAAGTTGAACCCTACTTGCACCACACACAATAATCAAGCCAAAATGGATTAGAGACTTAAACATCACAACTGAAAGTACGAAACCTCTTGAAGGAAACGTGCAAAAAGCACACTGACCTTGGATACCTCAGGTGGGCCCTGGAACCCAGGGGGCCGCGTGGTCTCCCCAGCCAGGCTCGGTCCAGCCCAGGTTGCTGTGCGCTGTGCTCTGGGTCAGCGGGGACCCGGCCTCAGCCTCCCTGCGCAGCTGCCACTGGGAAGCACGCCGGCCCAGGTCAGCCGGCGCCCAACGCTGCCAAGCCCAGGGCCCAAGGGCCCCCGAACTCCAGGTAACAGAAAATGTAAAAATACATCTTCTGATCACTGTCAGAAGATCACAAAGACCCAACAGTCCAGTGAGAAGACAATGCGAACAACAAGAAAGGCCAGGAGGCTGAGAGACCTTCTGGGAGGTAACTCACCCGAAGCAGGGCCAGGTGAGAGGATCCCAGCAGCACTGCAGGACATGACACCAGGAGATGATGCCACCGGGGAGGTGACAGCGCTTCCTTCTGCGGGAGGGCCCCAGCCACCATGGTAGCTCCAGGTGACCTACATCAGCCTCCACTTTCAGTTTCGTCCCCAGGTCACCACCACCCAGCCAGGCAGGATTCTGATTGGCTGCGTCTTATCGGACGTCACCTGTGCGCACTGTGTGCCGCCTGAGACTCAGCAGTGCCTGTGATTGGCCGCCTCCCTGCCCTTTCCCAGCCAAAGTCGCTCCAGGCATCCCCTTAATTGGTCCCCTTCTCTCTCCCTGGCCCTAACCCAAGGACCCCTGCATAAGCCTGTAAAGGAACGCATTCTTACCCTGTCCTGGATCTGAGGGGGTTAGAAGTTTTTACCATTAACTGTGCTGTTATTAGCTGCAGGCTTTTTCTTTTTCTTTTTGTTAATCAAACTATGGAAGTTCCCGTCTGTTCCCAGTGTATAGGGTTACACTATGATTAGACGTTGAATGTAGTCCTATTCTTTACCTGCAACTATTGTGATAGTAGTATTCTTGTTCTAAATACTGCTATATGGTTATTATATTCATGTATAAATATCAACTAGGCCTTTAATAGTTGAATTTTCCCTATTAGGTATGGAATTTTTTGTGGTTTTTGTGTTTTTATATTGTTTTTCATTATAGGTTTCTACAAGATATAGAATATAGTAACTGTGCTATAAGGAAGAAACTTGTTTATCTATTTTATATATAGTAGTTAGTGACTCCAAATCTAGATTCCAGTTTGTCCCTTCACATCCCCTTTGTCCCCGGGTAACCATAAGTTGATGTTCTGTCTCTGAATCTATTGCTGTTTTGTAAATAAATTCATTTGTGTCATTTTTTTAAATTTAGATTTCACATATGAGTGGCATTTTTTTTTCTCCTTCTGGATTACTTCATTTAGAATGACAATCTCCAGGCCCATCCATCGTGCTACAAATGACATTATTTTATTCATTTTATGCCTAAGTATTATTCCATTGTATAAATATACCACAATTTCTTTATCCAGTCACCTGTCAATGGACATTTAGGTCATTTTAATGCCTTGACTATTTTAAATTCTGCTGCTGTGAATATTAGGGTGCATGTATCTTTCAAAATAGAATCCCCTTCAGAAATATGTCCAGCAGTGGGATTGCTGGATCATATGTTTAAGTCTATTTTTAGTTTTTCGAGGAATATCCATAGTTTTCTATAATGGTTACACCAAACTACATTCCCACCAACAGTGTAGGAGCAATCCCTATTTCTCCATACCCTCTTTGGCATTTATCATTTGTGGATTCTTAATGGTGATCATTGTGACAGGTTATAAGGTTATATCTCACTATAGATTTAACTTTGATTTTCATTCTGACAATTAGGGATATTGAACACTTTTCATCTGCCTATTGGCCATTTGGCTTACTTCATTGGAAAATTGCTTCTTTAGGTCTTTGGTTCATTTTTAGACTGGATTATTTGTTCTTCTGTTATTCAGCTGTCTGTGCTGTTCTTATATTCTGGAAGTTAGGCCCTTGTCATTCCCATCATTTGCAAATATTTTCTCCCATTCCATAGGTTGTCTTTTTGTTATGCTTATGGTTTCCTTTGCTATGCAAAAGCGTATGAGATTAATCAGGTCCCATTTGTAGTTTTTTTGGCTTTTATTTCTATTGCCTGGTGGATTGTCCTGGTAAAACATTGCTAAGATTTATGTTAGAAACTGCTTTACCTATGTTTTCTTCTATGAAGTTGATCATGTCTTGCCTTCTGTTTAACTCTTTAAGCCATTTTGATTTTATTTTTGTGTATGGTGTGAGGGAGTGTTCTAACTTAATTTACATGTCACTGTCTAGTTTTCACAACACCACTTGGTGAAGAGACGGTCATTTCTCCATTGGATATTCTTATCTCCTTTGTCAAAGATTGATTGTAGGTTTGTGGTTTTATTTCTGGGCTGTCTATTCAGTTCCATTGATCCGTATGTCTGTTTATGTGTTAATACTACACTGTTTTGATTACTGTACCTCTGTAGTATTGCCTTAAATCTGGCATGCTTATTCATCCGCTTCATTCTTCTTCTTCAGTATTTCTTTAACAATTCTAGGTCTTTTGTGATTCCATATAAATTGGCAGATTATTTGTTCCAGTTCTGTCAAAAATGTGCTGGGTAATTTAATAGGGATGGCATTCAATTTGTAGATTGATTTGGGTAGTATGGTCATTAGCAATATTTATTCAAATCCAAGAGCATGGGATATCTTTCCATTTTTTTAAGTCTTCTTTAATGTCCTTAATCAATATTTTGAAGTTTTCTATGTGTAAGTCTTTCATCTTCTTGGTCAGATTTATTCCTAAGTATTTTATGTTATTGGATGTGACTTTATTTTATTTTATTTTTTATAGAGCTGTAATCAGTTTACAATGTTGTGTCAATTTCTGGTGTAGAGCACAATTTGTCAGTCATGCATTTGTATATATGCGTTCATTTTCATATTCTTTATCACCATGAGCTACTATAAGATCTTGTATTTATTTCCCTGTGCTATACAGTATAATTTTTAACATTTTTTATTGATTTATAATCATTTTACAATGTTGTGTCAAATTCCAGTGTTCAGCACAATTTTTCAGTCATTCATGGACATATACACACTCGTCACATTTTTTTTCTCTGCGAGTTATCATAACATTTTGTGTATATTTCCCTGTGCTATACAGTGTAATCTTGTTTATCTATTCTACAATTTGGAAATCCCAGTCTATCCCTCTTGATTTTCTATTATATATATACCTGTCAGTATTGACAAATCTATAACTTCCAGTCTGTCCCTTCCCATTCACCTCCCCTGTGACAACCACAAGTTTGTAATCTATGTCTGTGATTCTGTTTCTGTTTTATATTTAAGTTCATTTGTTTGTTTCTTTGATTGTTTGTTTTTTAGATTCCACATATGAGTGATATCATATGGTATTTTTCTTTCTCTTTCTGGCTTACTTCACTTAGAATGACACTCTCAGGGACATCTATATTGCTGCAAATGACATTACGCTGTTTTTTATGACTGAATGATATTCTATTGTATAAACATACCATCACTTCTTTATCCAGTCATCTGTTGATGGACATTTATGCTGTTTCCATGTCTTGGCTATTGTAAATTATTGTTGATATGAATATTGGGGTGCAGAAGTCTCTTTGAATTAGGGTTCCTTCTAGACATATGCACAGGAGTGGGATTGTTGTGTATTTTGGTAGGTTGATTTTTAGTCTTTTCAGGAATCTACATACTGTTTTCCACAATGGCTGGAATAAACTGCATTCCCACCAATAGTGTAGGAGGGTTCCCTTTTTGCTACACATGCTCAAGCATTTATTACTTGTCGACTTTTGAATGATGGCCATTCTGATTGGTGTGAGGTGATACCTCATTGTAGTTTTGATTTGCATTTCTCTGATAATTAGTGATATTGAGCATTTTTTCGTGTGCCTATTGGTCATTCATATGTCTTCACAGGAGAATTGCTTGTTTAGGTCTTCTGCCCATGTTTGAATTGGGTTGTTTGTTTTTCTCTTATTAAGTTGTATGGGCTGTTTATGTATTCTGAAGATCAAGCCTTTGTCAGTTTCATTTTTTGCAAATATTTTCTCCGATTCTGTTGGTTGTCATTTTGTTTTGTTTCCTTTGCTGTGCAAAAGCTTATAAGTTTAATTAGCTCCCATTTGTTTATTTTTGCTTTTCTTTCTTTTGCTTGGGTAGACTGCCATAGGAGAACATGGCTGAGATATATGAGAGATATTGTTTTGCCTCTGCTTTCTTCTAAGAGGTTTATTGTGTTTAAGCCATCTTGAGTTTATTTTTGTGTATGGTGTGAGAGTATTCTAACTTCATTGATCTACATGCAGCTGTCCAGTATTCCCAACACCGTTTGCTGAAGAGATTGCCTTTATTCCATTGTATGTTCTTGCCTCCTCTGTCAAAGATTAATTGACCAAAAGTTTGTGGCTTCATTTCTGGGCTCTCTATTCTGTTCCATTAACCCATATGGCTGTTTTTGTACCAATATCATTCTGCTTTGATGACTGTACCTCTATAGCATTGTCTGAAAAGTGGGAGGGTTATTCCTCCAGCCTCATTCTTTTATTTCAGCAATACTTTGGCAATTGTGGGTCTTTTGTGATTCCATATACATTTTAATATGCTTTGTTCAGTTCTATGAAATATGTCCTGGGTAATTTGATAGGGATTGCCTTAAATTCACAGATTGCCAAGAACATTAATCATTAACATTATATTCTCAGTTTTGCCAAGGATGGTCCTCAGCTAGCACCAGTACAAACAATGAATGCCTTATGGCAGTAGGACTCAACTGCCTATTTTAGAGCAGAGATGAGGGACATTCCTAAGAGGTGTTTAAGTGGAGGCCATAAAATCTTGGCTTGACTAAAACTGGGAAGACAGGGAGTGCAGAAGTGGGTGGAACGGTGGATCCATAGGGTTAGATGAAATCTGAGACTCTTAGAGTGTGGTCCAAAAACCACATAATAGCTTAGTTACAAGAATAAGAGAATTTTCTACTATATTTTGGAAGCTAATGAAATGAAAATATCTGGTACAGTCTTAAATTGTAGGAGACATTGTTTAGTTTTTGAGAATGAGGTGCATTAAAAAAACTTTTACAGGGGGAGGGTATAGCTCAGTGGTAGGAGGTCCTGGGTTCAATCCACAGTACCCCCATTAAATTAATCAATCGATAAACTTAATTACCTCCACTCCAAAAAAAAAAAAAGACTTTGACAGGATTTATAAAAGCATAAATATGCCTATGTCAGGCAATTTGAGCACATAGGTTACTGTAAGAAAACTACTTCAATAGTGAAGAAAGCCCAGTTGGAGCCAAACATTTGGCATATATTATTTGTACTAAAGTGGAATGCTGTTTTTACTATATAAATTTAATTTTAGAATTTTGTCCTGATGACAAGATGAAATATGGGACAAAAAAATTGGCTACGTTCCTAGAGAAATGTATTTTGAAATCCATTGTTTTCATTATGTGTCACAGAACACAGGCTCATGAACAATGATGTTTAAAGCTGGACTAGTTTCTTTTTCTTCCAGATTTTGGACACATTTGATCTACATAAGTTTTTCTAAAGGATTGCTGCTGTCCTTATGTCTTTCAGATAACATACAACATATGGCCCACTGAGACACATACATTTTCCTCTTCACTGCTCTACCTCAGTACCACAAAGAATGTCTGGGCAGATAGCAGGCATTCAAATTTTTTTCAATGAACATATAATCACAGAACACTTAAAGTGGATTAGGAAAAAATAAACAAGCTAATGAAGAGACATGAAGAAAGACTCATACAATTGGGGCTAACCTAATGGCAAAATGGTGAAGTATTTCATACCTATAAGAATATATAGGTTATTTCCCTTATAATAGTTATGGTTTCATTTGTCATGGAGAGTTATAAGAATCACTGACACCTCAATTTCATAGTAAAGTGGTTAAAATATCTTCATGGAAGACCATTAAAATATGAATAAATACTTATCCATTTCCTATGGCCAGATATGGTCTTCTGTGCAAGTGAATTACTAGACAAATCCTGAAGGCCTATACACACCCTGGGAGTCATTATGAATGATTTCCAAAGGTATCAGATATGGCTGACAGTGTGTGGTATGTAAGTACAATTCCTCAATTCCAGCTAGGCTGCAAAACATAATTTTGCTATTAATTCAAAAAAAATAGACTGAGATAGAATCAAAAGATAATTTCAATGCCTGGTCTAAAAAATACAGATTCAAAATATTATATAATATACCACATATTATGTGAACCATATGAATGACACACTCATTAATGTTTTAGATGCAAAAATCAAGCAAATTTTTTGACTTCTTTCTTTAATGAGTTATAGAATTAAGGAATCATTTCTACCCTTGAGTAAAAAAGAATATTTCACCCTTTCCCTATATAGTTTGCTAAAATTACATGTTCTTGGTCCTAAAACCCCACTGGATGGAAAAAGCAAGACTCATTTGTATTCAGTATTAACAGTGGAGTGAGCTTATAGGATCCTCTAATATGTAACTACAGGACTCTGACTTCGGTCAAGGACTATTTAGGACTCAATGAGTAGATTTTCCACTCTCAGTCATGAGGACCTCAGAATGTGGAAATGAAAATCACTCTGATTTATGACTGACCAAGTTTCTATCTTCATGATTATCTTAGAAGTTTAAATAATATTTTCCCACCTAAAAAAGAGCTGTGCTTGACATTTAATCAAATTCTGGTATAACTCATTCATTGTGTGTATCATCATTAATGACACTTTAACAACCTATAAAAACCATGGCCTAATAAAAGGATGGAGCCAGTCTTCAGAATATCATTTAGCCTCAGTCTCATGACATGTCAGCCTCTAGGAGAAGTCCTGAAATAGCAAGAACTTTCCCAGAGCCTGGGATGATACTAAAATCTGAACTTTAGAAGATGAGTAACATTCCAAAGCAGAAATGTTTGGAGTAGTGAATGTTCTGATATAATTATAAGTTTCAATGATTTCAAAGAGAAAGTCTTTTAATAGATTCTATTCTTTCAAAAATTTCTTTTGATGCTTTAATATTATCTGAAATTTCCATCCTTGCTTATTTCATAGGAATATAGGAAGAATCAATAACATAATATTTATATAGCTTTTAAAGTTACTGGAAAAATGTGTTAATTATCCAGAGAAATTTATACTGCCTAAAAAATTAGGTTGAATGTTTCAAAGATCTGAAAAATATCAATATACTTTGTTTTGGGGCACAATGTTTTGACAAAGCAAAAAACACCAGGTTGAACTCAAATCATAAGTGTAGACAAAACTTACAAGAATATCTAATATTCTATCATAAAAACATAATGTTTTAATGCCTCTATAAATTATGCTATTTTAACAAATAATTATTGTATTTAATGTCAGCAAAAAATAAAAACCAGTAATGATGAGCAAAATCCACAAAATAGCATGTTCAGTTAAATGCTAGGCTCTTGAAACTCTGTGATTCATGATTAAACATAATTTGTTTTTCTGTGATGTCAGAATAATCCCTTTAAACCAATGCCTATTTTTAAAAATGCTTCCTAACTTTCTGCTGAAAAGAGGGGGGAAACGCAACATTTCACTTCAAAATTTATCTTCAATGCTAAGTTGTTCTGTGTTTTCTTTGAAAGGCTGGAGGTGCCCTTTTGAGGATACCTGGTACACTTTCCCTACTTCAACCTCACAGGCTGAAATTAGAAGGAGACCTTGTGAAGAGTGTCACACTGTTAATGGTGCATTTAAAACAACTAAAACATATATGAGAGTTAGAAAATCCTGTTAATCCCAATAATTGACATAAGTCCAGACATACTTTGGAAACATCCAAATACTGACAAAGAAAGCCTATGAACAAGACTTCATCTTCTAGGGGATTGTGAAAATACTTTTTTTAAAGAAATTAAAAATATATTTGACATACAACATTGTGTTAGTTTCAGGTGTACAACATAGTGATTGGACAGTTATATACATTCTGAAATTATTACCGCAATAAATCTAGTAACTATCTACGGTCATACAAAGTTATTACAGTATTATTGACTATGTTCCTTATGCTGTATATTAGAGCCCTATAATTTATTTTATATTAAATATACAATTGTACCTCTTAACCACTTCTACTTTTTCAACTGTATCTGCACCCCTACCCCTGGCAACCATGAGTTTATTCCCTGTATCTAGGAGTATATTTCTGTTTGGTTTTGTTTGATCATTTGTCTTGCTTTTTAGAATTCATGTTTAAGTGACATCATGGTATTTGTCTTTCTCTGTCTGACTTATTCTCCTTAGAATAATACCCTCTAAGTCAGTCCATGCTGTGGCAAGTGGAAAGCTTTCCTTTTTATGGCTGAGTAATATTCTACTGTGGGTGTCTGTATATGAAATGTATATATGGAAAACTAATCTTCATCCATCCACCTGTGGTAGACTCTTAATTGGCTTTCATATCTTAATATAAATAATGCTTCAATGAACAGAGTAGTGTCTCTATCATTCTGAATTAGTGGTTTTATTTTTAAGGAGTGAAATACCCAGAAGTGAAATTGCTGGGTCATATGTTAGTTTAATTTTTAATTTTTTGAAGAATCTCCATGTTGTTTTCCATCGTACTTGCACACATTTACATTCCCACCAACAGTGCACAAGGGATCCCTTCTGTCCACATCCTCCCCTGTACCTGTTATTTCTTGCCTTTTTGATAATAATCATTGTCAGGTGTGACTTGACATCTCATTGTGGTTCTAATTTGCATTTTCCTGATGAGTAGTGATACTGAGCATCTTTTCATGTGTTTGTGGGCCATCTTTTTGTCCTTTGAAGAAATGTCTATTCAGGTCCTCTGCACAATTTTAAATCAAATTCTTTGTTTTTCTGATATTAAGTTTTGTGATTTCTTTATACAATTTGGATATTGACTCTTCATCAATTATATTATTTGCAAATATCTTCTCCCATTCAGTAGGCTGTCTTTTCATTTTGTTGATGGTTCCCATTGCTATGCAAAACCTATTCCTTTCATATTGTCCCATTTGTTTATTTTTGCTTTTCTTACCCTTGCCTGAGGAGACAGATCCAAAAGAAAATCCCAAGAACTAATACCAAAGAATGTCCTACCTATGGTTTATTGTAGTTGCTTTGTGATTTCAGGTCTTAAGTTTATGTCTTTAATCATTTTGAGTTTATTTTTGTGAATGCTGTAAGACCGGTTTCAATCTTTTGCATGTGGCTGTCCAGGTTTCCCAAAGGCATTTATTGAAGAGGCTATTATTTCCCTATTGTGCAGCATTAACCCCTTTGTCATAAATTAATTGACCATAAAACTATGGGTTTATTCCTGGGGTCTCCATTCTGTTCCATTGATTAGTGTGCCTGTTTTACTTCCAATACCATACTGTTTTGATGCTGTAGCTTTGTGTTCTACTCTTTGTACGATAGTGACAGTTTTACTTCTTCCTTTCCAATTTGGATGCCTTTTATTTCTTTTTCTTCTCTGATTGCTATGAGTAGGACTTCTGATACTATGAGGAATAAAAGCAGCGAGAGTGAGCATCCTTCTCTTGTTCCTGATCTCATAGGAAATGCTTTCAGCTTTTTACCATTGAGTATGATGTTAGCTGTGGCTTACTCATAAATGGCTTTCATTATTTTGAGGTATGTTCCCTCTGTCCCCACTTTCTGGAGAGTTTTTATCATAAACAGATGTTGAATTCTGTAAAAAGATTTTTCCGTATATACTGAGACATCATATGTTTTTTATTCTATTTGTTAATGTGATGTATTACATTGACTGATTTGAAACAGTGCAACATCCTTGTATCTCTGTGATAAAAATCCACTTGACCATGGTGTATGATCCTTTTAATTTTTTAATGCTAGACAGCCACAGGCATAAGATTTTTACTGTTGAATTCAGTTGGCTAATAGTTTTTCGAGAAATTTTACTTCTATATTTATCAAAGATATTGGCCTATAGTTTTCTTTTTTTGTGGTAACTTTGGCTTTGGCTAGTAATTCTGGCCTTGAAGGAGGACCTTGAAAGCATTTCTTCCCCTTCAATTTTTTGGGAAGAGCTTGAGAAGGATAGGTATTAACTTTTCTTTAAATATATGGTTGATTCCCCTGTGAAGCCATCTGGATCTAGACCTCAGTTTCTTGGGAGTTTTTTGATGACTGATTCAGTATTATTACAAGTAACTGGCCTGTTCAGATTTTCTATTTCTTCCTGATTGAGCCTTGGAAGATTTATTTATTTATATACTTTTTTTTAGAATCAGTTTACAATATTTTATCAATTTGAGCTGCACGGCACAATGCTTCAGTCATATAGGAACATACATATATTTGTTTTCATATTCTTTTTTGCCATAAGTTACTACAAGATATTGAATATAGTTCCCTGCATTATACAGAATAAAATTGTTGTTTACCTATTTTACATATATTAGTACAAAGAAATCTTGAACTACCAATTTGTGCCAACCCACCTGATTTTCTCCCTGGTAAGTTTGTTTTCTATGGCTGTGAATCTGTTTCTGTTTTGTAAATAAGTTTATCTGTCTCCTATGTTTTTTAAAGATTCCACATATAATTGGTAAAATATGATATTTTCCTTTCTCTTTCTGGCTTAATTCACTCACAGTGGTATTCTCCAGGGACATCCATGGTATGGCAAATGGCATTACTTTATTTTTATGGCTGAGAAGTATTCCATTGTATAAATATACCACGAATTCTTTATCCATTCATCTGTCAAGGACATTTGGGTTGTTTGCATGTCTTGGCTATTGTAAAGAGTGCTGCTATGAACATTGGGGTGCATGTATATTGTCAAATTAGAGTTTCCTCTGTATGTATGTCCAGGACTGGGATTGCTGGATCATGTGCTAAGTCTATTTTTACTTTCAAGGAATCTCTGTACTATTTTCCACAATGGTTGCACCAAACTACATTCCCACCAACAGGGTAGGAGAGTTCCCTTTTCTCCACAGCCTCTCCAGCATGTATCATTTGTGGACTTTTGAATGGTGGCCATTCTGACTGGTGTGAGTTCATACCTCATTGTAGTTTTCATTGCATTTCTCTGACAATTAGTGCTATTGAGCATTTTTTCATGTGCCTGTGGGCCATTTTATGTTTTCATTGGAGAATTGCTGGTTTAGGTCTTCTGCCTATTTTTGAACTGGGTTGTTTGTTTTTTCCTAATTAGGTTATATTAGCTGATTATATTCTGAAAATTAAACTCTTGTCAGTCTCATCTTTTGCAAACATTTTATCCTATTTTGTAGGTTGTCTTTTTGTTTTGCTGATGGTTCCCTTTGCTGTGCAAAAGCTTATAGGTTTAATTCGGTCCCATTTGTTTATTGTTGCTTTTATTTCTATTGCCTGGGTAGACTGCCCTAGGGGAACATTGCTGAGATTTATGTCAGAGAATGTTTTGCCTATGTTCTCTTTTAGGAGGTTTAGAGTGTTTTGTCTTATGTTTAAATTTTTAATCCTTTTTTTAATTCATTTTTGTGTAGGGAGTGAGGAATTGTTCTAACTTCATTGATTTACATCCAGCTGTCTAGTTTTCCCAACATTTGCTGAAGAGACTGTCTTTACTCCATTGTATGTTCTTACCTCCTTTGTCAAAGGTTAATTGACCAAAAGTTTGTGAATTTATTTCTTTACTATCTATTCTGTTCCACTGATACTTCACAGCCTTGGAAGAATGATATTTGTAGGAATGTATCCATTTCTTTTAGCTAGTTCAGTTTCTTGGCATATAATCATTTGTAGTAATCTCCTATAATCCTTTGTATTTATGTGATATCAGTTGTCATTTTCCTTGTTTTATTTCTGATTTTGTTTATTTGGGCCATCTCAAAATTTTTGTGATAAGTCTACTTAAATATTTCATTTAGTTTTTTTTTTTTCTGAGATGCTATCTTGGTCTTTCATGTGGAGGGCATTCCTTTTTCTCCTCATTTTGCCTAGTATCAGTTTGTTTCTATGTATTAGGAAGATCAGATACAATTTCCAGTTTTGTGTTGAAGGTGTTATATGTGGCCAGGAGCATGGTCCCCCATGGTTGCCAGAGCCAGGTGCTCCAGGAGTGTTCCCTGAGAAGGCTGCAGGTGCCTTCCAGTTCTGGCTGGATGTACTTGCTGCAGGTACACTGCTGTGCGAAGACAGAGCCACTTTCAGGGGCACTGGTGCTGGCTAAGGATGCTCACTGGCCTGGCAGGGCTGGGAGCCACTCTGGAGGAGTGCAGGCTGGGCTAAGTCTGTAGGTCAACCTGCAGTGGGGCAAGGATGCTGTTACTTTAGATGTGAGAATAAGAAATGGTGCCCACCAGCACTCGTCCAGCTAGATAGAGGGGAAAAAAAAGACAAAAATCATCAAACCCCCAAACAAAAAAATGGCACATATCAAAGACAGAATTCCTGGAAAACTTGTGTTACAGTCAACTCTAAAGGCTGTTGATGTAACTGAGTAATTCCAATCATGTTAAGTTTTGTTTCATTTAAAGAACTTTCTGATCCAAAATGGTTATGTAGTATGTTAAAACGGTAAGCATGAGTTAGGCTTCCAAATACAGAGAAAAATCCAGCCAGAGGATAATAAGAACAAAGATGTCTCAGGCATTCCCAGTGGAAAACTGGTTCCAATACATGAATGCCACCATATTGGCATGTTTAGGGGGACGGAGCAAATATCATCTCATTAATATGTCATTAAAGCAGGCACACTGCATGCCATTCTCTGAACTGAACCATTATCATGAAGTGTCTGAGTTTTTTTTTTAGGGAATGGAAATATTCCAGCTCTAATATCTACAAGTCTCCAAGTTCAGTCAATGTTTATAAGTTTCCAGTCCGTGCTTTTCTGTGAATTTCCAGATCATTGGTAGCTATAAGTCTGTCACCAGCACATTTGAAGGAACCACATAACAGACACAAAAAACAATGTTGATTATATCAGAAATTATTTCTTCAAAAAACAAATTGTTTCCCATGAGAAAAATATAATTCAAAAAGACACATACATCTGAATTTTCATAGCAACACTATGTACAGTAGACAAGACATGGAAGCAGACCAAATGTCCATCAACAGATGACTAGATACACAAGATGTGGGCTGTGTGTGTGTGTGTATATACATACACATATATATACATACATATATATATATATACACTCATATATATACTGGAATTCTACTCAGCCATAAAAATAATAAAATACTGCCATCTGCAGCAGCATAGATGGACCTGGAGATCATCATTCTAAGTGAAGTAAGCCAGAAGGAGAAAAAAAAGTACCAAATGATATCACTTATATGTGGAATCTAAAAATAGGACACAAATAAACATATCTATAAAACAGAAACAGACTCACAGACACAGAAAACAAACTTATAGTTACCAGGGGGTAAAAGGGGTGGGAAGGGATAAACTGACAATTTGAAAATTGCATCTCTTGGGGAGTGATGGAAATGTTGGCATTCTTGATTGTGTTAGTGGTTTCATGGGTGTAGACATCTTTCAAAATTCATGAAATTGTACATTTGAAACATTTGTAGTTTACTATACAGGAACCATACCACCATAAACATGTTAAAAATAGGTTATGAAGAACTCAAAGAAGAAACTAAAAAATACCTTGAGAAAAATGCAATGAAAGCACCACCACACAAAATCTACAGGATGCAGCCAGTGTCCTAAGAGGGAAGTTCATAGCAAACCAGGCCTTCCTCAAAAGACAAGAACAATCTCAAATAAACAACCTATCCCACTGCCTAAAAGAATTAGAAATAAGAAGAGAAAATCAAACTAAAAGTTAGCAGAAGGAAGGAAATAATAAAGATTGGGGGGAAATAAATAAAACAGAGATTTAAAAAAAATGACAGAAATAAAATCAATCAAACCAAGAGCTGGGTTTTTGAAGAGTAAACAAAATCAACAAACCTCAGCCAAGCTCACCAAGAAGAAAATAGAGACGTCAAAAATAAACAAACAAAGAACTGTAAATGGAGAAAATGCAACAACACCACAGAGATACAAAAATAATAAGAAAATACTATGAGCAACTATATGGCAACAATCTGTACAACCTACAAAAATGGACCGGTTTCTAGAAACATACAGTCTGCAAAAACTGAACTGAGAAAAATGATAATTTGAACAGACACATCACCAGAGGTGAAATCGAATCAACAATAAAAAACTTCCCAGGAAACAAAAGTCCAGGACCAGATGGCTTCACTGGGGAGTTCTATCAAACATACAAAGAACTGATACCAATCCTTCGCAAGCTTTTCCAAAAGACTGAACTGGAGGAAACACTGCCAAACTCATTCTATGAAGCCACCGTCACCCTGATGACAAAACGAGACAAAGACTCTACCAAAAAAGAAAACTATAAACCAATATTATTGGTCAACATAGATGCAAAACTATTCAACAAAATATCAGCAAAGAGAATCCAACAACACCTAAAAAAATCATACACTATGATCAAGTTGGATTCATCTAAGGGACACAAGGATGGTTCAACTTATGCAAATCAATCCCCATGACACACCACATCAACAAAAGAAAAGGGAAAATTTACATGATCATCTAAATCGATGTGGAAAAAGCATCTGATAAAATTCAACACCCATTTATGATAAAAACTCTTACCAAAGTATGTATAAACAGAACATATCTCAACATAATATAAATTATTTATGACAAACTGACAGGCAACTAATACTTGATGGTGAAAAGTTGAAAGCTTTCCCACTAAAATCTGCACAAGAAGAGGATGCCCATTCTCACTACTTCTATTCAACACAGTACTGGAAATCCTAGGCATAGCGGTCAGACAAGAAAAAGAAAAAGGATCCAAATTATAAGAGAAAAAGTAAAACTGCCACTATATGCAGATCACATGATACTATATATAAATAATCCTCAAGACTCTACACAGAAAATACTAGAGCTAATAAAAGAATTTGGCAAGGTAGCAGGACACAAGAGTAACATACACCAATCAGTTACATTTCTTTACACTTACAATGAAATAACACAAAATAAAAGGAACAATCCTTTTAAAATCATATCCAAAAAATAAAATACTTTAGGAACAAGTTTGATCAAGGTGGTGAAAGACTTGTACACAGAGAACTACAAAACAGTGATTAGGAAATTAAAGAGTAGTTAAAGGAATGGAAAGATACCCCATGCTCTTAGATTAGAAGAATTTTTGTTGAAATGGCCATACTACCCAAAACAATGTACAGATGTAATGTGATTCCTGACAAATGACCCAGGACAGTTTTCACAGAACTAGAACAGATTATCCTAAAATTTATATGGAATCACAGAAGACACGGAATTGCCAAAACACTACGGAAGAGAAAGAATGGAGCTGGAGAAATAACCCTCCCAGATTTCATATAATACTACGGAGCTACAGCAATCAAAACAGTGTGGTACTGGCACAAAGACAGACATATGGATCAATGGAACAGAATAGAGAGCCCAGAAATAAATCCATAGACTTATGGTCAATGAATCTTCCACAAAGGAGGCAAGAATATACAGTGAAGATCACCTCCTGAGAAGTGGTATTGGGAAAGCTGGGCAACTGCATGCAAGTCAATGAAGTCAAACACTCCCTCACTCCATACACACAAATAAACTCAAAACAGCTTAAACATGAAAACAAAAGACACCCTAAATCTCCTAGAAGAGAACATAGGCAAAACATTCTCTGACATAAATCTCAGCAATGTTCTCCTAGGGCAGTCTACCCAGGCAATAGAAATAAAAGCAACAATAAACAAATGGGACCTAATTAAACCTATAAGCTTTTGCACAGCAAATGAAAACAGAAGCAAAACAAAAAGACAACTTATGGAATCGGAGAAAATACTTTAAAAAGATGAGACTGACAGGGCTTAATTTTCAGAATATATAAACAGCTCATACAACCTAACAAGGAAAAAACAAACAACCCAGTCCAAACATGGGCAGAAGACCTAAACAAGCAATTTTCTAATGAAGACACACAAATGGCCAACAGGCACATGAAGAAATACTCAGTATTGCTAATGATCAGAGAAATGCAAATCAAAACTACAATGAGGTATGAACCCACACCAGTCAGAATGGCCACCATTCAAAAGTCCACAAATGATACATGCTGGAGAGGCTGTGGAGAAAAGGGAACTCTCCTACCCTGTTGGTGGGAATGTAGTTTGGTGCAACCATTGTGGAAAATAGTACAGAGATTCCTCGAAAGTAAAAATAGACTTAGCACATGATCCAGCAATCCCAGTCCTGGACATACATACAGAGGCAACTCTAATTTGAAAATATACATGCACCCCAATGTTCATAGCAGCACTCTTTACAATAGCCAAGACATGCAAACAACACAAATGTCCTTGAAAGATGAATGGATAAAGAATTTGTGGTATATTTATACAATGGAATACATCTCAGCCATAAAAAGAATAAAATGCCATTTGCCACAATATGGACGACTTGGAGATTGTCAGTTGAAGTGACGTAAGCCAGAAAGAGAAAGAAAAATACCATAGGATATCGCTTATATGTAGAATCTTAAAAAAAGATACAAATGATCTTATTTACAAAACAGAAACAGATTCAGACATATTTATGGGTAAAAGAAGGGATATATTGGGAGCTCGAGGTTTGCACACACTAAGTACTATATATAAAGTAGAAACAATAAATTTCTTCTCTATAGCACAGGGAAGTATATTCAATATCTTGTAGTAATGTATAATGGAAAAGAATATGGTAAGGATTATATATATGTTTATATATATATATATATATATATATATATACACACACACACACACATATAAATGAATCATTATGCTGTATATCAAAAATACAACACTGTAAATTGAGTATACTTCACTAAATATATATATATATTTCTCCCATTTTCTAAATATTTATCTTTTCAATGGTCAACAATGCAATCAAAAAGGTAAAAGCATTACAAATCACAACACTTCTCGGTGTTGGATATTTGCTTTTTCTTAACTTCAGAAGGCAACATGGTCCCGCTTAAAAATAGATGTTTTGCCACATGTTTCCTTCAAAGGTACATATATAAGATACTCACATACTTCTGCCACTAGAATGGATCATGCGTCACCTATACTATGAGAAAAGAAATGAAAAAAAGTATCTACAAAATCAAAAAGAATCCATTTATATTTCCATCACTGTCCCTGTTCTGAATTACAACCATCAGCAAAGTAGCCAAAGGAAAGGTCTTAAGGAATTTTGATACTCAACAATAGAGCTCTATACCTAAGTCCGTACATAAATTCAACTTCATTTTTTTAAAATAATGCTGCTTTTTGAATACACTCATGTGATGAATCATGACATAATGTGTCACTTACTAAACACTGTTTCCTACTGAAAATAGGATAGGACTATTTCTAGCCATTTCCCTTTCCAAATCATATGGGTCTTCATGGGAACAACTTTTGATTTCTGAGAATAAACAAATTGTTAAATAAACATTACTATTAGCTCAGAACTTCTCATAGGAAAGCAAAATAAACTGTAGAAGTTTACAGGAATTCTAAAGATGACACTGAGAGACTACAAGGAAAGGTGAACTGGGTTTTCCTATAAACTTAACCTTTCCTATAAGCTATAACTATAATTAATTAGTTAATACTGATGAATGCCTCTCATAATACATTAAAGACCAAAGTAGCTTTAAATGGAATTAAAGTTATACCAGACTTGCTTTAAAAAAATGTATACAGAAGAATGACAAGCTTCAACCAGCAGAGAAGGAATAAGGAAGTTAGAAGTTTTAACAGATGCTCAGTCTAGTGGGTGAAGGATGAGGACAGGGTATTTAGATACCCTCAAAGAATCACCACACAAATGACTTACTGATTCTAAATGGACAAAAAGTAACTTCATAGTGGAGGAACAGGCAGACATCACCTAGACAAAGTGACCAAAGTGTTTATCCTCATTAGCAGTAATGAGACCGACAGCCCTCAGACACAAGTCAGCCAACAGACAGGACACGGATTGCTCAGCAGACAAACCCAGAAGAAGAGACGTGTGTGTACAAAACAAGCCGGTGTACGCGCCCCAATGGCACCGTCAGAAAGACAAAGACTGTGGAGCTGCCACAGGTTCAAGAGGCCTCAGGAGACGTGAAAACTAAACGCGATGTGTGATCTTAGATCAGCAAAAACAGCTATAAAGAACACTTCTAAATGCGGCTGTGGATTAGATAATTGATCGATGTCAAATTGGTCCAATTTGATCATTATACTGTGTACATGTCAAAGGATACCCCCGTTCTCAGAACATATGCACTAAAGTATTTGGTGGTTAAGGAGCATGGCATCTCTGACTTGCTGGCACGTGGTTCAGGAAAAAATCATGCACACCTGCATATGTACATACCAGCACACATACATACATGTCTGTATGTGAGGGAGGGACTGATAGAAAAAATGGGAAATAGGAAAATTAGGCAACTGGTTGTCCAGGTAAAGCAAATGTAGGATTTCCAAGTGCCAGCTTGCAACTTTCCTGTAGGCTTGAGTTACATCAAAATAAAAAGCTACATACAAACAACAACAGTAAATAACAAGGTGTCCCAGTTTGTCTAACTTGGAATTTCAAGACTTCCAACTAAAGGACCCGAGGCCAGGGCCCTGCTACAGAACGTCTGGTTTAGAGTTAATGGCAGTCAAACACGCCTCACAGACAGTATAAGGCTTGGCTGTCATCTGCATCTGACGTAAGTTTTACAGGCTGAGGGCGCTGTAGCTGCGGACACAAGTATCTCTTTAACTGATGGTGCGGCTGCCACTTCAGAGCGACAGCAGACACACTGGGAAGGCATAGTATGAAAGATGATTTACAAGCTCAACTCTTCTAAATAAGTAAAAATATTCAACTTTCCTAAGTTGGTTGTGAAAAGTTATTACTTCATGGATTAAAACCATATTTAAGATGACATGAAACATCTCACAATAAAATAATAGAAATGTTCTTGTCACATACGAACTTGCTGTTTATAACATTTCACATATGCATCTAGAATTTTTCAAATATGTCCATCCTTAACCATAATATATTGAAAAGTTAAAAAGGTGCTCTAACATTTAGGACTTGTACAAATTAATTCTTGGTTAAAATCTACAAATAAAATGGTATAATGCTTTGAGTATCAGAGTGATTTGTATACAATTGAAAATATTATACAATATACACCAGCACACTACATATATAAATTTATTCAAAGTGAAGCCTCTGACATTTTCTAAGGGTATCACAAAATTAACTTCTATGACTAGGTGATAATGTTTACCAAGGGCAGGCATGACTGTCCCAGAAGCTTACACAGGCTCTTCGTAATACTGGCCAGGGGCTTGGCCGCATACTGGCTGCCCCTAAAGTCATCATTAAATAATGACTTAAAGTGTAACTGCAGGCATCTCTGACTGGCCTAGAAAACTCAGAGATGCCTTCAGAGCTTCTGGAGTAGTTCTGTCACTACAGATGCCAATATCTTCCAATTCTGAAATACACTGATGCTGGAACTGGAATAAATATTGGACCCAGCAGGTTTTCACTGACCTAAAGGAGTTTAGTAAATGTTCCACACAACCAAATGGCAATGAGCAACACCCATCAACTGAAAGAGACACCACTGTTATTTGCTTCACATGCCCTGATTTCAAACTGTATTACAAAGACATAGTAATCAAAAGAGCATAGTATTGGCAGAAAAATTTAAACATACATCAGTGTAACAGAATTGAAAGTCCGCAATGAAACTCATACCTGTATGTGCAATTAATTTCTGACAAAGAAGAAAAGAACATACAATGGAGAAAGGAGAGTCTCTTCAAAATCATGTTAGAAAAACTGGACAGCCAGGTTTAAAAAAAAAATGAAGCTAGACCACTATCTCACATCATGCACAAAAATCAACTCAAAATGGATTAAAAACTTCAATGTAAGGCCTGAAACCATAAAACTACTAAAAGCAAATATAGGCACTATGCTTTGGACATACAGGTGGCCAACGGACTCTTGAAAAGATGTTCAACATCACTAATTATTAGGGAAATGAAAATCAAAACCACAATTGCCTCACTCCTATTGGAATGGCGATTATCAAATAAATAGGAAATAACAAGTGTTGGTAAGAATGTGGAGAAAAGAGAAACCTCACGCACTGTTTCTGGGGATGTAACTTCATGCAGCTGCTATGGAAAACAGCAGGGAGACTCTTCAAAAAATTAAGAATAGAATTACCACATGACTCACCTTTTCTACTTCTGGGTCTTTATCCTAAAAATGCTAAAACACTAATTCAAAAAGATACATGCACCCTTATGTTCACTAGCATTACTTATAACAGCCAAGATATGGATGCAACCTAATTGCCCATCAATAGATGAATGGATATAGAAGATATGGTACATATATACAAATGCAGTATTACTCAGCCATAAAAAGATGAAATTTCACCCTAATCAACAACATGGATGGACCCTGAGGGTGTTATGTGAAGTGAAATAAGTCAGGGCAGAAAAACAAATGCTGTATGATTTCACTCATATGTGGAATATAGAAAATAAACTAGCAAACAAAAAAGCAAAATATATGAATAAACCAAACCAACTAAAAATAAACATATAGCTACTGAGAACAGAGTAGTGGTTACAATAGGGGAAGGACAAAATAGGTAACGGTGGGATAACTGGATAGTGACACATGGAAAGTATTTTTGGTGACGAGGTCACTGTAGGGCACCAAGAATTAGAAGTACAATGTTGTATACATGAAACTTATATAATGTTATAGACCAATGTTAATTGAGTAAAAAATTTGAAAAAAGAAACCTCAGTGAAGTTGCAACTTTTAGAACACTGGACTAGAACTTTAGATGTTCCTGTGAAATTATTATTTCTTAGGAAAATTGATAAGGCTTATCAGAAACCATGAGTTCCAACATATATACATTCAGAGGTTTTTTTTTTAGCAGTTTAATTGAGTTATAGTCATTTTACAATGTTGTGTCACAGTTTTAAGATATAGAAACCAAGACCACAGGTAGCACAGAAATGTGGCAGAGGTATAATAAGAATGACGTGCAAATCACGTGGACAATTGAGTTAACAAGTAACTATTATTAAAACCGAAGAGGATGTGGGTTATGGCTATGTGAGGTGTGCTACTCAAACAAGCTCAGCGCCTTTCTACTGCTCCAGACACTGGTCAGAATCCTCCATCCATGCTCTGTTCTGACTTTTATCTTTCAGAGTTTTAGCAATGGGTATGGTCATCTGTGAGGCTGTCTACAAAGCAACAATGAAAGGACTAAATAAAGTGTAAAGATAACATGAAGAAATGTTAACCAGGAGAAGACAAAGTACAGTATGGTTTAAGTATCTCCACAAGTGATGCATTTCTTCCATTTATTCTTAACTTTGAGAACCGTAAGAGAGACAGGTGGGGTTATATTAGAATAATGGAAATAAAAATGTAAATTAAAGAATTAAAAATAGAAAGAGACTCACAGACATAGAAAACAAACTTATGGTTACCAAAGAGGGAAGGGAGGGAGGAGGGATCCATTGGGAGTTTGGGATTAGCAGATACAAACAACTATATACAGAATAAATGAACAACATAGCCCTACTATAGAGAACAGGGAGCTGTATTCAATAATTTGCAGTAACCTCTAATGAAAAAGAACATATATATGTGTGTGTGTGTATAACTGAATCACTATGCTGTACACTAGAAACTCCCCGGCATTGTAAATCAACTACACTTCAATAAAAAAGAAAAAAAGCATGAAAGAAGTAGTAAGTTATTAAGATTTTGTCTCAGTCCCTAACTCCCTTTCCGTACTAAGGCCTGGGATGCTGGTGCTGGGAGTCAGCCAATTACCTTTGTCCTTTGCCATCTGGCTCCCTGACAGGTTTCACTGAGGAGGAGGGAAGTGTGGGGTTGGAGGAGGGGATGGGAAGCTAGGGGATGTGGTGTTCTGGTGAGATCTGCCCCCAGACACTTCTCACGAATCAGCAGGTGGCTCCGGTTCCCTGCTTGGTTTTACAGGCCCAAACCCAGCATCAAAGCACCCTCCAAAGTACCAGCCCAGTCAGTACCACCTCCTCAAAGCTCGCAGTCTCAGCTCTGCGAGGCTCATTCTCTGAGCTCCTCGGGCACTGTTTGCACAGGCAGCATCCTCTCCACAGACATCTGGGTCTGAGCCCCACAGAATGCTCTCCCTCTCATGCTAGGTTCCTGGACAACTCCAACCTCTTCATCTCACTCCTCTAGCCCTAGGGATGACGGCTGCTCCCAATATTTACCTGAGAGTCCCTTTTTGCTCTAACATGTCTTAACCTAATTACCTGTGTAAAATGATTTCCATTACACTAACAAATATGGCTTCTGTTTCCCTGACTTCACTTACAACTAGTAGAAACATTAATCTATTAATTTAATGGATTATATTTTTCTAAGTACTTAACAGCTTTCTGGCACCAGTATTTAAAAATTTTATTTTTATTTATTGCTTATACATAATATCTATTTTAACTGTTCACAGATAACATGCTAGTTTTTCAAGTTACTCTTTCCCCCAAAACGGTTTTATATATAGTACTGTTCACCTGCAAACATATATTTGAAGTCTTCTTATACATAGTTTGTTCTTTTAATTAAATTTCACATGGTCCTTAATTGTGTTTATGCTTGAATTTGCTAAGCTATATAATTTCATCATAAACAATAAAAAAAGGCTGTATTGTTGTGCATTTTAAATTAGTAAGTCCAGATGATTACATCTCAGCTCTAATTCAGATAGATTCTTGGATGGTTACCTATTTTTATTTCTTCTTAAATACAATGATTAAAGATATATATGAACAGAGGAGCATATATAACATGTATTTAACATATACCCAATTTCCAACTTAAGACACAGAACAGAACTAATATTTTGGAAGGGTCCCTTATGCTCCTTACATCCCACCCTCAGGCCCAGAGGCAACCACTACCTTCCAGGTTGACTTTTTCATCCCCTTGCTATCCCTAAATAAGTTATTTTATATGTGTGTGTGTGTGTGTGTATATATACACACACATACACATATAGATATATAAACTTTGAAAATTGAAATCATACTGTTTGTATTTTCCATGCCTTGTTTTTCCTTAAGATTGTATTAATAAGAGTTATCTATTTTTAATGCAGATAAATGTAGTGCAATTAGTTTCACTCTTCAATAGATGTTCTTTGAGAGAAGATACTAATTTACTCAGCAATTATTTTATTGAAAAATATCTGAGGGGTTTGGTTGCTGCTGCTATAAATGTAGTTAGCCTGGTCACCTCTGCACTGGTATATACATCTAGGGACCAAAAGCTGGGTCAGAGAATATGGATTTTAAAAAGTTAGTGAAATATTGCCAGATATTTTTCCAAGAAAGTGTGTTAATTTATATTTCCACTATCAATGTAAAAGAGATCTCACTAATCCATATTTTTGAAAATATTTCACATTCTCTGACTTTTTAAATTTTTTAAAAAGATATTAATCAGTAGTATTTTGGTGTAATTTGAAAAGGTATTGATACTTACACCCTCACTTTTAACATGCTGTCATTTACCTCTGTAAATGTCTACTTATAAAGCTACCAGTGTATTTTTATCAATGTTCTCCTGCAGGGCAAGTTCATCCAGACAGCTTTACTGAAGAGTCTCTCTGAGTACAAAGGGTGAGCAGGAGTTTGCAAATGGAAAATGGAAAAAGAAATAATCACAGGACCTCAGTCACAGAGAATGAAACATTCACAAAGAGATTACTGTAAATGACTTGAATCCCATGGTGACAGTTTACTCCATATATGAAGTAAATTATACTTTCATGTGATAATTTGTTTATTGGGTCCCTGTGTGAAACAGTATCTTACAGCTTTGAATTAATCCAAGTTGATCATTGCATGAAAAGAAAACACTTTTGCAAAGTACACACTGTAACACAATCAGGGATAATTTCTAAAATAAAATAAGTCTTCATTTAAATGTCAGATAAATAATCACCATTAATTATTGTGGTTTTTCTCAAGGCAGTCAGGTCCGAAAAGCAAGAGATTAGTGAAAATGAGGAAATACAACTTTACTTTTTTTTTGTAATGTGAATAAATGGCATAAAATCTTAAAATTAAATGACCAATGACTTGATTTCCTTCTTATTAACTCTCCCTTCCACTAGCAAAATTACCACTGAAAGTAATGGAAAGTCAAGAGATTTACAGCATAAAAAGTCTAAACATCCTAGAAAATGTTTATCTGAATTAAGTACATGTGCATATTGGTACAGGGAAGGGGAGGGAAAATGAGAAGAGAGAGAAAGATAATAAAAGCTTACTGACTTTGGAAAAAATCACAAGTCAAAATGTTTCCTTCAAAGCTTATGTAAAGGCTTTTAAACATCTCAAACAGAAATACTTTACAGTAATCTAATGTTCACCTGGAGGAAATTATGGAGCAATCAAATTTTTAAGAAGCAGTTATATATTAGCTTGTACACAGAAACATTTAGTTTATACCACGCTCACTGGCCCTAAAATTGGAATCATTTTTTAAAGTTCTTTCCATCTCTTCTGTCCCCCTCCTTTGTCAAAATGATTATCATCTTTTATTTGAGTTTCTTACCAACATGTCTCTGAAATTCTATGCTTGCCAGAGCAGTACTTTCAAGACACAAACTATATCACTCCAATTCCCTAAACAGAATTCTTCAGTGGCTGGATATTGCATTTGGAATAAAATGTAAATCCCTTCTAAAGCATATGAACTTGTGTGTTCTGCATGATCAGAAAACTTTCTCATCTTATGTTTATTGCATTCTATGAATACAGGGGTATCTGGACTATTCATTCCTCCTGGATTCTCTTCTGGAATAGTATTAGCATCCACCCGGTATACAAGCTATTAAAGAGTCATCTTATCCCTTCTTCCTTACTCTCTGTATCTGGTTAGAATCTTGTTGTAATGCATCTCCAAGTACTCCCAGATCCTTTTCATCCTAACACAGGGACCTCAGCTTGTGCCCTCAACAACTGACTGTCTAGGTCTGCTGCTTCAAGTCTCCCCTCTAAACCATGATTCACAAGTGCCTCCTGATGGCCTTTCAGAAACGCCTATCTGAGTGTACTGCGTCCTGGCCTAGAAGCATTCCCGTGGCTAAGTAGTGATTGCAGAATGGATTCCAAACTTTTCAGTAGGTCCTTAAGACCCTTTGCAAGGATGGCTTGTCATCTTCTGATTCCATGTCCCTGAGCAACTTATGTTCTAGCTATATCAGATTTTGCAATCCATTTCTTGTCACTTTTTAGGTTACTTTTCAAAATCCAATTTACATGTAATTTTCCAAGAATATTTAAACATTCCTTTTCTGTGTTTCTATATTATCTTATTTACATAACTAAAAGTACCTGTATACTGTATAGCAGTTATTCACAGAAGTATTGGTCTTCTTATTAGTCTATGAACTAGAAGGAAGGGTTTATGTTTTTATTTTTTATTTTCTATTAATTTAATAAAAGTTGTTGAATGATAGGTATTAGACTATAATATCTCTGAGATTCCTTACTGATCTAAATCTCATAAATTTTATTTTTCAATTCTATTTTATGGGACATCCCACCCTTTAAATTCACAAGTTGCTTTTCTAGAAGGTATTTGGGTAATAAAAATCAAGAATCTGAAAACAAATATTCATTGCCTCTGATCCCATAATTATCAGAATCTATATTAAAGAATAATCAGAGCTATAGTAAAAAGGCTGTCAATAAGGATGTTCAACACAATGTTTCTCAAGAGCAAGGAAAACTGGAGTCTAATTTCTTACAAGAATCAAATGACAACTAAATTACAGTGCAATCATAAGATGGATTATTATGAAATCATCTTAAAAAGATTTTGAATTACATTAAATAACACGGGAAATGCTCATGTTATAATTTTCAGTGGGAAAAAATGTATAAAAGTGAATAGAGATTTCCAGTCAAATGGAATGAAAAATTCATAGGCTGAGCCTTTGTGCTGCTGAAAACACATAGCAATGAATGAGAACAGAAAGAGAGAAAACCAAGCCACACAGTGTGCTTTAAAAAAATGATAATATCTCTTTGGACCAGAAATAGCAGAGAAGCCCAAGTTAATAAGCAGTGTGGAGGTGAGAGGTCACTGGAGTGTGCACATGGAGGAGAAGGTAAAGATCTTGGCTTATGCAGAAACTGGTAGGGGGAGAGGTCACACAGCAGGGAATGGAACTGGACTCACTACTGGAAACACAGAATGTGACTGGGCTCCACACTCATAAAAGGAGGGTCAAAACAGCTATGGTCCACACACAGCTGTGTGCCTAGGGCAGCGAGGTCCAGTCCCTCCCTTGGCCTCTGTAGAGGCGCCCTCTGCCCAGCCTCTGCGGACGGCCCTGGCCACTGTTTGCAGGGGACGCCTGTTAGAATACACTGTTTTGGCTGTTTCCAACTTGCCGTGGCCCCTTCGGGGCAATCGCAGGAGACCCCCATGCTGGCGCCCACTGTTCCGCTCGCCCCCCACAACCGAGTGGGCAAAAGGGGAGACCTGCTCGGAAGAGCCACCCAACTTTTCAGGAACAGCCTCCCACCCAACCACCCACGCAGCCCCCGGGCTCCCTCCAGCGGGCCCCTCGCTCCCGGCACGAGGAAGGGGTTGCTCCCCTGCCCCCAAGCCATCTAGACTGTTTCCAAGAGTGAGTGTGATGGTCAAACACGTCTGTACACACCAGGGGCTCCACGGACACCTGCTGGTGGATTTGCTCAGAAGATGGGTGGGGAGGGGGCGCCCTAGAGGAGCGGAACACATAGTATGGATAGGGGGCTGGGGGGCGGGTAGGACGGGAGGACGATCGGGGGGACGGGGCGAGATAATGAGTTCCGGAGACTCGAGGGCGGGCTCGCAGGACGCCAGAGGGGACAGGCGAGGCACCACCTGGGACCGCGCGCCTGCGAGGGGCGCGCCCCCTTTACCTGCGTCTCCGGCTCCATGGCCATTTCCTCGCTCCGAGGCGCTGGCACTGAACTGACACGATCTGAGCGAGCCGAGGCGAGGTTTGAAAGAGGAGGGAGCAGGCAAGAAAGGGAGGGGGCGAGGAAGGCAAGAGGGAGGGAAGGCGATGGGGAGTTTGTCTTGGCCTTTTGTGCGGACACCTCCCGGATTCCGCACCCGCACTGGCCTCCCAAAAGAGACGTGGGGCCACTGAGCGAGGGACGAGGCCATCCCCCAGAGCGCCTCGGGGCCTCACGCCTTGGAGACCGCCCAAAAGGAGCACCCCCACCCAACCTCAACCCCGCCTGGAGGACGTGGGGACCGGGCTCACCTCGGGGAGGGAGCTAAGGTGAGCTGAGCGGGGCGGGGGTGCTCTACTCGTCCGCGCGAGGACTGTGCAGGCTCGGGGGTTCCTAGAGTCAATCGGGCGCGGCTTGTCCAGAGCAGGCGAACTGTTGGGTCAGAATGTGCTCCTGTTCCTCTATTCTTCCTTTATTGCCCTCTTTTGTAATGGATGGATACATAGATTAAGTAGATACTTAATTCGTTTGTACTTTATTCAGTATTTGAGCCCAAATACTTTATACTGTATTTGAGTCTTCTTAGTGGTTAGTCTAGGGCTTACAATATTTATTTTAATTTACAAGAATCTATCTCATATTTATACTGACTTAATTTCAAAAATATAGAAGCTTTACTCCTCTATAGCTCCATTCACTTCCCACCTTTTTATGTTACTGCTGTTATACATACTATGTGTGTAATTTATATATGGTACAAACTGTTATAATTATTAGTTTATATAATCATTTGCCTTTTAAAGAACTTGAGAGAGGAGAGAAGTATACTTATAAACTATATTATATTAATCTTATTTACCCTTTATTATTCTCTTCATTTTTTTCTGTAGATTTGAATTACATATGGTGTCACTTCCTTACTCTAATACAAATACAGCTTTTGTTTCTACTAGTTTGTTCTCAAATATATTACGTCTATATGTCATAGGCTCGATAATATACATATTGTTTTATGTACTTCCTTTTAAAGTTAGTCAAAAGAATAAAGAAGAAATGTGCAGCTGTATTATATTCTGTGTAGATAAAAATTATGTTTACCAGTGATTTGTGTCTGTGTGTGCATGTAATTTCAAATTATGGTCTGATGTCATTTACTTTCAGAAATATAAATTTATATTTTGGTTTAAATAAAAAAGTTTTAAATTAAAAACTAGGGATATAAATAAGAACAGTAATTTTTCTTCTAAGTCTTAAGTTTGTGTCCTCCATAACTGGAGCTATTTTTCAGCTTAGGTCACACAGAGGCACACTGTGAGCAATCAGTCTAGTGTCAACAGCATCACCTCCTACAGGCAAAAGGTAGGAGCTATCATAAATGTAACTACACTTTAAAATAAAAAAGAAATAAAGTTCTCCTTTGCACTGGAATAGTCCAAAACCCTGTTGCTGTCTCTAGTAAAGAAACATACATTCCACTATGTAGAACCAAGACCTCAAAATTAACTTCAGGTCTAATTTATCTAAATTTACTTCTCAGTCTTATGTCTAATGTGAAAAACCTAAAGACTTTTACTAGGAAGACAAGAAGAAGACACATTCAGCTAAGGGAAATGAATACCAACAGCCTGCATTTACATTACTGAAACCATCACACGGAACTTCCCACACACAGGAGAAGCTTGCTACTCTGCTGGCTGATTTACTATGGTTTTAAACAAGACGCAAGGAAATCTTTGCTCATGGTGCTATCTTCAAAACTAATCCCTTACTATATTTAATTTCTTGTAACAACATATAACGGAAAAGACTCTGAAAAGAAAATGATGTATATATGTATGCATATGTATAGCTGAATGACTTTGCTTTACACCTGAAACTAACACTGTAAATCAACTACACTTCAATAATTTTTTTAAATTCATCCTTTAATCCTCTGTACATATCTAAATAAAATAAACTCTTCAAGGCCCACTTCAAGTTTCATCTCTTCTAAACAGTCTCACCCTAAGTCCAGCTGACCCATTCTATTCAATTCCTGACCACAGGCAGCACATTTTGTGACATGATTAGATAATGCTGGACCCCATGGGCTGTTCTGTAATAAATTAGCCCTCCAGAGAACTTCTGTGCTCTCCCTGACATGGCTCCTGCTTTTCTCTGCTGTTCTCCCTGCAGAAATGGATAAACCGTGTTCCCATCAGGTCAAGAAATGGATGCATCCCTGAAAGTAACTGGGGCCCCCTCTCTTTCCAGTTTCCCAGGTTCTCTGCAGTAGCTGTGTCACTCCACTTTAGCAGTATTGACAAGACACACTCCCATCATCTGAACAAAAATCTTCCCTCACTTTTGCAAGGATGAAATTTAGTTTCAATAAAGAATTTTAAAAGACAATAAATCTTAAATTTCCCCCAAGCCCTTTTTTCTGTGCTGATGGAACTTAATAAACAGAACATTTCATCTGTTGAAAATTAATACCCCTTTCTAATACATCTAGTCCAGCAGAACATAATATCATCATATTAAATGTAATATAAAGTCCAAAAGAACTAAACATCACCATCATTGTTAAATTTTTTACAATTCCAAAGTACAATTAATTAAATATAATTTTCCTAATACATCTAGCAAGGTCAAGGATCATCAGCCTAATTATATTTCCTTTTTAATATGCCATTAGGCTCTTTGCTTGTTCAGTCTTTAGCCATTTATTTTGAAGTATAAAAATAATATTCTGGCTGAAAGAGGATTTTTTACAAACAGGTTATTTTTGCTGCATTCTTTGAATTGATTGGGTATGCTCTATAAATAGTTACAGGAAAAGCACCTTCAAAAAACAGTGAATTTTCAACATCTAAAACAGACTCAGATTCCACAAATCATGTGTTCATCTTACTTATAGCCTTGTATTTTGATGTGGTTTTCTATGTAAATACATTTTAAGGCTTGCAATAGGAATGTATTCTATTAAAAATAGATGTTATGTTAAAAGTTACAAAGTACCAAACATTTATGATGCATTCCTCAAAACAAATCTAAATTGTCTTACTATAAAATGTTTGCTATTTCACACATTCTTTTAGGTCTAAGAGACAAATAGCACTGTCCAACCCAAACACACCCCTGCCAGCTACAACAGGACAAATGGACACCAATGCACAACACTAGACTTCTGCTACTCAGAGTATCACTCAGGCCATCATCCTGTGAGCCCTGAAATACCCACTGATTATGATAAGACATTTTTAATCTAAAAAATAAACATTTTCAATAAGTAAAATTAAGCAGATTCACAGATAAAATTCATACCTCTCTTTTCCTTTTCCGACCAACCAATCTTACAGCAGCAGACAACATTTGAAGTACAGCACACATGATTTCCCAATGTCCCAACATGATAAGGGGAAGCTTTTTAACAGCAAATACTATTTCAGATAAGAATACTTAGAGGCTTTACATTATACACTCCACATAGGAACATTTAAGCAATGAATGCTTCTTTTCCCATTGTTATTATGAACTTTAACAACACACAGAGAAGCCTTTCTGGAAATTAGATGAGGGGGTGGGAAGGGATAAATTTGGGATTTTGAGATTTGCAAATGTTAACCACTATATAGAAAAATAGATAAAAAGACATTTCTTCTGTATAGCCCAGAGAACTATATTCAATAGCTTATAATAACCTTTAATGAAAAAGAATATGAAAATGAATATATATATATATATGCATGACTGTGACATTATACTGTACACCAGAAATTGACACATTGTAACTGACTATACTTCAATTTTTTCAAAAAGATATGTTTGTAAATTTCTGTATAGACTGGAAGGTGCCAAACAAACTTAATAATGATAACCAATAAAAATAAGAACAACCAAAAATAAACAAATACATAAATAAACATTTGGCATATATGAAAATCAATACAAACCCAAATTATTTTTAAAATTATCTATTCTGATTCTGGTTTCCATATGAATAAAATACCAAACTTACACTCATATATAACAGTCCACATCCATACCTTTGACTTCATGATTAAGAGAACAGACTCGAGCCAGATGGCTGAAGTCTGCACCCAAGCTCTGCCCTCTACTCTCCTGGGAACATTGTGATCCCTCTGCACCTTGGTTTTCTGGACTATACACCACAGACAATGGCGTCTACCTCACAGGATCATGAGGACGAAATGAACTAATGTTAGATTGCTAGGACAGTGACTGGCAGGTGGTAAATAAAGCCCAGTGACCTGGAGGTTTCCATGGTTGCTATGACCGTTGTTGTCATAATCACCACTATGATTATTTCTGTTGCTGAAGCAGCTGCTACCACTACTGCTGTGTTCACCAAAATATATTTGCTCATGACCTCATTTGACATAGGATGAACCAGAAACTTCTCTCTGAGGCCATTCTTACTATCTAAATCATTCCCATGTAAACTCTCCCACTTTCCTGCTCATAGGTTCAGGTTAAATTTAAGCTTTATTTGGACATGAAAGATCCCAAGCTGACTTAGGGTCATTATCAACATTACAGTTAGGGAATTACCCTTTTGGGTGAGAGGAGACTCGGCTACATGTTTACTAGCTCTAGGGCATTCCTTCAAAATGGGCAAGTGAGATAAACAATGTTTTGACTATACAGCACAGGGAACTATATTCAGTATCTTTTAGGAACCTGCAATGAAAAGAATATGAAAATGTATATATGTATGCATGTGTATGACTGAACTATTGTGCTGTACACCAGAAATTGACACAACATTGTAAACTGACTATACTTCAATAAAAAAAGTTAAGACATAAAAAATGGGCAAATGTATATATGTGTGTGATGTTTTAAGCATGGACCACATATGCGACTGGTTTTCTATCTTCTTGATTCCTTAAGAGACAGGGTTATTGTTGTGCCAAGTTAGCAGGTTGGTGTTTAATTCTGATCTGAGTCATGCTTGTTTGCTTAAGGAGAACTGTGTCAAGTCACAGTCTGATAAACTCCCATATGCCTTCCCAGCTAATCTCATTATGATTCATATATCTCAAAATGCAGAAGGGCAAGCTAAGAAGTCATCACAGAACTCAAATATAGATTCTATGAAAAGTATGAAATCCTCTGTCTTTGGTTCCTTGGAGGAGAAGGGTTTAGAAATACAAGAGATCCATCATCGTTGCTACTCTAGGCATCCAGAGAACAACCTCTTTCTCCTTCTGCCAAACAGCAGTGTGTCCAGCTAAGCAATCTTCTGTTATCACACTGAAAACATCTTTTCCAAAAGTAAAAACAGCACAGCCACCTCCTTAAATCGCAGTGCATTTGGCCACAGTCTTACTTTCAAGAAGAGGACAGATCACAGAAAATTATTTGGCTATTTTGAAATATTTAAAGAAAACCAGAATTTGCAGCTTTCATTGTATATAAGAAGAATAGCTTGAAATAATTCTATAAACACATTCCAAGGCATTAAGGCTATTCATTTCCCTGGAAATGGATCATGAGGTACTAAAATGTTTGCACATGAAAAGAGGAATTACAGGTCACACAATTTGAACTGTGCAGGTCCACTTACACACAGATGTTTTCCAGTAGTAAATTCTGCAGTACCACATGATCTGAGGTTGGTTGAATCTGTGGACGTGGAAATGAGGATGTGGAGGGACTCCGTACATGATGGGCTGACTATAATTTACACAGAGCTTTCTGACTGCACAGAAGGCTGGTGCCCCTAACCCCGTGTTGCTCAAGGGTCAAATGCATTTGCATGCATCCTTTAAAATCTCAAGTAGATATAATGGCTAGATTTTTCTTCCAAATACAACACAGGTAAATAAAACTAGCTTTCTTCAGCAATATAACACTTGCAGCAGATTTTTCTCTCACCAACATATGGAAAAAAAATTCCTTATCCCTCCAAAAACAGACCTGACAGAGCTGAGTACAAGACCCAGGCCAAAGAGATGCCGAGCAAGCTCATGACAAGTCATGATGGAGACTGTTCCACAAACCCTCTCTGAGACAGAAGGTCAACAGCAGTGTCACCATCAACAGGTGTACATTACAGGACTGGCAAAGTCTTACCCCCACTTTATGAAATGTCCTAGTGACAGGGTGAGGCGACTGTGCTGAGATGATGTTCAACACAGACGCACTGTTCGTATGCTGAGGCCATCCCATGCCAACTAGTTGAGTTTGAAGTCTTAATGATTTGGACATGAACCTTATTCCAGTAAGCTTAGAAATGGAATGTCAAAGAAACCATGAAATCCCATTCTCATGGACAACATATGAGGCATCTGCCTTATTTCTGTTCACTTAACAGAAAAAATGTGATGGGAGGTGGGAAGGGCATGGTTTGCCTTTTTGAGAGTTTCATCTCTAGACAAGAGACATTTCCTATCATATCTGCCAGCTCGTCAGGTGACAACCTGGCTGCTTCCTTTTTCATGATGCCTGTGCTCCCCGCCTGTATTCCTTGCCCAGACAGATTTTCCATCTCTGATACAGCCCAAGAGAAGAGACATGAAGACTCAGTCTAAGTGTGCTATCTGCAATACACCATAGAAAAGATTTTTTAAATGTTTCCCTCTGGCAGAAAGATGTGGTTTTCCATTTACCTTTATTCCACCAACAAACTCACCTTGGCCATATTGATTATTATGAGATGAATGATTTTTTTTAATCTTTTAATCATTATTGGGCATAGTCACAGATATTTATAAAGTCCTCCTCCTGCAGTCAGCTGGCTTATTTGTTCAACAATATTTATTCAGTGCCTACAATATGCCAGGTTTACCATAGTTTCTGACCTAAATTCACCAGCAACCAGCTGTACCACAGTAAATGTTTCTGAAAAACTGAACTGCATAATATTTGGATTTGCATCATTCTCAGGTTAACGGAAATGCCTGGGGTGAACTGCCCACCTACTCAGATAGAGGTTCCATGCAAATCCATTCCTACCTGCCTGGATTTTGGAGCATCTGTCTGGTAGGGGTTGTCTGCTCTGAAATAAAATATTGAGAGGAACAATTGTGGGTCGCACGTCTAGCTACAGATTCCAGGTTAGAGGCAGAAATTCAAGGAATCACATCACCCCATTAGTTGTGGCTCATGTGGGGAGACTGCACCAGGAGAACACTGGGGACTTCAGGCCTCACTTCTCTCCCTTTCCCTGACCTGAAAAATCTGAGCTGCTCGCCACTCCTTCCTCTGTGCACTTCCCCTTCCCCTGCAAAGGTGAGAAAGGTAGCCACTCCCCATTTCAAGGTGAAGGAGGGCTGCCAGTAGCAACAGCTTCCATCTGGGCTCATTATTCTGGGATTTTACTACTTTTTCCTGATGGTTTACTAAGGACTGGGTTCCTTGCTTGGTTTTGTTTGTTTGTTTTTGCTCACTGTTACCTTTCTTTCCATCCATACTAGCATTCAGATGGATTTCAGTCAAGTGACAGTTTATTTCTAGACAATTTATTCTAGAAATAAGCAACTTCTGGGACTTTGAAAATAAGCTTTGTGAGACTAAGAGTAAAATAGTCAGAATATTGTCACTTGGTGGAGATGATTTTTTGCTGTTTTATTTGGGAAACTCTTACTTAACCACGTGCTCTAAAATTCTATCCTCTGCTATCTGTTTACGGACTGTGCAGGTTACAGAGCCCAGAAAATGATTTCAAAGATTTTCTGTAAGGAAAGTTCACACTTATGCCCCAAATACTGTCCAACTTCAGAAAACACATGGGTACTCACTTGTTTAGCCTTGGTCTTTGTGATGGTATCAGAAATAATTTCTTCCTCTCCTTTATAGTAGTTTTGGAAAATAATTCCTCAAATCCGTGACTATCTATGGATGGCTCTTCAATTTTTTCCCAAATAAGTGAAACACTGGAGTCTCTAAAGTTAAGCAAAAAACCAGTAAGAGAGACATCAGGCGAAACTCCAAGACAACATGGGGAGCATGAACAGAAAGGACTAGGAGGAGAGGGTAGAAGAGAAAACAATCGTAATTTTGGAAAGAATAATTTCCAGGAATTCTCAGTCATCAAGTCATTATGTAAAAACATAAATGGAAAACCCCTCTCAGGATGGCTATCAAGGCAGGAAATGTTTGCCATCTCACAATCTCAACTTGGCTCATCAGCTTTGTGGATTACTCATGGGCTAAAACGCAATCATTTTATGACCCACAGTGTCCCCTCCCTCTTCCTACCACTGCCCATCTTTCCACGTGACCTGACTTCTCAGTGACTGCAGACTCATGTGGTACCACCTAAAAAGGGTAGATTCATTTTTTTAAAAGCAAAAGAACAACAAAACAAGACAACTTCATATAACGCATATGGATGAAGTGAGTTTGGGTCACAGTTTGAAATGATGCATCAGCATATGTAATTGACGTGGCAAATTATTCAGAGAACGAGCTGCAAAGCATGAAGTATTCAAAATATATAGATTCTTCCCCTCAGAATGATTCAGTGAAGAGAAAATAAATATGAGAAATGAGAATGAGCCTGGTAAATACCCTATTTCTAACTCTGTGAGACACCAGGCAAATTTCAAAGAATCCTGAGAACTTAGGACAAAGAAGTCCAGTAAAATTTAAAGTGTATGTTTTGTCTCCCACCAGCACATTCCACAGCCACGTCACAGCACTGTCCCAGAGATCAAGAACACAGGCTATGGTCTGTGCATTGATAAGCAATACACCAGCAGCATACCTAGTGGGAAAAACGTAACTTTTATAAAAATCATATAAATGTATAATTTTATGACCTCACGGTGTTGCTGATCTTCTGTAGAAGTACCATGAAGTGCTCAGAACTAAATCATTTCACTCATGGAGTGTGGGTGTGTGTATTTTTGTGTAGCATGTTTCTGAAAAGACTACAGCAAACAAAATGGAACAGTAGCAATGTGCCTTAAAAGGGATGCAGAAAGCATCCTCAAGACTCAGTTTGTCAAAGGATTTGATTCACTTTTATAAGCTATTTGTCAGTGAGGTTCTGCAACTAGGCAACAGAGCCTGCATGCTAAGAAAAATATATGCCTCTATCTTTAAAAAGTCAATCAAAAACTATATAGACAGAAATCTGTACATTGACATATGTCATTTGTTTTATCCTTTGGATACTTCTGGGAAAAAGTCTAAAATTTTAAATAGCAGATTGCTTCATGGAATACTGATGTAAAAATCTACAGGCAAGCTTTAGAGTGGTACTTGGAAATACATTAAATTGTCACTTTCCCAAAAGTTTGAAAGGAAAATGCTTCCCTCATATTGACAAATTGTGGAAAGACGGACTCCCGTTCGTGTTACTTTTTACTGTGTAGCTGAATTCTGGTCCAACAGAGAGGCTTCATTGGCTGACAGGGTTCTATTGGCTGTTTCCTACTCCCTTTGTCCTGGTTCATCACTAATCCAAACAAGCCAGTTGGCAATGGAGGAGGAAGACATCCACACACTTGTGGTGCTGGTGGTGGGAGAGGGAGACCTGATCCAGGAAGCAGAGGGGCTGGTGGGGGTAGGGGAATGCCTGTTCCAGGAGGGGGGTGGGGGAGGGGCTGGAGTAGGTGGAACCCCCATACCTGGCAAAGGAGGAGGTGGGGGATTCCCAACATCAGGAAGAGGAGGGGAGAAGGTATCCCTACACTGGGAAGAGGAGGGGGAGTAAGGATTCCCTCACCAGGAAGTGGAGGGGGAGGAGGGATCCCCACTCCAGGAAGAGGAGGGGGAGGGGGGATCCCCACTCAAGGAAGTGGGGGAGGGAATGGCAGCATCTCTGTACCAGGCAGAGGAGGAGTTGAGGGGCCTGCTGTACTGTGCAGAGCAAGCCCTGTCATGCCAGAGCATATCCCATGTCATGGGAGAGGGGGGAGTGGGGGGGCACTGGGGCCAGGCCAGGCATGGAGCTGGAGGACTGTGTACAAGGCAGAGGTGGTGGGGGTGCGATGTCACGGCTGTTTTCAAAGGAGGAGCAAACAGAGTGCTCCTGGCTGGCTTCAGACTCAGTATGAAGAGAAGGATGGGAAGGCTGAGCCCTGGCCGTTCCTTGAACATCAAATCAGGGAAAGGGTGGAGGTGGTGGAGTCTGGCTGGACTGATGTGCGTTGAGCTGTACAGATCTTTGCCTTGGAGACACAATCAAAGGTATCTCTGAACAGAATTTTGTCTGAGGTCCAGAAGGTGAGGACGGCACCGCTGAGTCTCGACTTTCAGCCCCAGGTGGGCCTGGGGGACACTCTGGTTGGGCACTAACAGAAGGAAGGGTCAGAATCCTGCCCTCTTCTTTCGGGGATGTCTGGATTGACTTTGCCTGTCAAACCCTTTTCTCCTAACCTGAGAGCTTCCAGACAGACGTCTTCTGAAGGTGCCACTGCATTCTGAACCCCGTGAGGGCCAGTTGCCACCTCCATGTCCACAGCAGGGTACTGCTTCTCTAGTTCAGCTATTTTGGTCCTCAGATCCTCAATGGTCTGTTCCAGTTGCTGAATGACAGTGGTCTGACCCTCAGACTTCATGTCAGAAACTTCCTGAGGGGCAACAAAGACATCAGAGATAAATATAAAAAAGGAATACTCAAAATACCAAAAAAAAAAAAAAGATAAAATTAAGCAAAATATATCTGTTTGGTTATAATACTTTCAAAAGATCCCTCCATGGGAAGATACTATCAGTATTTGTATGTGTCGCCTCTTATCCACTCTCAGGTTTCAGAGTGGTGACACACATTACCATAAAGTCCTAAGGTCCTTGTCTAATCCTTGAATGAAATCATGGAAGACAAGTAGACCCCTGAGGAGAGGGGAGACAATTCTGAGTGACGAACCAACTTACTTCCAAGATACACTACTCTCTTCCCTGCCTGGTAACACCTGGTAGTAGAATGTTCCCTAAAGACATTTTAGATTCTAAGTTTTAAAGTTAGTCACTTCCTTTAAGAGGTAATCTCTAAAAAGGTCTTCAATAGGATCATGTGAGATACTTGTGATTTATATGGCCATGGGCGTATGTCTTATGTGCATGAATAAAGCTTATATCATGTTCACTCTAATTCAAATATTTGACCCGAGGCATTTCAGAAAGTGGTACCTTGGACTCTCCACAATTTGTCAAGGTAGCTGAGAGCAACTGTGCCAACGTATGAGTCACCCTCACATCCAAATGGTGCCCAGCTCTCCCAAGGCATGCAATTTACCAGAACAGTGTAAGGGAAAAAATGCTTTGCTACCCAAATCAAAGGGGAAAGCCCTATGGGTAAATTAAATAGGAATAATAGATGAGTAAAAATAAAAGAGAAGGAAGAGGAATGGGTAGAGAAAAAGGAGGAGAACAGAAACAAGAGAAGGTACCAGAGAAGGCAGCACAGACTCCAGCTGTGCGAAGCTGCAGTGTCAGGCAGCTGCTCACACAGGCTGGGAACTAACTGCTCAGTGGGGGCTGGACTGAAAAGACGAGAGGGAGCGAGTTCTCATGCTGCGAACTGTTTCTCCAGAGCTTCCCAGGGCTTTTCAAAGATGATCCCAATAGAGGCCACCGTAAAGAGCCACAGCCCACAGACACAGACATTACTATCTTCCCCGCATGGGAGCCTGAAGCTGACCCTGCACACCTGCTCTTTATCTACTGAGGAAGAATAGTTAACAGGTAATATAAATATGATATGAAGTGTGAAACTAAACTTGTATCTTGCTTGTCAAAAACTAAATCAAAAACAAAACAAAATAAAAAAAAACCCTATCAAATCTCTTTACTATTTATAAATCCAAAACAAATACCTAACCCATTTGCAGTGGAAAAGCTATGGGCAGACAAGACAGAAATGCATATATTTACTATAAATGAAGTATTTTGGTGCTATGGGTGTATTTGTTCAAAATCTTCAGAAGTAGTTTTTTTTCTAACGGGAATAGGAAAGGTCTAAGCTTAACAGTCTTAATCCTAACCCATTACCTCTTCCCTAAAAACGCTGTATTTACTACAACATTTCACCTGCTGAAGGTCATTTATGCTGCTCAATGAGAGCTAAAGAGAAGCTGCACCTTCAGAGACACGGCCCTGCCAGGAGGCCCTTACTGCCCTGTAATCAAAGAACAGCAGGTAGCTCTTACTGCGCAAGGAAGCTGCAAGGGACGCTCATTTACTGTGCAACTAATTAAGGAATATAACACACCTTAAACAGGCAAAATTGTGAGGCTCTTATTATTTATATGTAAATGTAGGTATTCATACCTATATTTAAAAAAAATCTAAGTTACTATTTTTCACCAATGTCTACACACAAGACTACAGTATTACAATGCATAGTTTGGGAAATTAGGCCATATATTCTCTAAATAGCCCATAGCAAAAGGAATAACTTTAATAAACAATCACTAATATCCTGAGAGTTAATTCCACTCTCCAATTACAATGCTACAAGAAATCACAAGCCAAAAATCTAGCTCCCAAATTCATCCAGAAAGTAAAATTTTCAAAATTTCTTCCTGAACCTGCATTAGTAAACTATATAGAGTATTTTCATTTTTCCAGAATAGCCTTAAAAGTGACCATTAATAATTAATAAGTATTTTTTGAGTTATCCTAGAATGTAAATAATGCTCTCATTTTCCCTTTTATGGGAACATATAAAAAATTACTTGAGGAAACACATTCAAGTAAATTCTAGTAAAGTTTTCCAAAACTCAAGTTAAAAATATATTTTTATTGAGGTATAATAAAAATAGAATATTATGTAAGTTTCAGGCATACAACAGTGACTCACAATTTTTAAAGGCTATGTTCCACTTACAGCTATTGTAAGATATTAGCTATATTCCCTGTGTTCTACTATATATCCTTGTAGCTTATTTGTTTTATACATAGTGGTTTGTATCTCTTAATCCCCTAAAAATATTTTGCCCCTCTCTACCTCCCTCTTCTCATTGATAACCACCAGCTTGTTCTCTATATCTGTGGTTCTGCTTCTTTTTATTATATGCATGTTTGATTTATTTTTTAGATTTCAAGTATAAGTGGTTTCATACAGTATTTGTCTTTCTCTGACTTATTTGAATAAGCATAATAAATTCCAGGTCCTTCCATATTGTTGCAAATGGCAGAATTTCATTCTTTTTTATAGTTGAGTAATAGTCTATTGTGTGTGTGTGTCAGTGTATATCATATATGGATGCTGAATCCAGTCAAAAGCTTTTTCTGCATTTATTAAAAAGATCATATGGTTTTTATTTTTCAGTTTGTTCATGTGTATTACATTGATTGATTTGAAGCTATTGAACCATCCTTGCATCCCTAGGATAAATCCTGCTTAATCATGGTTCATGATCCTTTAAATGTATTATTGGATTCACTCTATTACTATCTTGTTGAGGATTTTTACATCAATGTTCATTAGTGATATTGGCTTATAATTTTACTTTTTGTGTGATATCTTTGGTTGTGGTTTCGTGGTGATGCTGGCAAGGTCAGGAGTGTTCCTTCCTCTGAAATTTTTCAAAATGGTTTGAGAAGAATAGGTTAACTCTTCTCTGAATGTTTGATAGAATCCATTTTTGAGGCCATTTAGTCCTGGAGTTTTGTATGTAGGGTTTTTTTTTTTATTATTTTTCCCTTTATTACTGACTCAGTTTCATTGCTGGTAACTGGTTCTGTTCATATTTTCTATTTCTTCCTGGTTCTGTCCTAAAAGATGGTACATTTCTAGGAATTTGTTTATTTCATCTAGGTTGTTCATTTCATTGGCATGTATTTGTAGTAATCTCTCATGATCCTTTGTATTTCTGTGGTGTCAGTTGTGACTTCTACTTTCTCATTTCTAATTTTACTGATTTGGGCCCTTCTCTTTTCCTTGATGAATATGGTTATGGCTTTGTCAATTTTGTTCATCTTTGCAAAAACCAGCTCTTAGTTTCATTGCTCTTTTCTATTATTTTTTAAGTCTATATTTCATCTCATTCTGCTCTCATCTTTATGATTTCTTTCCTTGTACTAACTTTGGGTTTTGTTTGTTCTTTTTGTAATCCTCTAGGTGTAAGGTTAGGTTGTTTATTGAGATTTTTCTTGTTTCCTGAGGCAAGCTTGTATCACTATAAACTTCACTCTTGGAACTGCTTTTGCTGTATTCCATAGGTTTTGGATCATTATATTTTCCTTTTCATTTGTTTCCAGGTATTTTTTAAATTTCCTCTTAGAGTTCTTCAGAGATATATTGGTTGTTTAGCAGCATATTGTTTGGCCTCCTCATATTTGTGGGTTTGGGGTTTTGTTAGTTTTTTTTTTTTTTTGGTAGTTTTTTCTTGTACTTGATTTCTAGTCTTGTAGCACTATGGTCAGAAAAGATACTTGATATTTCATTTTTCTTAAATTTACCCAGACTTGTGGCCTAGCATGTGATCTATCTTGGAAAATGTTCCACGTGCACTTGAACAGAATGTATTATGCTTATTTTGGGTGAAAACACTATTATGCTTATTTTGGGTGAAAACACTTTGGGAGTGAAAACACACTCCCTTTCAGTCTGTGTGTCTTTAGATCTGAAGTGAGTCTCTTGTAGGCAGCATATATATGGGTCATTTTTGTATCCATTGAGCCACTCTATGTGTTTTGATTGGAGCATGCAGCCCATTTCCATTTAAACTAATTATTGATATGTATGTCCTTAATGTCATTTTGTTAACTGTTTTAGGGTTGTTTTTGTGGGTCTTTTTTTGTTCCTTTTTCCTTCTTTTGTTTGCTTCTCTTGTGATTTGATGACTATCTTTAATGTTATGTTTGGATTCCTTTTTTATTTATGTACCTATTATATATTTTTAGATTGTGATTACCATGAGGTTGTTTTTTTTTTAAATTGAAGTATAGTCAGTTACAATATGTCAACTTCTGGTGTACAGCCTAATGTCCCAGTCATGCATATATATATATATATATATATATATATATATATATATATATATATATATACATATATTCATTTTCATACTCTTTTTCATTAAATGTTATTACAAGATATTGAATATTGATATTCCCTGTGCTATACAGAATAAATTTGGCTTTCGAAATCTATTTTTATATATAGTGCTTAAAATTCACAAATCTCAAACTCCAAACAATATGGAATGCTTCACATATTTGCATGTCATCCTTGTGCAGGAGCCATGCTAATCTTCTCTGTATCATTCCAATTTCAGTATCTACATGCTGCCAAAGTGAGTATCCATGAGGTTTTTATTTAGCATGCAGTATATACATGTGATTGTTACAAGTTTGCTGACCTCTTAATTTCAAATGCATTTTAAAAATCCTGCATTTGTACTCTCTTCCCCTCATGATTATTGTTTTTGATATAATATTTTACATCTAATTTATTGTTTGTATCCCTTAACTGCTTATTGTGGATACAGGTGACTACTACTTTTGTCTTTTAACTGTCCTACTTGTGTGTGGATGATTTCCTACCTTTACTATATGTTTGCCTTTACTGATGAGATGCTCACTTTGTGGGCAGTGTATCTGTAGTTGTAGGTTTTTCCCTTTCATCAATTTAAATATTGTGTAACTCACTTCTGGCCAGAAGACTTTGTACTAAAAAGTCAGCTGATAGCCTTATGGGAGTTCTGTTGTTTGTTATTTGTTGATTTTTCCTTGCTACTTTCAATATTAGCCATTTATCTTTAAGTTTTGTCATTAATTTAATTACAATATGTCTTGGTGTGCTCCTCTTTGGGACTCTTGTACTTCCTGGACTTGGGTGACTGTTTCCTATCTCAGTTAGGGAAGTTTTCAGCTAGTACGTCTTCAAATATGTTCCCAGTCCCTTTCTCTCTCCCTTCTCCTTCTGGTACCCCTATAATGTGACTGTTAGTGTGCTTGATGCTGCTCTAGAGGTCTCTTAAACTATCATTTCTCTTCATTCTTATTACTCTTTTTTCAGTTAAGCATCAGTGATTTCCTCTGTCTTCCAGCTCACTGATTCCTTCCTCTGTATCATTTAGTCTACTGTCGATTCCTTCTAGTGTATTTTTCCCTTCAGTTATCATATTCTTCATCTCTGTTTGGTTATTCTTTATATTTTCTAACTCTTTGTAAAAACTCCTTTCTTGTTCTGTGAATCCATTTTCCTCCCAAGTTTCTGATCATCTCTACCATCATCACTCTGAACTCTTCCTCAGGTAAACTATCTCCACTTCACTTAGCTCTTCTGGGGTTTTATCTTGTTGCTTTGTCTGGAACATGTTCCTTGCTGCCTCATTTTGCCTAACTTTCTGTTTTTATTTTTATGTGTCTGGTACAGTAGCTGCATTTCAGGACCTTGCAGAGGGGTCCCTCTGCAGGAGACATCCTGTGTCCCAGCAGCACGCTCCCCTCTCATTATGCAAGCTCTATGCTGTATGTTCCCCCTATGAGGCATGGATCATTCTATTGTGGTGGGCTGGCTATGTGGGTAGGCTTCATTGATTCCTGGTCCACTTAGATGCCAGGTTCTGCCTTGTACACAGGCTGCTGGCCACTCGTTGGCAGAACTGGGTCACAAGAGAGCTGACTGCAGAAGCTGGGGAAATGCTGGGGCTAATACCAGCTCACTGATGAGCAGAGTCAGGGTCCAGGTGGCCCCAGGGTTGTTGCCCACCAACTGGTGGGTGACCAGGTCCTGGGGCAAGTACCAGAGGAAAGATGACAAATCTATTTTATTCAGCATACTAAGTATTTTATTTTACATATCACCAAATTTGACATTATTTTTTAAAAATATTGCTTCAAACCTGTAAATTAGCATAAGTGGTAGAGTCTGCCATCCACTTTGACTGAACAATTGTGTACAATAAGTTAGCCAAAATTCTTTCATTTCTGTATAATCTTACATGTGGGTGATGTTGGTTATTTCTTATAAATTGCTTGATCACTTGAATGTCACAAAATACAAGCTGCCATTAAAAATAATACATTCAACAAAGTATTTTCAAAATAAAGAGTATCTGGTTCCCAGAAAAAGAAACATTAGTATAATATTAAGGCCAAAACTGTCAAAAAGAAAGCTAAGATATATTCATGGAAAGCTTCTGCTGAAAAGTTAAGTTTGCTCATCTTTGAAACTTTACTATGTTTACTATGTAATTCATTTTCTCTAATATTCAGATTTTCAAGTTCTGCTAAATTCTAAGGCCATATTACTGGCAAGTTAGGATACCTCTAGATAGCTGTAAAATATGAATTCTACTCTTCACAGACACATACTTATTCCTTAACTCTTTATTTCTCAAGCTGTAAATTCTGACCAGTCTTAGGTTTTGGAGAAAACCAGTGAGATTCCAGATTTCCAATAAGCTAATACTTGTTATTATTCTATAGGAAAATAAACCCAGATTTTAAAATAGAATAAGATTATGCACAGAAATAAAGTATAATAAATTTCAACTTTGAAAAGGATTTACATTTCCCTGATAATTAGTGATATTAAGCATTTTTCCATGTGCCTATTGATCATTTGCTTGTTTTCCTTGGAGAATTGCTTGTTTAGGTCTTCTGCCCATTTTTGGATTGGGTTGTTTGGTTGCTTCTTATTAAGTGGTATGAGCTGCTTATATATTCTGGAGATCAAGCCTTTGTCGGTTTCATTCACAAAAATTTTCTCCCATTCTGTAGGTTGTCTTTTTGTTTTACTTATGGTTTCCTTTGCTGTGCAGAAGCTTGTAAGTTTAATTAGGTCCCATTTGTTTATTCTTGCTTTCAAAATGTAGAATAGATAAACAACACTACACTGTATAACACAGGGAAACATACAAAAGATCTTATGGTAGCTCACAGAAAAAAATGTGACAATGAATATATATATATATGTTCATGTATAACTGGAAAATTGTGCTCTACACTGGAATTTGACACAGCATTGTAAAATGATTATAAATCAATAAAAACGTTTTAAAAAATAAAAATAAAAAAGTCTCAAAGGTAAAATTCTTAAGAAAGAAAAATATACAAATTCTTGGGAAAAACTCAAATGATCACAAGGACAAAATAAATAAAACTCTCCTTTGCAATTCAAAAAGAAAATTTCAACTTTGAAAAGGAACTTCAAGAAATAAGGGAATATCAGAAAATACGGTAACTGGTAAATAACATACCTAGGGTGCCTTAAATGAGAGCATTTTATGGAAAAGCATTTCTCCCAGAGCACTAAAATAGCATTTCTGGAATCCTTACAAAGGAAACGATGAGCTATTGAAATTGTAATATTTTTGAACTGGAATGGAAATGACAAATCACTTCCAAACCCTTCACTGCCTAGATGCAAAATGTGAGGTGGAGAGGAGAGGGATAAGTCAGAAATCATAACTGGCTGGGTAACTTTAAACTCCTATGGCAGCAGTTGATAATCTGATTGATGGAAAGGTTAAAGTCACCATCATTAGTGAATGACCAGAGTGGAGGTAATAAACAGCATGTTTAGGAAAGGAGTCAGAAAAAAATGGAAATAAACAGCCTTTCTGGTTCCCTCACATCTTCTGAATTTTCTCTCCCATGACCTGCGTTGTGGCAAGGTCCTGCACTATACTCCAAAGCAAAACATTCCTTAACTGTCTGAGTTAGTGCAAGGAAGGAAAACAGTCTGTCACAGCTTCCCTTCATTGATGATCCACGCAAACAACACAGCTTAGTGCCTCACCTCCCAGCTGCCTCCCTGCGTCAATACCCAACTAGCCTCCAACATCATAAAAGTTCCAAACAACGAAGCTCACAGAAAATCAAATGCAATGGCTTGGGAATGTTACCCAGAGGGGCAGAGCTATACCTTCTGACCCTGCTGCCACTTGGCTGGAACTGCTGTCCTGGTGACCCTCGTGTTCTCACTGCCAACACTACAGCTCCAACTTAGCCTTTATAAAGACTGCGAAACTATTTCTCACTCCTTCCTTCTTAAAATCCTCTCCTCACTTGGCTTCTATAATTTTACACTCTCTCCTCATTTGCTTTTCTCTTCTCTCATTTGAATTTTTTTGGAGTACAGTACCAAACTTGTAGTAATTCCCAAGACTCTGTCCTTGGCCCACAATCCTCTCTTTCTGTGCTAGAGGAGATCAACAATTTTATCATCTTAAATCTCTCATCTCTGTACTGCTGATTTGCAAGTTTTCCCCTCTCAACAATACTTCACTTCCATATTGTGACTGCATAGTTATCATTGCTATTTTGTTAAATTTTATCTTTTATTGAGGAAAAATTGACATAATATTTCTATTTGATTACTTTCCTTTTTCTTTATATTTACAATGCATCTTATCCTATAAATAAATATCACCTCACTGCCTTGCACTTTCTCGAGGCTTGGCAGTAGCTTTGATTAATGTTTCTAACTTATTAGCTCTTAAACTTGATGTGCAGTGGAATCCCCTGGAGGGGTTGTTTACTCACAGACTGCTGGGCCCCACCCCCTGCATCTCCAGTTCAGTAGGCCTGGGGCAGGGCCTGAGAATTTGCATTTCTAACCAGTTCCCAGATGATGCTGATGCTGTTCCTCCAGGGACCACACTTTGAGAACCAAAGCCTAAATTTATACTCTAGATATGGTTATCAAATCCATTAGTTCAGCCTTTGGCTGCTACTTTTTCTTTATCACATCAGCACTTTAGTTCAGAATCTCCCCACTTCATAATTGAGAGTTTTAGGATCTGGTCCTCCTGATTGGTTCTAGTCTCCCTCTTCTTATCATATGACATTTTCTCACAAGGTCCTTAAACATGAGTTCATCATGGTACATCCTTGCTCAAAGACTCATGGCTCTTATGTTGAGCATAAAACATTCTAAACACTCTACCTGGCTCATAAGGTCTTTAATAGCCTGTAAAAAAGTGGATACCCTAATTACCTCCCCTGCCTACTGCCATGGGCTACTGTGAGGGTTCAATGGGATACAGTCGGCTCCCCTTATTCAGTTATGTTGTATGAAGTCAACGAGAACAATGAATTAGTGAGCACTGAACCGCTGCTTCTGGGGAAAAAGTGCTCAGTTCCCACAAGCCTCCAGCTACATTTTCTAAAGTCACCTTATATAATGTAATAAATATATTTAAATTGTATTAAATGTATACATTGTATGTAACACACACTTTCTCTGTAAGGCACACCGCAGCCCTCCTGCACCTAGGACACTGAACAGCACTGCAGCCCTATGCTTGGGGGCTTTTTAAATGGCCAAGTCATCAGCAGAAAGCACAAAAAGGTGGAAAATGTGGCACTAAATAGGCAGCAGAAAAGACATTTATTTACAGAATTAGCTGAAGCAAGAAGGCAGAGTGTTGCTTCATCCCACCGTGGCTGGGGAAGACGCACGCCAGGTGACTCAAGTTTCTCACCACTTTGCGCATGTCTGCAAATGAAGTAAAGGGTCTGCAAGCAGTGGTTTCAGGGCTGTAAATAAATTCTAGCTAGTTGTCAGGCTTACAAATACAGAATCTCTAATTGATGAGGATCAACTGTGCTAAGAAGGCAACTCTGGAAGCCAGAGTACTGCTCAGACATGACAATAATAATGACAAAATATAAGTTAACATTTTGAGTGCCTACCATGTGCCAGGAGTTCTTCTAAGCACTTCATGAAAATTAATGCATTTAAATCTCACAGAAACCTATGAGACAGGAGTTATTACTATCCCCATTTTGTAGATGAGGAAATTAAGGCATAGAGAATAAAAAGCATGGCTGAGGTTCCCCAGTTAAAAGTGGGATAACTGGGATTTGTGCCCAGGCACACTGGCTCAGAGCCCAATACTCAATCACTATGTTGTGAATATAAGCAAAATTTCCACCTCTCCCCAGTAAGCACCTCTGCTTGAGTCAGCGTGGTCACCAGTATGTTTATTCATTCATCAAACATTTCCTGATCTGCCCAGAAATGTCAGGCACTATGTTAGATACTGGAGGGGCAAACAGAATATGGAGAGTCTTAGCTCTAAGGAACCCTACTGCCTCTGAGACATGCATGAGGCGCCAATCATGGGAAAGTAAGGCAAGTGTAGGGATCCCAGAAGAGACATCAAAAGGAGTCTCTAGACTGAGGCCTCTCTGGGAAAGTGTCTAAGAGGGAGTGAAGTTTGACATGAGTTTAGATTAAGAAATAGAAATTCAGTGGATTAAAAAGGCCACTAGGAGTGCAGAAGAAAAAAAATGTAAAAGGCAGACAGGAAGAATGCTAAAGTTTTCAGAAAACCTGCCTGTCTTTTCAAGGCTAGAACAAACTAAACAGGCAGGAAATAGCGAGGGATGAGGCTAATGGCAAGGGATGGCAAGGGAAAGCCTTGCCCGTCAAACTCCGGAGTCTGACACTTCTCTCAGAGCCTATGAGCAGTCATCAAATGGGTCTGAGCAGACATCGGATACAAATAAATCTGAATTTCAGGAAGAAAGTTCTGGAGGACTGTGGGGGAAAGATCAGGAGGGGTTGGGACTGGAAGTGATGAGATCTGCTGGGAGACAGCTGTGGTGACCCGACACGGCTGAGGCTGGGCTGGGGCTGGGCTGAAACAGGGCTGTGGGGCTGCGGGGTGGCAGGACAGGCAGGAGCACCAGAGGGGGACCGAGATGCTGGAGGAATGGAGTGAGCAGCCTCTCACGGCCCCAGGACCCTTGCACTTGTCAGTGTCCTCCCTGCCTCAACACCACATTCACTTCTACTTCTATATCTTCACTCTCTTCTCCATCTGCAATACTCTCTCTTCTTCCCTCCCTCTGTTCAGAAGTGATGACTTTGAGGACTTGATCTAAGTTGCACCTTTCCTAAAAAGCTGTCCTTAATTACAATTTCCCAACAGTTCCCTTTTATTTTAATTCTGTAGTGCAACATACACTAAATACCTTGACAAAATCACATCACATCAAGCAAATCATTTCATATATACAGAAAAGCCCAGGACCTTACAATTCTTTGTATTTCCTTCTGTACCTACCACAACTACCTTGCACATAGAACATCAACAGATGTCCAACAAAGTTCAGTGAAAGATAAACATCCTTTATAAGCTAAGAACTTTTATCGGCCAGTTATCAATTTAGATCAGCTGCTTGAACAATTTGCCTTTCTCCCCAGATCATTACCAACGTTGCCCAACAGAAAGGAACTTCATACCCTCTGAGGCTCTGTAGGGCAAACACACAGCTTCATTTCACGGTAAGCCCTATGGCCCCAGAGCAAAGAAAAACATTGTGTGACCTCTAATGCTTCTTTCTTCTCATCTCAAGTTGTAACTGCTTTCCAGGTGCCTGCTGCTTTTCATTCTTAAAATTGACAGAATAGTTTCTCTTATTTCTTTATTTCTAACATTAAAATGTCTAATTTTTTTCTCTTAGAGTTTCCATAAAATAAATACTTTTCAGAAAAATCCTGTCTCCTTCTTAATGCATTATATTGAACACCTCGCCAAAGTGTTACCCATTTTCAAAACTGGTGCCTCCACAAGGGTGTCCTTGTGTCTCTGCCCTCCCCAGCCACGCCTCACTCCACTCTCCGAGGCCACACCTCGCCCTCCCCAGCCACATCTCATCCTCCCCACGCTCACTGAGCCAAAGTGTTTATCAAGCACCTAAGAAAGAGCAGAGTCTGAGGTAAACTTCAAGGAAGAGTAACCCGTGTTTTGGGGCCTCAGCCACGCCTTTGCCTCTCTTCTTGAACCCCTCTGTTTCCTACTCTGGTCTATATTTTAGCTGTATGCTTGTCTTGTGAATTGTGGTTTTGTGGATTTATAATTAAATTATGTGGATTCTATCCTTTTTTGCCTTACAGTTTATCAGGAACTTAACATTAAACAATGATTTTTCCAACATTTTGATATAACTAATAAATTCTAATAAAATTCAAGTGACTTGTTTTCATGTCTCCATTTCTATTTCTTCAGAATTGCATTCCCCACACCTTTCTTTTGATCTGAGCAATTCTTTTTTTACTCTTTGAACCTGTCTCTGCCAAGACACATGTGAGTAGTCCCTCAAGTACCACTGACCACCAGGCTGCTCCTCATTAGTCACATGTGTTTCCTTGATTTCTTCCTAAATAAAGATGTTTCTGAAGCTGATAATACATTGTACTGAGGGGTTGTTGTATACAGAGCCCTATAGGAGATACTTTAAAAGGAGAACCAATAGAAAAGAATATTCAATCCCTCGATTAAGTCTGCAGCCCAGTTAGGCACTGCGAGGTTGAGAGGGCCCGGGGGGACTGACCAGAGCAGGACCCCGGGGAAGAGATTAAAGCCGATTTCAAAGAAGGTTAAAACTGGAATGAGATAGGATTTTGCCACTCCCCTCAAATCAGAAGCATTTTTCTAACCTTTGAGAATGTATTTGCATATAAACTATACAACATATGTGATAAGAGAGTATTGATCTTATTTAATTTCTTTAATTATCCAGCACTTTGTCATAGATGTGGCTATTCACAATTAATAAATATCATAATGTGTGGGTAGACCTAACTTTAAATTGCTTGATGTTATCAATTCTTGCCCCAAAGTTGGAGTTTTTAAAGATCAAACTTCATTCTATTTACCTTTCAACATGTCCATTTAAATTAGAAAGGTGCTAAGAGTTTTAGGAAAATACTTGAAAGCACACATCTTATATATAATTTCAAAAGCAAAAAACAAATGAAAAACTGGGTGGTAACCAGTTTTGCTACCATATGTTAATCTTTAAGGTAGGAGCAAATGCTTCTAGAGAATGACATTTGGCTACAATATTTATATACTGTAAAAATGTAAAAGAATTTTCAGTTTATAAATGGTATTTCAAATGCCAAAGAATAAAAAAACAGAACTGAGAATCCTATTTCACTTTTATGAAATAACTCTTTAGACACAGCAGATTTTCAGAGCAAATTATTTAAAATTAAAATAATCAGTAAGTGAGGTGTAAAGAAAGTAGTTTTAATTTAAAACTTCCTAATTCCATAGGCGCATCTGTAAAAGCACCCAAGGAGCAACAGTAGTTCTCTCTCTTCATGTGAGTGCTGACTGGGTTTGCTCTGAGCATCACTGCAGCCTTTGACTCCTTTCAGCTGAGGAAAGGCTTTAAGAGCCATGCTTCTTCCAGGGATATGGAGCTCTCAGAATTATTAATTACAATGAGAGAGTCAAAGTCAAAACCCATTCAACAAATACCAGTGTGCTGCTCAGACTGAGAGAAGAGGTGCCTGAACTGGCATCTGAAGAAAACCCCAGAGGGAGCCCAGCACCTGGCTCCACGCCCTGGCTGAGTGGTCCTGGGTCTCACGTTGCATCACCACCTCAGAGAGGGCAGGCAGCCCTGGAGGGCGCTGAAACCTCTCACGTTTATTATTCACACAGAGAAAATGGGCTTAAAACTCCCCATTTCCTTCTGCAGGGGCAATTTACAGAGATAAAGACTGTCATCTAGTAACTAAGAAGCAAGGTGCTTTACAGGAAAAACAGAATGGTCAGGTTTCTTAAACAGTAATGAAGCACCAGAGCTAGCACGGCAAAGTTCTGATAAAACTTAAACATGGACAGGTGACCTGACCGGTTTCTCTCTATGCCTCTGAAGCATCTTGACATCAGACTCTTACAAATGGTATAAATATAATAGAATAATGTAAACGTGTCACCTCATCCTTTGATGATTTTGGCATGAGATGGTATTAAGCAGCCACAGGGCAATGACCCATGTAAACGTACAGCTTTTATCACAGTGGAGATAACATGAGGTATAAAGTCAAACAGACCTATGTTCAAATCCTGGCTCTCACCCTTTTATCAGTTTTTTGACCTAAAGCTAGTTATATCCTATAAACATCATTTTCTTATCAGTTAAATATCAATTATAATAATTACTTTAAAGGATTATTCTAAGTGTTGCATAAGATAATACAGTAAAAGAATAGGTGCACAGAAGGTTGGCAATTAATTCTGGTTTCCTGAACCCATTTTATGGCCAGTTCTTTAGCCTCGTATGACACAGACAAACATCATCTAAAGAAAGAACCAGTCCCGAAGTAAACTTATGACAAAGAGTCAGTGATTCCAAGAGTAAGTGGTATCACTGCTGACTGCTTGACCTCAATTATTTCCAAATATTGTCACCTCCCAATTAGTGTATTACATTTTCTAGCTTCCAGACAATTCACTGGCAACAAGGAAATGAGAAGCTGTGAAATTTAAATCAGTCTATTTCACCATTGCGTTTCCAAGCTGTACCATCAGCTGTTTTTAAATCACCCAGTTCATCAGGTTTTCTGCTTATTATTGGTTCACAGCTTAAGAAAAATAGAAAGTCACTATAATTTTATAGACACGAATATCTACCTTGAATTATAGCTGGAATCTTAATATATAGAGCAATGTTGTATGTGCTTTATCATTGTTGATTGTGTAGAACACTTTTTGTCCAGGTTTTCTTTGGCATTATCATATATAACAGAGAATTCAGTAAGATATGGCCTGGAGATGAGAACTAGAAAAATCTAATACATTAGCTCAGATTAGAACTTAGTCATGTCAGAAAAAGAGTCACAAAAATAATGAAAAGACATTATAAATATTTTTCTTAATTATATCTCACTTTATTTCTCTTTACCACTCTTTGTTTTTCTAAATCGTATTCTCTATCAGCTAATCATTACACAGTAATTAACATTCAGCTGAGCCCACCACGCCTCTCCAAGTCCCCTTGCATGATGTAGGTTTCTGCTCTAAAAAAAGAAGCTGGGAAAACCTGTTTTATGACATTAACATTAAGAGAATCTTTACTCTTATGATAATGACCAATCTAGCCATATTTCTGAAAAGCACAGGAATGGACATATGAAACGAAGTTCTCAACTAATGTTATAGTCTTTTTTCTCCTCCAGGAGGAGCAAACTTTCATGTATGATGCAGGGCTGCTTCACTTGAAGAGGGAAGCCATTTTATATTTGGAAAAAGTCTCAAAAATCAGCAAACTATTTGATTTTACAGAGATGAACACTATGCCCTAGATAGCCTGAGTATGTTGTCACAAAATAACCAGAAACAGACCTGAGCCTGGAACTGAGGAATAAACTGTTTCATTTTCTGCTTACACCATGCTCCAGAAAACATTCTTCTTATTGGCAATTTCAAATGCTAAGTTATTTTTAAAAGAATAGTGGGAGTATGTGTAAGTAAAATTTTCAAATGATTTTATACTCAAAAGAGCAATTGCTAACCACAATTATAAGTGTTTCGTATTATTGCAGGAGGTGTATATTTGTGCAGGGAAAAAAGTCATAACATTTGGCTTCCTTATTAACAGAATAAAAAAATTTTGTGGAAATTAAACTAATGCTTTATCCAACCAAAGCAACTGAAGAATATTATTTGATTTTAGGAAAGCTCTAACACATTAAAAACTTCTTATCCATGTGACTGTTAGCTCAATCAGGCACATTCTCCTGCACAGAGTGGCCCTGCTCACTGCTGGAGAGGCTGCTGTGGGCTCAGCTCCTTGGCTGGACACACAACAACACAGAATCTGAGACACCTGTATTCAGTTCCACCTCAAGGCTGACTTTCTTGGCAAAGTCTAAATGGAAGAAAGCATCTGCTTCCACCTGCCTGGATTCCCCTGCAGGCTGAGAAACAGGGCAGCCTAGTAAGCAGGCAGATGGAAAGAGAAATCAGTTTGTCACAATTTTAAGACAAATAAGAGAAAGGGATCTGACATCCTAATCAAATCTTCTTACCTCCTGAACAGCATCTGATTATTTTTTCAGAGTTTCTACAACAGCAGTTTGAGATTCTGGGTTGAAAAGGAAGAAGACAATATATTTAATAGCAAATTTTCTCACTTCTCTGATCAGAAAACAAAACTAACTAAAATATATCTTTTAACCATAAGTACCCAAAATATGCAGGTTATCTCCCAGTTATATCTCCATATTATAAGACAAGACTGCTTTTCTGTATATTTAACACACAAAATATATAACCCTCATGTCACCAGTTATTTTCAAAATCAGATTAGCACTATGCCCTTCTTTACACATCAATCATGGTTATTTCCCTCAATTGCTAGTTTGTTTTGGGGCCAGGAAGTACCTGCAAAGACATTCACTTTTTATATTAGCCACTTAAGTCTGTACAATGATAGAAGCCAACACACCAGTCCTGAAGGATGGAATGTTGAATGTCTTATCTGACTATTTGACAATCTACCTTCCACTTTAATAAGAGATAATGAACACTCACCAAGAGGCACTGAGTAATAAGAGATTTTGCTCCTTTAAGTTTGTCATTTGAGAATCTACAAGACTGCAAATTCTTCATATTGGAAAACCCAAGGGACACCCAAGTCCACATTTTGGTTTGGTTTTTTTAAACTCAGGATACTTTCTTCTAAGTGAAGCTTGCATGGTAGTTTGAAAACAAAAACATAACAGAGCCTCCAGGAATCCCCAGGGCTGCATGGATCAGTCTGAAAATGACTCTTCATGTCCATCCTGGGCATTTGCAGTGAGAGACCAGAGGCCCAGAACACAAGCATCTGGGCCAGATGAAGACTAGAGTCTGTCTCCTGTCACATTGATCCCCACCCCAAACTGGCATGCAGACCAGACACCTGATAAGACACAGCAGTCTCTCTTGGGGACACTTTAGACATTTCTACTTTAGTAGAATTTTAGTTGATGTATGTGACAATGTATAGGAAAAATAAAAGGCACTTATTTAAATCATACAGTATATTGTTAAACTATGTTGAAAGTTTTCACTTCACGTAGATTAAAGCATCATCTCCACACGGGCCCAAGGGCCTTCTTTCGTCCACCCGCACCCCGACCTCTCTAACCACCTCTGCTCCAGCCGCACGGCCTTCCTGCTGCCTTTGGATGCACCAGTCACACTCCCTGCACCAGATCTCCGCAGCAGGGGCATCTGCACACCCTTGCTCCCTGCCCCCTTCCTTCCAGGCTCTGTGCAGTCCTCCTGGGCCCTCTATTCAGCAGCAGCCCCGCCGGCTCCCCAGCTCTCCCCATTCCCTGGTGATTCCTTCACAGTGTGGCTCCTCAAATGAAATACAACACAATTCACTTGTTTGCTGACTTATTTATCAAATCCTATGAAGACAGAGATTTTGTAGATTTTTTTCCCCTTATTGAACCCCTAGCATCAAGAATAGTGCCTGGTAAACAGCAGATGTTTAAAATATCTGTTGCGTACTTGTAGGTGGGAATGAGAGATCAAAAGAATGATCCAGTGATTCCAACCACGGAAGTGGGAGCCACCAGGAAGAGAGCAAGCTGAGCAGGGAAGGGGGGCAGGGATCAAACAGAAGGCACAGGCACCACCTGAGCTCCGAGTGTCTCTTTCAGAACAAAAATCACCGAGAAGACCAGGAAGCAGTCACTCACCGACAGGCGTCACTGTGGCACAGAATTAGCAAGTGGCCTTAAAATACAAGCCCTTTCACAGACAAATACTGTTTCACTGAGTTAAGTAAAAGGGCTTCTTTTCTCTTATACTGACAAATCTCTACTCTGAACTTAACACCTGAGTTAGCCAATTTGGAAGGAAGATCGTTAACAGCAAAGCTAGGAAGAGTTAATATTAAATCCTGTCCAGACTGGAACATTTTTATTTTCTGCTGTTTTTAGTCACCTCCAAGTCCTCCTGAGTACAATAGACTTGAGAAAAGGCCCTGGGGCTTTGCACTGATAAGAAAGTGTCCCTTCCTCCTCTCTGTGTGGCTAGTGCAGGAGGAGCCCCCAGGGTCCCCTGGTTGAACACTAACAGCCATAGACCTGGTGACCTGCCCAAAAAGCGAACTCCTGGGCTCTGATGGTGAACAAGAATGTGTACAGCTGACCAGAACAACAAACTAGAAAGATTTATCAGTCGATATTTTGAATACTGACATCTAAACTGTGGATTTCCCTCTGAATCCATGTGACCTGAATTGAATTGATTTTCCCATCCCCATCCCTTTCACTATACTTCTTATTTCCTTGAATCAGTGTGTTACAACATCTAAGAGAATCTTATACATTAAAATATTCTCTTAAAATCAGAAGCTGAACTATAGGAGTTCTAGAGGGTCAAGATTTTAAGGTGAAAGAAACATACAGAATAACTGTACTACAAAGTAAGGGGGGAATTAATGAGAATAGTTAGAGAAGAAAGAAAAATAAATGTTGAGGAGAAAGAAGACAGTAGAGAGTAAAAGTAAGAAAGAGGGAAGAAAAGGAAGGGAAAGAGAAACAGTAAAGATAAGATTGAGAAATTGCAAAACGTGGAACAAGCAGAGAGAAGCAAGCATGCTGGGGGCCGATGACCAGGAAGCTGGCTTGAGTAACGGCTCAGGTCTGGAGTCGGTGGGCAAGAGTGCGTGAGGAACCCTCTCAGCTCTACAGCATCCTCAGGATGCTTGCCCCTCATGCAGACTCCCCTGTTCTCCTCTCCCAGGGCCCGGGAGCACTTTCGGGAACTGCCTTTTACTCTGGAGCCGGCAGCCGGGCCCCATTCATTAACTAGGATGGTGGCTTTTAAAGAGTAACTGGTGAACTTACAAGGGGACATATGCCAACTCCTCTCTGCCTTCTTCAGGATCAGGAAATGAGCCTGGTTTGAACAAACATCACTGTGACACAAAGTAGGAGAACGAGCAGCCCTGACAGAACGTTAAATGTTCCATTTCTTTCTTTTTTTTTAAGTTCCCTCACAAAAATGCCTGGGCCCCCCACAACTCCAAATATGTTTCAGAAATGATTTCTTCATCACCACAAATAAGCCTATGACTTACAAAACAAAACGTACCTGGATGAGTTTCACATTTGTAGAGAAGACAGCAAGAAAAATGAAGAGGATGGGCTGCTCTGCTATGAATGGAGAATAAATCAAGTCACCCCTTTAACACATACAAATCACACCTTATGAAAATGAATGAGCAGTCTGTAACAAGTTTTACTTTTTTTTTTTTGGATGAAGCAGAAAAGAGTTTTATTTCTTTGCCAGGCAAAGGAGCTCACAGCGGGCTAGTGCCTCCAAGACAGTGAACCTGCCAGGGATAGAAGGAAGAGGGTTTTACAGTAAAAGTTCAAGAGTTCAAGAGGTGGCCCTAGTTTCCATAGAGATCGCATACAGGGTAACAAATTGTTGCAATGTTGTCCTTGTTTTTGCAGAAGCAGCTCTTACTTCCACCAGGCATGTCGTTATGGGCATGTTTACCTCTGGCTTTGGGAATCTCCTAACATTGTTGTGCCTATAACAAAGGGTATTTAGGAAGGGAGGCTATGGAAAAGTGCTCTAGAGAAAAACTTGGGAAGTTTAGATGCAGATTGGTATATGTTTCTAGGACTGAAGTAGGCTGAGACCTGGGACCTCTTGCCGCAGTCCCTGCACCTCAAGTAATGAAATACAAAGAAACCGCTAGAGACTGAACAGTTGCCTGGGTGTGCAGCTGGGGTGGGTTATGAACAGTAATATACAGAAAATAGAAACTCAGTTGCCTTTTCTGAGGTGTCAGGGGCAAAAGCACACAGCACCACCAGGGGACTGGGCAGACCACCCAACCACCCCCTCCTCTCCAGCCCAGCCCTTGTGGGCCAGAGCATGAGGAAAGCCGTCTAAACCCTTGAACACTTAAGCAGTTATGAATACCAGATGGTCAGTGATGGCAGTATTTCCCACTCTTAATTCCTTCTACATCTATGGAAAGTAGGAACCGGCATCATCCTCTCCTAGCTGCTTCCTGCTGAACTGGGCTTTCCTCTGGGGTTTTTCTGATGGAAAAATGCACGTGTTCATGCTGTTTAGCAGGGGGGCGTGTTAGAGACGTCACCGTAGTTTTACAAGGGCAGGGTACACAGTGCACCGTAAGCTAGAAAACATATAAAACCCTGGAATAGTATCGATGAGCATAAGCAATAGTTGAAATAGCCCTGAAAACACGGAGCACAGCCTTTAGGAATTGAAAACAAACTTGAAAACCAGGGATCGACATCAAAGAGAACTTCAGGGCCATGTGTGTCAGCACCATCAACATTCTGGGTTTTCACATCATCATAAAGGGTAGAGACATTTCCAGATTCATCAGGGATGTGAACACAGCATGTGGCAGGAATAGCCACACCAGTTTCTCCCTGAGAAGCCGTCAGTCTGTCTGATGCCACTTGGTTCTGTAAATCTGCCTCCCACATTAGGGGGAACTCCATGCTCATTAGTGTAAAACTCCTGGTTATCATTCAGGGCTTTCTGTGTGAAGTTAGCCAAGGCCTCTAAGTCAGGGTCACACTCTCCAATCTTATATTTGGGACAAAGAAGTTGAGTAGATAATCATACCACTTAAGAACAGATATCCTCCATCTGGTATGGATATAAGGTAGGCTAGCAAACTTTACTGTGGTAATGTCACATGTCAGTGACCTGGTGCCCGAGGAAAACCCAAGGCACATCTACGAATCCATCCTGGTGGTAGCCAGGGCCAAAGGCTAACCTGCAGACCCAGAGGGCTCCATCTGGGGCTCTCCAGTAAATTCCTGATCAGTGAGTCCAATCAGTGGCAAACCAGTCACTGCTGTCTAATATTACAAGATGATGCCACTATTCAGTCCTTACTGAAGCCCATATATTGGGTAGAATTTGGCCAATGTTGGAAGGAGTGATTCCTTTGTTCCCAACATAAAGAGGCCAAACCACATGGCCTGCCATAGTCAGGAGTCAACCAAAAGACCCCATCCCATACCTGATTAAGCCTTCTAATGTGTGGCACAGAATCTGAACAAATCCATCTTACACCCAGTCTGCACTGCCAAGAGCTGTGCACTGCAGCACAAGTGAGGAGAGGGGCTGACAGAGCACACAGCACCCAGGCCCCCCCACCCCCAACCTGGCCCAGCCAGCCACCCCGCACCCCCTCACTCTGACATGGTCACATAACTTGGCCACCTGGTTTTAGGGACTTTGTAAGGTTTTCTTTTTTCATTTGCTCATCTGTCAGGAAAAGAGACTCACTATTGGTTCTTCAGCCTCCAGCTCACTGAGAAAAAAAGAGGAAATACTCCTAGTGCACTCCTAGAAGAGGTGCTGCCTTTAGTCCCAATCCCTGGAGGGTGTTCATCATCTGGGGACTTGCTCCTGACTTTCCTCTCCTTTTCTCATTTCATCCTGCCAATTGCTCAGAAGACAGACTGAGGTAGAGTTTGGATGGTGGGGGAGGGAGTCTGCATCAGGGCTGAGTTTACTTGCACATTGGAGAAAGAAGAGGCTCTAGTGGAGAGAGGGTGCAAAGCCACAATCACAAATTCAGATGCTGTAAGTCTGCTGGAGGGGCCACACTTACACGGCCTGATGGACGCCAGAGCTCAGAGTGGCAGCGGGTCCCAGCCCTGCTGTAGGCACCCTTGATGGTGGCAGGCAGCGTGGGGAGCCTGACCCCAGAGACACCCTCACCCAGCAGTTATGCATGCTGTCTCTGGATCTGATCAGAGACATCCAAAATACCAGTGAGTACACAGAGGGCCCTACAGTGCTCCCCAGATGGAGCTCAAGCCTTGCCCTCCACTCAGGAGAAACACAAGAGATTCCATGGACTGCCTGAGCACCACCAGTCCTGGGGCTCCAGGACTCATAGGCCCAGGCTTCTGTGCGGGCTTCTCTGTCCAGGCCCATCAGCGTGGTCAGCTCAGGGTCTCAGAGCAGCATGAAGACAAGCACCAGCAGCAATCCCTCTGCACAGAGGTGGTTTAGATCATCATCCTCCTTGGGATAATCAGGGCACAGCCCAAATCAGAGCACAAGCCAGGTGAGCTTAAGCCGCTGAGCAAGGGAGATTCAGGGCTGCACACCTGCAGGAGGGAGGACTGCAGCAAGTGCAAGTGTGAGGGGTGCACCCGCCCAAGGCCTCTGCCATCAGCCTGGATTTGGACAAGTGGTGCCTGCACCTGGAGCATATCACGACTGACTGAGGGACCTGTGTGTGTGTGTTGTTCCAATGACGATGAGGACAACCTGAGTTCCTACAGCCAGTCTCACCCCTGCGCACGCTCATCTGCCACAGTGTCATCTCCCTCTCCTTGTCCTGTCCATGGTGTCAACTTTCAGCAAAGGTTGCCCCAAATTGTGCCAGGGATGCTATGACCCGGTGAACATGTCTGCGATGCTGTAAAAATTCACACAATTTGCTGCAAAGTTCCCAATGTTTTTTCCAGAGACGATGCACCATATCTCTGTATACACACCACGTGTGTCTGAGAAAACCAAGTTGTGCCCCACTACACAGCACAGTCACAAAACATCACACAAATATGTTACACGTCCAGAAGAATGAGGACCAGTCAGCACATTTTCAGACCATATCCTGCCCCATGGAAGCCTTCACTGCAAGACACTGATGTCCCTTTAGACCCCCTGTATAACACACAGTCACAGTAAAACTCAACACATACTTTCCAGGCTTCTCACACCTTGCTCAGTGCAAAGAGTATCTACATGAAGATCCACCGCTTTGTAAAACATGTTTTGTTTTAAGGCACTTTTTTAAGTTTGGCCTTGCTGGAACTTCTTATGTGGGATCTCAGGCTGAACTTTTGAAAGGCCTCCCAAGGCCAGGAAAGCCCCACCGCCAGTCCCCACCCGCAATGCCTGCAGACCCAGGTGGACTTTTCTCAAGTTCCAAAATATCCTGAGGTTCCTGCATCTGCCATGAAATGGCCTTCCTTATTCACTTGGAAAGGCTCCTAGGAACCTAAGAGTTTCCAAATTCTGAAGGTCTCAGGTAGGAAGAAAAGATAAAGGCTTCAGTTCTGTTTATACAGGTGTAATTTACCAAATCACTGTAAGCCATAATTAGCTTAAGAGGAAGGGCCCCTTATATCCTAATTCTGGCTGAGGGGTCATGAGATCTCTGATGCTACCTTTCTTCTCCAAATAGCTTCCATGCAGCAGGGATTCCAAGGGGGTGCAACTGAGAGGAAAAGGGAGTGTTCCTGAAGTAAAAGTGGCTTTGGCAGCTGCTGGGGCAGTCCCTCCTCCATTCTCCACTCCCGTCCCAGAGTCCCAACCCCCAGGGATAGAAAAGTACATGACAACTATGGAATAATAGGAGACAAGGGCTCTGGCAGAGGAGCCTCTCCAGGAGCCAGTTCCATCCAGGCCAGCGTGGCTCCCCAGGCCCCCCTGGGCACACCAAGGTCAGCACTGCTGCTACTCACAGCAGCCCCCTCCCCAAAATCCATGTCACTGGGGCCACTGACAAAAAGTGTATGAGTGGGGACATGGGCCACCACTGAGGAGGCCATGACTGAAGAGCTGAGCTGATGTGGGAACAAGTTTTACATTTTAAGGAAATATGCACTTACGTAAAATTATTAAACTACAGCTTCTTTAATGGTACATGTTAATTTAATTCAAATCTAGTCAATTTAATTGAAAGAGACTTCATTAAATTTCATTTAAACAGCATGACTTATGACTAGCTGCCTAACAAATGGTACGGGTCTGTAATTCTGGTATACCACATCCTTCTACAAAGGAAGATGGGGTTAAACATGTAATTTCCCTAAAGGGGGCCAAACTTGTATTCTGCTATTTGATTATTTAATAGTATTGAGCTGCTGCTCATTGCCAACAAAGGATAGCCACACATGAGGTTTAGCTTGCACGTATAAGGGGGAAATTTGGGCTGATTTTTTAAGAAATTGAACATGGAGAACCATTTATAGGAGACATGGCTGATCTGTTCTACAGCATTTTTCCCCTTGACCATGCAGTAAGTTGAGATGACTGCCATCAAACATGCCCTTGGCCCCTTGCAGAATTTCTGCATTAACCTCCATTAAACATGTGTTAGAGCACTGGGACTAAGCTTGGAAATGGGGTGATGATGCTGTATTTGCATTTCATCCCACAGAGTCTCTTTTATTAAGAACCAGTAGAAACACTTCTTTTGGATACAGGAGGCCAGAAAAGTTGTTCTTCTGAGACTGTTGCTTTTAATCTCATGGACACATGGCATGATATATAATTGTTCCCTTCTCCCTTTCTACTTTCAACCTGAGGGATAAATTTGCAACTACCTTTAAAAACTGCTAGCCCTTCTGAAATACATTCTGCTTCATTTTATTGTTCCATCCTAAATTCCTTTCATTTTAATCTATTTTCCTTTATAATTCTTTTGGACACTTTATATATTCATAAGCTGCTCAAACCAACCCCCAATTTTTTTTTTTTTGGAGCCAAAGTAGGTAACAATTCTTTCAGCCAGCATGTAAATACAATTTTTAGGATTTCTACACAAAAAGTTTGTCATGTTTCTACCAACTCTCCTTCCATATTTTCCTCCGGGATTTTATGTGCCCAAACAGCTTTTCTAAAATCAGCCCTCTGTTCACTCTCTTGATTACTCATATTACTAAAGATAAGGGCCTTGATTTTCCAAAGATGCACCCAGAATGATCCAGTCTCTGTTCACACCCAGACATCTTGATCCTGATCTCCATGAATTCATCAACTAAAGTTGTCTGTTTGTATAAATCTGTTGTGTAATCTTTGAAACTTGGTACTGAGCCTCTAAAATGGTCCATGGGATGTTTCAGTACACACACAAAACTCAAATTATTGCATTTATGTGCTGAGTAGATATTTTATTTATTTACATCTTTTTCAACACTATATCCTCAATTATTCACTCAAATATTTAAGTATATGTGTCCAAAGGTCTTAAAATGTTGGGAGTCTACATAAGAGACAGATATGTAGAAACAGATAAATTACATACCTAAATAATTCAAATGATAGAAATATAAATAAAATGGCATGGGACTTCAGAAGAAAAAAACCACCATAGCAGGGAGGTGGGTTGAATTAAACACATAAAGGAAAATGAAGAGAGAGAAGATGAAGAAAAATGATAATTGAAAAGGTTTTCTTCTTATTAATGTTTCTGCCGTGAACTTTTGGAGCACGTTGCTTCCTAACTTCCTTATTAGTTCTTCCTAACTTGTCTTGTCCTTCCAGGAAGCATTCTACAGACCACAGAGGGTCACTATTGATACCTTATACTCCTCTGTGGAGACAACACAAACATGCTGTAGGGAGCAGGGTGGCAGCAGAAGATGCCCAGGAGTCTGCAGCCCTTGTGCAGCTCACTGGTGGGAAGGACACGGAGGCTTCACCTCAGCCTGCACACTCAGAGTCATTTAACAGAGGGTCAGTTTCTTCTTCAATATTTGAAAGTAGAGAAAAACTCATTTCTAAAAATGGATCATGAGAAAATGAAAGACAGGTCCATGAGAAAGGCAGAAAATGCAGACCATGGATCTGAATTAGCTGGACATATAAATTAGAAACCAATATTAAGAAGAGTTGGAGGACAAAAAAAAAAAGGCAAAGAAACCAATCTTCTAAGATGAAAGCATAAGTCTTTCTTTTTCAAAAAAAAAAAAAATCATTGAGTTCTACTTTAAATTAAAATTGAAAAGGACCGCATGTTGTGAAGTGATTTTAGCCAGGATGTCACTGCACAATATTATGCACCAATATTGTCAAGTTTATCACTATTCATAACCTTGTTATCAAAGTTTGCAATTCATATGTATTTTTAAAAGCAGTAGACTTTATGCAAGGTTTTCACTATGTTATCAACATTCTCACTCTTACCACTGACTGCTTTCCTAGGACAGGGAGGGTAGGCATTGTGGCCCCCACATGATAATGTCCCACAGAATCACAGCAGGAAATATTTAGAAAGGGACACTGGACATTTGGACAAAATAGCTGTTGGGCTGTTGGGTTTATACGAGATCAACTGGAGAAAAACAAGTCACTATATTAAACTATTTTCTACTTACCTCCATCATCCTCTTCAAGAATGCATATTTTAAAAGGAGACAAGTTATATTAAAAATTGCTGCTCTGGCATTTTGCGAGCTATGTCAAATAATGAAGGAAAAACTAGGTTACAAATTTTCTGGCATCAATTTCAACTGTTGTCTTTTACTAAACTAAAATTCAGATTATCACAAATTAACTTTCCATATAGTGTTCCTCCAGTATACAACTAAATCAATAACAAAATGTTTCATAATTTTAAAACTTCCCTAAAATTTTAAAGGTTATTATAAATGTTTTGATTAGAAAAGTTAAGAAAGGAAGACACACTAGGGAAGAAAAAAAAATGAAAACACCTCCCTAATCAATGATGTAAAACGTAAGATATAAATGACTGTTAAAAGAACGCTCAGTGAAATTGATCAGTATTACTATATCTGCACCTGGCTATTTCCAAACCAGTAAGTAATTTTTAACATAAAGAAATAAAATAATGTATTTAATGTGATCAAGACTTTTAGTTACATGCTTTTCCTTTTAAAACTAAATATGGTTTTATGTCCTTAATTTTTTTCAGGTGTCATTATGGTCAGAACCCCCTCAGCCCTGAAGATCTCTGCATTAAGGAACCCTACCTCAGCCTTTGATCAATTGTACTCTGCACCACAAGAGACTCAGAGATCTACATGCGACGATGTTTCCTACATTGCATCTCTCATTTTTTGTTCATTTCAGGGGTAAAGTCCACCAAGAAAACACTAAGCAGTGTTTCAAGAGAACTAAATGTTAAAAGGGGGACATGTAGGGTTGGGTGTGGGCCCCCTTTTAGTGTCTCAGTGCAAAGGAAAAACAGGCAAACGCATCACTCCAGGACTGGGATAAAAACAGGAGGTTATGAGCACCAGGCTCCCTCTGCAGACCTTTAGGCAGGAGCCTAGAATAAAGTCACTGATGATGTGGGGCACTGTTGGTTTTAAAGGGAACTCATGAGGAAGATAATGACTTCATTCTAAAGGCTAATTCTATGCTTTAACATACAATTCTCACAATATCCCAGTGCAGGGGATGTTATTCTTATCATCATTTTATAGGTGGAGAAACCGAGTACCGTGGTTTGGAAACTTGCCTAAGGTTTCAGAGCTGATAAGCAGCAGAGCCCAGCTCCATACTCTTATGCTGCACCCTTTTTTACAAGTCCAAATCAAGCTTCTGCCCACCATGTTTCTCTCAGTAAGCCAATGAGGTGGAGGAATCAAAATTCTTAACTCCAACACCGATGCTACCATTTAGGAAAACTTGGTGAGGGAGAGATTTCTGAATAGCGATAATGCTCTGGAATTTACTCATCACTTATGGGTCATATGTCAATATTCCTGAACAATCCACCAAAAAGCAGCTGGAAATTCATTATGCCAAAATGAAAAAAGAAAGAAATAATAAAACATTCAAACTCCATAAAAACATTATTACAAAAACATGATTCTTAATTTAATACAATCAAGTGCTTTCCTAGTTTTGAGCTCCACATGTAGCTGATGTTAACCTCATGCAATCTTCAAAATACTTAAAAAATTACACAAAATACTTTAAGACAACACAAGGTTCAAAGAGAAAAAAACAAATTTTTTTAGAAAAATAAATATTACATCTGAATGTATAATTTTTAAGATTCCTTAAAATTTAGATTTAATAAAATGTGTACATCTATCTTGCCTCTCCCAGTTATCCCTGAAGGCAAAGGAAAAATGAAGAAAAGCACGAAGAAAGCAATAAGGGAAGAGACAGTGGGAAGAGGTGGCCACCACCTTCGAAGCCAGTAGGCAAAAATTTCCCTTCCAAGCTCTCTCAGCCCACACGGGATGTGCAGCTTCTCCTTGGGGGGCGGCCACAGCTGGACCCTGAAGTGGTGGTTCTCAAACTAAGTACACAAGGTAGTAACTGGACAATTCCAGTGCCCCATTCCCCAAAAATCTAACTCAGCATCCTTGAAGATGCAGCATAAGGATTCTCAATTTAACAAGCTTCCCAGTGATTTTGCTTGAGTTAATCTAAGAAATGCTTAGAAGAGAAACTGAGACTTGCAACCCAGTAAGCACCACACAGATACTTGCTGTGACGTTCAAAGCATTCACTCTTCCTGGGGGCCTACCTGCGTCAGCATCCCTGGGCCTGTGTTCTTCATCAGGAGGTTTAGATGGTGGCCAAGCAGACGGGACTCACCTGGGAAACTCCCCGTCTATATAATCCAGTGAGTGTGTGGGTTGACTAACTGCAGCCCAGGAGTGAAGTTGATCTTGCTATATTTCAAAACAAAACAAAACAAAAAGTTTAAGCTATTTTGATTCAATCATGAAAGTGGAATCTTCCTGACTGATATATTGCAACATCATTTCCATCATAAACGTACATGTGTGGTGGGCATCTACATACATACAACATTAAACAGCATTTTATACTATTCAGTGTAGATTCATAACATAAACATTCTTTCACACAGCCATTTCATTTTCATAACCATGTGTCTCAACTTCTTTTTTATGGTAAAATGTAGGTCTCTTTCTTTGAGAGTAAGAGGCCATGTAGGCCTGTAAGGAATTACAAGGTCAGAAAATCCACTCAATCTCAGAGCTCCCTGACCAGGCATCTTCAATACCCTGGACTTTGATGTCCCTTGGAAATCTGTTAAAAATTTGAGGCAAATTCAGAGGACAGGCTGTGCTGGGCATCACAGGACAATAATGGCTTCCTTGCCTTCAACAACAAAAAGCCCGGGAAACTGATTCATCCTGAGTCCCAGTTGGGAACTGTGTGGGAGAAAAACTGAAAAAGTAAATGACCCTGCCAAGAAGAAAAGAACCGGGCAAGAATCTGGCAAAGAAAGCTCTTCCCGGCTGCAGACCAGCAGAATCTGGACAGAATGAGAAGCAGGTTCATAACTACACCTCGTGCCAGGAAGCAGAGTGGAAATCCCACAGAGGAGGCCACTCCGAGGCCTATAAATACCTCGGGAAAGTGCTCATTAGGATTTTACAGCTTTAGGATCCATGCACCCAGTTATACACACCCTTGGTTCTCTTCATGACATTCTCCTTACTTACAGATCCACCTCCTTAAATCTTTTGATCAGCATAAATTAGAGCAGATAGAATAACAGAGTGGTAGAAACAAAAATAAAAAAGTTTACTGTAACCACCGCACTGAGGCTGTAAAATAAACTGAGTTAACCAGTGGAAAGGCATTGCTATCTCTGTAGTTTGTTTAACAAATTGATTTAAGAAATTCAAAAAAATATTCCTCAGCCTCCACAGTAAAATACAATGTGTAGATCAGGTAATTGAAGCTTTACTTTCAGGGCAGTTTAGGCCCAAACTGAGAACCCAGATTCCCCAGTCAGCTAGTATTGAGCCAGAAAGGTCACATTTGAAACATGGACGAACATTTCAGGGTCTCTTTCAAGAATTCATATCTTGATTGACACCAGAAGTTTCGCTATTTGGCATACTAAGTATCAGGAATAGCTTTTCATTGTCAAAATAGGTGGTTTAATTAACATGATATTAGAAATGAACTCTCATTGGTAAAACTAAAGGAATTTAATGAAGTGGACCAGCAAAAACAAATCAGAGAATATCCTCATTCTTACAAGAACTAGGTAAGACTTGGGCGAGGGGCGATGTTAAGGCTTGATGCCTGGATGGTGCTGCACTGAGCCACTGGTTTGGCGATGTCTCTTAGGCTGCTGAGAACCATTAGGCACAGAATCCCCCCTTCTGCCTGTCCGCATCACGTGAACCTTTCATGGAAGGAGTCGTCAAGTGCCAAGGTAGCAAGCTGTACCTACCCTGAAAAGGGGACTCTCACTGAGAGAGCTTCAGCACCCCAATAATAAAGCCACTCAGCCTCTGACTTCATTTGCTCCACATAAAAGAGGCAGCACCAGCAGCCAAGGGGATAAATGGTTTGATTCAGGATTTCATCATTCACCAAAACACAAGGTTTGCTCAAAGCACTCTCTACAACCTGACATAAACCAAAAGTAACGTCAGCCCATGCTCCAGGCCTGCAGTCACAGCCCAGGACCAGGGTACATTTCAGTGCTGTGATGGAAACCTCAAATCCTCCCCCTCATCCTACGGCTCCACTAGCAGAAAATAAGCAAAACACAAACTTCTCTCATGTCTCTCTCCAACATCTACAGAATCCAATGTCCACTCTTCAACTTGTCCTTTAAATGTTTCTATGTTCCTTCCATTCATCCTCCCAAATTCATCCGTTTCCTAAGTGAAGCCCCACTCCACCAGCACGCCCTCCCTAGTCCTCCCCACTCATGGAAACCGGTCAGTTATGAAGTTGGGTTGACGCCTCACCTCACCGCTCCTGAATCACGAGGCTGACCCCGCACGCCTGCCGCCCCTCATTCTGACAGTTCACAGCGTGCTGTCCAGAACGGTGGCTTAACACTTTCCTGAATGCATCTCAGCTTCCCTCCAATTGACTGAAAACTCCTTCATCACATGAGGTATGTACACAGGTCTAATATTTGGCAATGTTAACATGACTTCATAAAAGCCACCTCATGTTTATTGAATTAACACAATTGTCAGATAATTGTTTTGTTTTGTTTTTTGACAAAAGAGATGGCTTGTCAATCTGAGCAGTGGCTGTAGCTGGTAATCTCATTTTCCTCATTTACTTAACAAACTACCAAGGGGTACTTTGTGTATCAAATGGAAAGCAACATTATCAAGCAATCCATTATCTCTAAACCTATTGGCGATTTTACAATACAAAGAGAAATACGGAGTAGACAAAACTCCTGCTATATAGTCAGTGCTGCACACTAGACAAATCTCATAACTTTATGAGGCCTCAGTGTTCTCACCAGTAATTCAGGAAAAATGCCTGTTCTGGTCTTTTTTACAAGATTGGTGTGAGGTGGGAGCAAGTGCCATGTGGAAAGAGCTAGGAAAACCACACGGTCTTATGCAAGTATAACCACCATGATTACTACTTGTTTTGATTTTCTTTCATCTCTGTTTGATTAGAATAGTCACATATCCCTTATACTTTAAAAACTCCTTTTTAGAGGAATTCAAAATTGTCATCATACATATAAAACATCTTCACAGAACCAGCACCAAGTCTCTGCTTTATGATGAGAAGCTACTTGACCGAACTTTAGTCTGCAGAGTCTCCTTGGCGTTTGTGCTGACTGTCACTAAGTTTTGAATTCAGTGAGTAATTCCCGGTGGTATTTCCTCAATCATCCATGTTTGTCTTTTTCTCTGTTGTTTTCCCAACATTTTGGAAATGTATTTGCTATTTTCCCAAGTACAGTATATAAGCTCCTTGCCACCAGTTACCAACCATATCCTATGTCCCCTTATTCTCCCCTGGATGTTATTCTGTACACATAACAGATACACAATGAGTATTAAGGAACTACACGGGGCAAGATCAATAAACATTGTCTTTTAACAAATTAAACCACAGTTTTATATCTGAGTTAAAACAGGGAAATTTTTCCCTGGCACTACTGCACTTTCTTAAACTCTTAAATCTGTTTGACTTTTGTTGAACTGGGTCATTTCTTACTGTAAAGAAAACAGATACAAGCTTTCTACCATAGGCAGATTAGAAGATTGAAAATCACAATCTAAAAGTGGCATAAATAGTTCACAAGCCTACTATTTCAAAAAAGAAAAAATGGTTTCTTTTAGCAGATATTTCCCCATCTTTTAACTGGCCTATAAACAACAGCCCCCCAAATAACTCAGCTATAATCCACAAGTAGTCTATTTGAGAGGGCCCACAAGAAAACTATGATGATCAAAGTCAGGGACTCTAAGAGTGCTGCACTGAGATCCTTCTAGTGAAGATGAGGGTTTGGTTGTCACCTTAAAATATTTCAGGTTAACACTTTTTTAATGGTGCTAACTGCATACAAGAAAATCTCATTGCCCTCAGTCTATATATTAAAGCAAAATCCTAATGACTCTCAGAGAGGCATGGTACCCTTCCCATCATCCCACTGACACTCCTATGACTCGTCAGTGGGTGGAGATGGGCGGTCCACACATGTGGGAACAGTCTGGGTTCCTCACTTCCTAAGATGTTCTCAGCACCGCCCCAGCTCAAGTGTCCATCAAGGCCCAAGGATCTATATTTGAGTGGTGACACACAGTCAGTGCACCCTAGACATTCCATGAAGTACAGTCTCCCACCAGATATCCAAAGTGTGACTGAGGGAAAAAATGTAAAACATTGCCCCACAGTGTGCTGCACACCCGTTTCTTTCCATGTACTCCATCTACCCTGGAGGGCACAGAAGAGTGCGTCTCACGCCAGCAGAGGGCTCTTCGCCTGCACCTGCTCAACTGGCCTCAACACCTGGCTTGGGTGTAAGCCCTGAGGAAGGAGACGGTGAGGTCCCCTGGGAGTAGACTGTGGGGCATGCCCATCCCTCACACAGTGCTGTCTGCAGGTGAAAGTTCTTGTATTAGAACTTCACAGCTTCATTTGAGGAACTAAATACTTGGATGGCATTTTGAGTTTATTTGTGCTGTTTTCATCTTACGGATGAGACATGCTTTCCATTCTGGCCAATAGAACATTTGAAGTAAGTACACGGCCCGCCCGCCTCAGGCCTGGGCTCCGGAACGCGTGTTTCTGGTTAGCCATGACCCCAGCTCCAGCTCATGTTCTTCCCACAGTGTTGCCTTTTTTCCCTTTTCACTCATACCTGATTTTTATTATCTTATGTTATGCTGTCTTACTTTCTTGCTAATTACTGTAAATACTTTTTGGAATAAGGTGATGATAAATACATTAGTATTAGGGAAATGATGGAAGAGCCACTTCTACTTAAACTCATTTGAACTTTTTCTAGGATGACTGGCTGAATAAAAGGTAGCTTCACTGGATAACAGACTAAACTGTGCTCACAACATTTTGGTTTGCATTGATCATTTAATTATTAAAAAACCATAGCACAACTGTACAGAACTGCTTTGAAACAGGGGAGATAAAAATAAGTAATCAGTACCACACACAGCAGCACCCACTGGGTCTGTTCTCCTTTCTCTGACTATTTTATGTGGGTGTAATCATAGCGCTCAACCTTTTATAATAACATAATATGTACATTTGTTTAATTATTGGATCATTTTCACACTGATAATTTATATCGCTCCCACAATCTTGACACAATTAACATTACACTGTAGCCATTTAATCAGCTCCAGACAGAACAGGAAAAAGTGACCAAAGCACCCCTGGTTCATATTTAAATAAGTTATAAACCTGGAAGGGTACACGGGACCTTTGAATGATGCAGGTTGGAACTGTGAGGGTCCACTTATACTCAGGTTTTTTCAGCAGTAAATACTACAGTACTACTCAGTCTGTGCATGATTGAATCTGCAGGTGTGGAGGAACCACAGATACGGGGCCCAACTATACCATACAGGTGCATTGCCCCCACACTGTTCAAGGGTCAACTGAGTATATAAAAATGAGAAATGCAAATGAATACCAAGAGTAATATCAAGAAAACTAAATCTAAAGTTGAGCGGAGGTCTTTGAAACTGTTTCAGGATAATATAAAGGGGTGTTTTCCTAAATCTGTGCTCAAAACAAGCACTGACATTACTACTACTGAGACTGCAAATTTGTGCAAATTTTGTGGAAGGGAATTGAGCATCCAATGAATTTAAATACTGATCCCTTTGGAACCAGCAATTCGACTTAGAGTTTTCTCTGAGGAAAAAGTAAATTAATGATATGTAAAAATATTCACATATTAGAATATATTTATATCAGTTATTTATGTTTTAAAAAGAGAAAAAAGCAAAATTTCCAACAACAGCAATACAAACAAACAATTGTGGTAGGTACAAATAAGCAAGAGTCATTAAAATCATATCACATCAAATGCCCTGTAACATTTTCTTCATGATATACGTTCATAGGTGAAAATAACAGGCTACAAACTGCATGTGCATTGTAAAATTAATAACCTGAGGTAATGACAGAAGAGGTCATTAGAACCACTCTTTTGCTGGAGACTAGAAAAAATGACATATATGTGTATATATGTGTGTGGTATGTGTGTATATATATGAATATATACATTTACATGTATATTTTTCTGCTGAGAGGCAAAGGGGAAGGGAGTATTACATTGACAAACTGAAAAGCAAGAATCCAGGGGAGAACACACACCTAGGAAGTGGACACTCATGTTCACTTTTTTTCCCTGAGGGTTTCTGTGAGAATCTGACTGCAAGTTATGAGGGAAAGGATTGGAGGATGGTGATTCTGACACCTTCACTGTATGTTAGAATTCAAGAGGCCATCATACTAGGAATAAAGGCAAACTAGAAGTAGACCAAAACTCAACTTCAAATCACCTAAATCCCTGAATATAATTCAAGCTGATCCTGGAATTTTAGTGTCCCAGATCCCACACAAAACCAAATACAAATCCTATCTGTAAACAGGTTATATCAATTCAGATATCTACACAGCATAAAATAAAACATAACTGGAAGCATGCTGACACAAATAAAAAATTTCTAAAAATGAATAGAAAAATAACAGAAGACACACAAGTGCATCAGATATTATCAGACACATATTTTTAAATAATTATATAGAATCATTTCAAGAAAATAAAAGACAAAATGTAGAATTCCAATACAAAACTGTAAACAATTAAAGAACTGAGAAATTCTAGAATTGATAAAATAACCAAAATTAAACTAGGCAACAGATGTGTTTAAGGGTAGATGAGAAGAAGCTGACTATAGAGTTAGTGCACTTGAAGAGAGATGAACAGAAACCACCTAGGATGAAACAGAGTGAGAAGGCTCGCTGACCACAGAGAGAGTAAGAGACATACAGGAAACAGTGAGAAACTATAATGCATGTGCAACTGGCCTGACAGAAGGAAAGGAAAACAGACAGAGTAACACTGAAGCATCATCTGAAAAGAGGCCATGGCTGATGCCATTATAAAATGACAGAATACATTCGAGTCACTGATTTATGAAGCCCTATGAAAACTAGAAGAATAAATATAGAGACAACCACACTTAGGTACACTTGGTAAAACTTTTAGGGAAAAAAGGTAAAAATAAAATTTTAAAAGCAGTCACAAAAAACAGATTAACAACAGAAAGCAATAAATAGGATATTTTTCTTAAGGAGTCAGTGTCATCGGAAGCTATGAGATATTGGAATGGTCTTACTGAAATGCTGAAATGGGCTCAGTCAAGGTTGTGGAATAAGAAGATGTGGAGCTCACCTCTCCTGGTGAACACATCAAACATACGTCTACATGTGGAACAAACCTCACTGAAAAGCTAACTGGAAAATGGCAGAAGGACTGGCGTACAACCAAGGCTGTCAGAAAGATACACAATTGTGTAGGAAGGGAAGAGAAGTGATGAGGTTGGGACCTGTGTTCCTGGGAGGGAACTGAGTGCAAGGGAGATCATATGGGTGGAGCGCCTCCATGCGGAATGAGCAGTATAAGCCACAGATTGGTGGCCCCAGTCCTGGGAGGCTACGCGGGGGAGTCAAGCTCCCTTGGTTGGCTGCAGGGGTCACAATTATGGGGTATGTGGGAGGTGGGGTAGGGTGGGGACCAGGGAGAGTAAAGGTGGAGAAGAGGGGGACGGAGGGGGAGAGTGGAGGCCCTGGATACAGTCATGCTGTGCACTAACTTCACAGGACAAGGAGCCCTCCATGAGATAAATCACACCTGGTCCTCGTAAAAGTGAGTCACAATGAGCAGGGAAGGGGAAGTGAAGGGACTAATCCAGACAAGAGGCCTAAAGCAGAGGGATGGTGGTGGCCCTTTCACTTCAAGGAAGGAGGACAAATTGGTGGCATTTGGCAAAGGAGTCTGATTTCAAAATTGCTGACTCTAAGATGCCAGTGGAAACCTGAGGTCAAGGCTCTCAGCAGGCAGACAGATGCATATGTGACTAGAGTTGGGATCTGCATGCAAGTCAGGATGTATGTGTAAAGACAAAGAGGAGGGGAGAGGGGAGGGAAGACAAACGTAAGGACTTTACCTTAAGAAACATCTATATTTTAGCAGCAAGAAGGAATAAGGAGAAAAAGTAGTGTTTTGCAGCAAGCCAAGTGAATAGGCATTTTTAGGAAGCCTTGTTTAAAACTGCCTCAAATCCTACCAGAAGTAAAGTGAACTCTCAAAAACTAAGAGAACAGGCAGGAGGGTAGAGCTCAGTGCTAGAGTGTGTGCTTAGCATGCATGAGGTCTTGGGTTCAACCCCCAGCACCTCCACTAAAAATAAACAAACTTAATTAACTCCCCCCAATAAATACATAAAATAAGGAAATAAAAGATAAATCTTAAAAAATTATTTTAAAAAACTAAGGAAACAGACATCTTTTCAGAAAGATCTTAAACGGTGATGTGACTAGAAATTGAATAATAGAGGACAAAATAGTGGTAGAAAAATAGAAGCATATTTTCCAGAACTTTTGCAAGAAGAGTTAGTCCATGTAAGAGGAAACTGAGTAAGATCACATAAAACTCCAAACTCCCAATAAAATGAGAGAGTCCCAGCTCAGAATGAATAGGCTGGATGGTTGCTAAGGACAAGGAAAGGCATTTGAAACAGGGAAGGGCCAGCAAGAGGCAGTGGGAAATAAAACATGTGCTGCTCAGTGCAGGGTACGCAGGCAGCTCAGAGCAGGCCTCTCGGACGTTCGTGGACTTTCTCCAGTAACTGCCCACAGCCCTGGGTAGGAGAGCAGAAGGTGATGGCAGTGAGGGAGAAACTCCAGGAAAAGCCTGAGAAATGCTAAGATAGTAGCAAGCTTATCTCTGCACAGATCTGCTTAGTACAGCAGCAATGGTTCCAGAAACAGAATTTCCTAAATCGGAAATTTAGCATGACTTTTGTGCCTAACAGTCCAGCTCACACTGGAAGTAGGGACAGGCAACAGGGCTGTAGTGTTGAGGTTCCCGAGATATGGGAGCAGGCCCAGGAAGAGGTGATCCTGGTAGGAAGGCACCGTATGACATGACTGATGAACACACACACACACAAACACACACACACACACACACCCCTAATTCCTGGCACCGTGAGATTAGGAGATCCAAAGAGATCCAGCAAAGGTATGGATTGCAAAAACATGTGATCTGATTAAAAAGAAACCAACTCTAAGTTAAAGGAAGAAGTAAAAGGAATTTTTTGAAGGAAAAAAGTAGCTCAGTTTATCAAAAGGGCACGTAGGTTCAGATGGGGCCTGGAGGAGAGAGATCAGGACTGAATTAGATTGGGGGGAGTGTGATGTGTGAGTAAATGTCAGGGCTCACGGTGGTGACCACCCATGAGAAGAAATAAGTAAAGAGCACTGAGAGCAAGGGCTAACTTGGACCAGTGCCATTTATTCAAAAGTCCGCTGGTCCCTCTGCAGGTACCGCACAGCCCTGTGCGGTGAGAGACAGATCTCTGCTCATTAGCATTCAGTCTCATAATCAGATACTCACAAACCTCAAGCTGAGGGGGAGAATATCCAAATACCTGTAATGACACTTGCTTCACTAGAAGGAAGTAGTGCAGGAAACTGCATTTGTGGTTTTTCAAGGCAGAACTCTCCTCCCTCACAATCCAGGCTTCACACACCAGAGCCTAGATTTTCTCAAAGGTTTTAGCTGAAGGTGAAGTTTGACAATTTGCTTCAGGAAAACGGAGACCAAGCAGAAGCAGCACATATGTTAAAGCTGCCTGCTGAGTCTCTTTCTCAGAAAAAGAAGTTTAAATAAAGGGTCAGACTTAAAATTTATCATCCACCATGAGTAGCAGCCTGGAAGTAAGGTAAAAATCCATAATGAGCTCTACTGCTTACACACGAGGGTGTGGATGGTGCTTCCAGGGAAACTGATGGGACAGTGAGCAGACTGTACTGCCATCACGGCCACAGCTGTTATCACCATCGTTCAAAGACAAGGCCTGTGCTCACACATCACTCTCCAGAGCTCAAACATCACTGCACAACACAGAGGCTTCGACAAGCCATTTCTAAAGACCAAGCACTCATACTAATGTACCAGTTTATCCATATGATCCATGTACAGTCCCCTGGGAAGACAGTTCATTAGCTCAGTCTTGTTTCTACAACATATTACTTATTTTCTGAAGTTATTAACAAAGGAAGGTTCCTGTTAGAACTTGTGCATTTGCCTTTGACCATACTTGTCAATCGCTATTATGTTTGTATTCATAGACTAACGATTCTAAAACACATTCAAAGACCTCTGCATAACAGTGATTGTGGTTAAGAGCAGACATTTCAGAGTTCAACAGACTGAGATGGGAACCATTTCCTACTAGTTACAATATCCAGTCTCCCTCTAAAACAGATATTAATAATTAATACCTCCCAGGGGTGTTATAAGGTGTTATAATGATCAAATGACATATGTAAAATCCTTAGCAAAGTAAGGACTTCAAAAATGTTATTGTTATTTGAGGTCATTAGAGGTCATGGAGTTGGACATCATTTACCAGTGAGGTAACACAGTAAGAGTTTAGAAACAAAATCAATTTTCATCACCTAGCTCAGTACTCTTTAGATGGACTTTAATTTCAAATTATTATTAAACATCACAATAATATTAATTAAAGTCATAATCCAACAAGGTTCTGAGAAGGATGTGCCTTAATTGTGTTTTGCTTGGTCTTAACTTGTGAAAACTTTCCTCATGCCTAAAGACACTGCTTCTTGTTTGTAACTAAGGAGAACATGGGATGAACTGATGTCTTGTTAATCAGTGGTCATATTATGCTGGGTGCAGAAAAGATTAACCAGTTTCCGTCAGTACCGCACGGACCACGTCTGATGGATGGCTGACCTTAAATCTGCATTTGTAGCCCATCACATCTGTAAGAGTCCATGACCTTTACATCTTGACATAAGCTCCTTAAAAGTGAAATAATATTTCAATAAAAGTTAATCCTTTAGCTAAAGGACATAGTCGTTTAGTAAATTCAACTTAGTGAACATTGTTTTATCTAAAAACGAAGGTGTGTTTGCTTAACCTAAAACTCAGCTGAAGGGAGTTATCCAGAGCTTTAACTGAGAAAGCACTGGGTCATAAGAGTACAAGAAACCTTTAATTTCATCAACATCACCAGTCAAATTATTGGATTATTTTCTCCAATATGATTATATCCTTAACTGTATCCATATTTGTTTTCATCTGTACTTGGAGAAAGAAAACTACAGTTACTATTTTCCTGGCAATGTAGAAAGCAGCTTCCATTTCTCTCCAATTTTAAAAAAAATTGCTAAATGAACAAAATTTTTAAATTTTTAAAATCAAAACTATTACAATTAATTTTCCAGTGAGTATATCTTGTGGTGCTGAATTTTAACATGTCTTCCAGTCACTGTGTAAACTTGGAAATTATACCTGACCCTTAAACTACATGTGTTTGAACTGCATGGGTCCACGTACATGCAAACTTTCTCAACAGTAAATACTGCAGTACTACCAGTTGGTTGAACTGCAGATACGAAGAGCTCACTATAAATTATATGCAGCTTTTAGACTATCGGAGGGTAGGCCCTCACCCCCACATTGTTAAAGATCATTGCAATCCCATTCTGGGAATTCTCTTTCCATAATTTGAAATGACCAGAAAAGAGCAGAGCTACACATCCGATACTTGGATCCCTGTGCATGAACAAAAAGAAACTTTCAAAATGAAGCTGAGTTCTATTTTTGACTGAAATTTAGTACTTCAATGGCCATATTTGCTGAGCGTAGAGACATGCCAAGAAGAAATGGCTACCTAATTTCTCTTCAGCACAAATAGGGGAACAAAAATGAACAATGCAGTAGAATAAATGTAGCAGAAATGCTTGGCATTAGCAGAAAAAGAAATGGAATAATCTGACATTAATAGTACCTTGCTTATTTTATGCATACACATAAAATGTTTGTACCAACAATTATGTGGTACAACTAAATCGCTTACAAATCAAATCAGAAATACTTGGTATGTGTGATAAGGGTAAAGATAAAAAATTTGTAAAAATCAACCTATAAAAATAACTTTATCTCTGTCTGTATATGCATTCCATAACAACTGCTTAATCTAGAATACATACCCTGTAGACAAGATTATTAAAGAGGTTGAAAATTTTTTCTCTCTGATTGTTTGAAAGTTTGATAAACTCATAATTATTTTATTCTCAGTCTTAAATACTCTGTAACTTCAATATTCCATAACCCCTTAGCTTCAAAAGTGAAATTCAGAAGAACACGCTTATAAATATATAAAGAAAGAAGCAAAAGGAAGAAATATCCCAGGGATTAGGCCTGGGGCCACAGTGAATACTGGGTAAGATTATATTTGATACACTTTTTATTAAAGATAGGAATTTATTCAGTACATTTCTAGGTTTGAATATCTGCATTTTACACCTCAACTTTTTTCAAGTAAGAATAATGAAAGTATTAAACAGAGAAAGTCCCTGTAAGAAACTAAAGGTGGCCTTAGCTCTACTGAAGATTCTATCAACTGCCTGAAGACCAACTGCCTCTCTCTCTTTCTCTCTCTCAGCTGAGCAGTTTCTCAATCACACACAAACAGTGGACCAAAGCCTTAATGAGCAGTCTGGGGAAAATGTTCTGTCATTACGCTGAGTTCTAGCACAGCAGCTTTCATTAGCTGAGCTAAAACTCTTTGAGAATTCAAAGGTAGGACCCCCTTGGAGTCAAAGGAAGAAAGGCAAAATGCAGTTTGCACATCTAGGCAGCAACTAATATTCACAGAACAGATTTTCTAGAGTGAGGCTTTCCCAAACCTAGCTGATAAAAAATTCCTATAATCCAGAGTCCAACCTCAGACCTAGCCCACCAGACATTCCAAAAGTGGAGCCCCAAAATGAGAATTTTAGAAGCTCTCTGGATAGCACAACACTGTGGCAGAGAGGAGCAGTGGCTGAAGCTACAGACCTAGCCAGGAGGTGGCTAAGGAAGGGCCCTGTGAACCATGAACAAGAGCTTTGGGGTTGCCCTCAGCTGAAGGTGAAGCATCTCCAGCAAGTGTGATGTGATCACTCCTCTAAGTGAGAGGAGCTGGGGTCAGGGGACCAGAGTGAAACCATGGAGGCTAATAAGGAGACATTACATTTGTCTAGAGGCACAAAGTTTACTTGCACCAGAGTGATGACAATGGAAAAAAAATTAGGCCAGAGTTTCTAGACCCTTGATCCTTGAACAACCCAGGTTTGAACTGCACAGGTTCACTTATACACAAATTTTTTTCATTAATAAATACTTCAGTAGCACAGAATCCACAGATTGAACTGTGGGTGCAGGTGGACGGACACCTATAACCTATAGGAGGATTCTCCACTGCGCCCCCCTGCATTGTTCAAGAGTCAACAACATCTTTGAATCAACAGGCTTCAGCAGTAGACGGGCAATGGAAGGTGAAGAAAAGGCACGAGACGTGGAGTCAGCTTTCTTGGGTTTGAATTCCATCTCTGCCACTTATGACTTAGCAAGTTACACCGAGTCTCAGTTTTCACATCAGAAAATGGAAGTAGGATTAAATAAATTGTTTAAATTAAAATGAATCAAGTTAAGTGATCCATGTGAAACACTCAGCACTGTGCTTGGCCCTTAGTAAGCACTGACAAGACGTTGGCTGGTATTCATGGGTTTTGTCATTAATGATGTTGTTGTGAAAAGATAATCACTGAGACCTACTCTGGGCAAGGCACTGCAAAAATAAAAAAAATTTTTTTTGAAAGGGGAAAACAAGCTTCCCTGATGACAAGTATGGAGACCCAAGACCACTTTCCGTTCCCCCTGACAGCTGCTGAGGTATTTACTTACTTATTTTTGCAAAAGAGAGAAGTGCTTAAGTGTGGAAACAATTTAGTTTTGTTGCTGTAACAGAAAAGAACAAATCTGACTCCATATTAGATCTGTTTCTTTGGCTTTAACTCTGTGCCCTGTTTTCTAGGCTTAGTTTTGCTAGCTCTGCACATTTTGTAAAATATGTTGCCTTTAGCCTGAAATATACAGGAGAGTCTATTGTCAAGGCTCTGATCTTTAAGGATATTGACACTTTTGCACTTCTATAAAGATGACAAGTTGCACAATAGAAACTAACATTTGTTTTGTTAGAGGTTTTAAAGGGGCACCATGACCTGACCCAGGTGGGCAGCTACAAAAAAAAAAAAAGAATTCCTACACCAAGAAGTTTGTAACAACCAACCACACCTTCTCCCCTTTTTAGTAAAAGGAGCCTGAATTCTGACTTTAGGATGGTTCTCCAAGACATTAGTCTGCCATTCTCTTGGTCTGCCGGGTTTCTTAATAAAGTCACAATTCCTTGCCCCAACACCTCATCTCCTGATTTATTGGCCTATCATGTGACAAGCAGAACGAGTTTGGACTCAGTAACATTACCATGATCCTCAATGACACAGATCATTGCAGTATGAATATCCTGGCATAAAGAAACAAGAAATAAATTCCAGTTTTTTGACTCTCTCCTCCATTCCTACTGACTGGACTGGCATAACCAAATTAGACCCATGTGGATTCACATAAGCTACATTTGCCGTGGGACTAGTCACTCCCTCTCCCATTCTCCTGCTTACACTGGGGAGAGCATCACCCACCCACAGGTCTTCACTGCTATGTCCAAAGTGAGTCTGAAGCTCCTGCTTTGTCAAGATATCACTTTAAAGGGTGTGCCTATAGTATTTGTCAACGGCACTGGCACAATACTGACACAGATTGGTGCCTGATAAATCTGGGACGGGTTCTTAAATATCAAGGCAATATATCCTATAGAGACAGTAAATTTTTTCTTATTAGACAGCAAACCAGATGTTAATCTTCTCAGTATATGCTTTCCCACATACTTTGAAAGTCAGCATACATAGACAACTCTCTTTGAGTTTTGTAACTTACAGCTGGGAAGGGGAGGGATTTATGGACCAATCGTGGCCCTGCAAAGACCTTCTGCTACATCGTGCACAGATCTCAGAACCCGTGTCCTGCACACCCTGTTTGCAGAGTATTATGCCAAGATCAGCATTCTAAGGTACATAACACCCGATTTCTCCTCAAACCTTGCCTTGGCTTCTGCTGCCATCTATTCTGAATCTGAAAATCACCTCTTATTACAGCTGTATTTGCATTTGCAGCAGAATGCTAGAAATAAAGGCTTTCTCCTCTGCGTCCTGTGACCTGAGAACTCCATCTCCTCTTGTCAGAAGTCCTCTTCTCCAACCACCTTCAGTACATATATAGACAACATACAACCAATATTTACTACAAAATGGGGTGATTTTCAGACTCCAAAAAGTTCCCCTAATGCCAATTCCCAACCTCAGTTATATTTTGGCTTTGCATGAGATGTTTCTTTTTCAAGGATATCCTATTTTTGTGCCCCTGAAGGAGTCACTAGGGCCTTCAATACAGCCTCACTACCTTGAGAAGCCTGACCTTAGAACATGATGGTGACGACAAGCAGGCACCTCACTCCTACCTGCAGGCTTAAATGTGGGCTCTCTCCAGACTCACAGACAGCAGGAAGCTCCAAAGCATTTCTGATCTGCACCCAAGGTGCATCCCTTCAGCACTAATCAGAACTGCCCTCCTCCCAGGCAGCTGCCCCCGAGGGAGCCAGTCATGCCAGGGCCTTCACATGGAGCATCGTGGCAAAAATTCTCATTTTTAAAGTTCTCATTTCAGGGCAGTATTTAAAGTACATCTTCAGGTCCTTATTTTTCATACAGATTTCTCAGGCTAAGCTCCACATTTCCTAGGCTGTCTTCCATCTTTGAATCCCTAATATCTACTGATAAGAATCCCCAACATCCTTTTCAAACATCTTTAAAATTAGCCCAAGATTCTTTACAGCACATTCACCTGACCCGGAATTAATAAGATTAATTTGTTAAAGAAATACTCATTACCCAATTACATTGAATGCTCTGGACCATTAACCAAAAGAACATGGGGAAAGTGGAAGAAGTGTTTCCTTCTCTAATGGAGGCAGTATGGCTTGGGGACAAACAAATTGACATGAGTGTACAGGTAAGTCACTTAACTTTTGTGTCAACTCCGCTCCCAAGCCAATATCCTCAACTCCCCCCTCACTAACCTTCAGATGTATCCATCCCCATGGGTAAAACATCAGCTTGAGATCAGCGCACTGTTTTGCTGCTACCACACCTAGTGCTGGGGCAGAGGCAGCATTAACCCATCACGTCCCACCTCTGCCTCCACAGGCACCCCTCCATTCCTCTAGTCAGCCCGCAGTCCTGGTTCTGTGGTATCCAAATGAAACATTTTCCACACCACCCGGCCTCACAGACCTCTTCTCACCCAATGCAGAAGTCAGCATCTCCCAGTTTGTAGAGAACACTGAATCCATCAGCACACCCTCACTTCCACGAGCCACCTAGAAAGCACTGCATCCTCCTTTCCATGTTTGTTTTTAACACAGGTGCTCCTATTTATATCCCTGGCAAACCCCCATGGGGGTTGCTGTGCATCCTGCCCCTTTTGGCTTTCTCTGGACCATACACTACCCATTCTCCTTTCTCCCCTAAATCTGCAACATTTCCTGCTCTATTAGAGCCTTGCCATCAGCATCTACACAGGCTTAAAACACTCCCAAGATTTTTAAAAAAATAGTTCTCCTTCCCCACTCATAAACCACTCAGTTCTTCTCTCTGACACAAAACCTCCGGAGCTCATCCCACACCCACGCTGACCCACCTCCCACCTCCTCGGCCTGGGACACCTGGCCAGTGCCCACTGCAACACACTCCAACTCCTCTCTGTATCTGCAAGGTTATTAACAATAATTTTTGGCAAATGCAATGACTACTTTGCAGTCTTACTCTTACCTGACCTCTTGGCAACATTTTACATCACTTAATATTCCACCTGACTTTTTTAAAATCACCGTCTCTGACCTACCTCTCTAACTGCTCTTTATCTGTCTCCTCATGACCTCCTCCCTGCCCACTGCGTAAATGTTCATCTTTATGTCAGGCCCTTATTGATTCTCACCACAGGCACTTTTCAGTGTGTAACAGCTTAAAATATCAGCTACACGATGAAGATTCCTCAATCTCTCTCCCCCAGGCTGTCTCCTGACCCCTAGACACAAATAACCAATTACTTTTACATTTCTTTCAGTAGATTATCCTCAGTTTCAGTAAGACCTAAAGTGTGAACTAACACTTCTCCCAACTTTACACAGTAAACAGCATCCCCCTCTACCCTATCGTTCAAGCCAGAAATCTGGGCATATATCCTTGTTTCTGCCGTCTCACTCACCTTTACACGATCAGTCAAATCCCCAGGGCTTGTCATTTTGACCTCCTAAGGTAGTGTTTCTCAAAATGTGGTCCCTGGACCAGCAGCATCGGCATCACCTGGGAACTTGTTAGAACCACAAATTTTTCAGCCCCACCTCAGACCTCCTGACTCAGAAACTCTGGGGGTGGGGCCCGGCAATGTGTGTTAACAGGCCCTCCAGGTGACTGCAATGCCCACTTGTGTTGGAGAACCACTAATCTATCAATATCATCAGAACTGCCCTTTTTTCAGCCCCACCACCACTTACATTGTTAAGGGCAGTTCCTCCCCTTCTCCTGGATTACCACAATATCTCAGAATCTTCCAGCCTCCAAGTCATACCCACAGAACACCCCTCGGCCCACACTCCACAAACACCCAGAATGCTGCCTCTAAAACACAGATCTGATCACATCACACTCCTCTGCCTACAGCCCTCCAGCGGTTCCCTGCTGCTCTGAGGATTGAGTTCCGATTCCTAGACCCAGGTTTCAGAAGCCTCCATAAATGGTTATGTGCCGTCCAGAACCTTTGCCTTGGATGCCGACTCTGCCTCGCCCCTCCCACTGTGACACTCTGCTCCTGCCACACTGACCACTCAAAATGCAGCTCCTGTACCCCCGTGAAATACTGTGCCACTGCCTCTGCTCATCCAGGAGCCCCTTTGACAGTGACACAGCACAGGAAGAGCACCTGCATTTTTTATGGGAAAATTCAATAACTATTATGTGACCGGCTGGTGACCAGGCATGGGTAGAGACAGGAAGAAAAGTCATATAAACTGACCCAATAAGGTTACCTCGTGCTCCAACACTGCTGGTGGGAGCATAGTCTGGCACAACCATTGTGGAAAACAGTATGGAGATTCCTCAAAAAACTAAAAATAGACTTACCATATGATCTAGCAGACCCACTTCTGGGTATATATCCAGAGGGAACTCTAACGCAAAAAGATACATGCACCCCAATGTTCATAGCCACACTGTATACAATAGCTAAGACAAGGAAGCAACCTAAATGTCCATCAACAGATGACTATATAAAGAAGTTGTGGTATATTGATACAATGGAATACTACTATGCCATAAAAAAGAATAAAATAATGCCACTTGCAGCAACATGTATAGACCTAGAGATCATCATTCTAAGTGAAGTAAGCCAGAAAGAAAAAGAAAAATACTGCATATCATTCATGTGTGGAATTTTAAAAAAAGGACACTATGAACTCATCTGCAAAACAGAAACAGACTCTCAGACTTAGTAAACAATTCTTTGGTTACCAAGAAAAGGGGATGGGAGGGGATAAATTTGGGAATTTGAGATTTACAAATATTAGCCACTATATATAAAAATAGATTTAAAAAATATTTCTTTGGTATAGCACAGGGAACTATGCTGAATATCTTATAATGACCTTTAATGGAAAAAATATGAAAATGAATATATAATATATATGTGTATATGCAAGACTGGGACATTGTGCTGTATACCAGAGATTGACACATTGTAATTGACTGTATCAATAATAAATAAATAAAATTGTAAAATTAAATAAATTAATTAATTTAACTCATGTATTACCTATGTATAGACCACAGGCCAGCAAACTGCAGCCTGCAGGCCAGATCCTGGCAGCTGCCTGTTTCTGTAAATGAAGTTTTGTTAGGAAATAACAGCCATGCTCGTTCATGACACACCATCCATGGCTTATTTCACACTACAACCACAGAGCTGAGTACTTGTGACAGAGTCAGTGAATCGTTTACTAAGGCCTAAAGTATCTCCTATCCGGCCAACTTTAAAAAACTTTGCCAACTCCTCATCTAAACAAAAAAGATAATATAAAGGAAATGAATCTTGTTTCAGATTTCCAAACTCTAGTAAAAATCTGGGGGAAAAATCCTGAAGCTCCTGGCTGGGTGGTCTCTTCTCAGTCCAAGGTACCACCATGGGTCTACACTTCTCCTGGCTCTTGACATGAGAGAAGGAAGGCCCTGAGAAACGCAGGTCACATCAGCAGAGCTAATTAATATGCAGCGCATATTCAGGAGAAAGAGAAGAAAAGAAAATCAGGATGGAAAAGTTGGGCTGGGTCACCCATTTTGATAAAAGTCCATCATAGAAATTCAAAATGAATTCTGTATGACCCACTGTTAGCCAAGTGGATGATAAAAAGCACCAGCTGTGAGAGCCAGAACAGGTGTCTGAAACATCATGCTCTTCTTCAATGAGGAAAGACAAGTCACAAGTAAGAAAGTGTGTCATTAACTTAAAAAGTGTGACTGCTACAAATGAGTTTTTAAAAATTTATTTTTTAAACTTCAGTGAACTTTATTGTTGGGGATTATCCTGAAATCTATAAAAGCACTGGCAGCATTCCCGCTCCGCTCAGCACACTGTGGTGCGGGGATAACAATCAGTACTGTTGCTACTTTTGCAACAAAACACTTGAATTGCGCATAATGTGGGGGCAGGGATCACCTGTTTTGCCTTCTAAAATAAAATACACAAAAAGCAGCACATGTTAGAAATTTACTAAATGGCATACCAGGTGGAAAAAATAAAATAATCTCAAAATATATGTGCTTCAATCCATACCTGTAAAAGCTTGGATACTAATTACCACAGGATCCAGCCATAAACCATTCAATTGCAAGATTAGAAATGAATGTGACAGAGTCCTCTTTAAAATGATGGAGCCCAAAGAAATAATAATTTTCAAAATGTATACTAAAATCCTTCTATTCCACATTGAACTGTATGACGACAAACACGGGGGATGCAATCTGACCCACCGTACAATCAACCCTGTGGTGAAGCAAGGTTACTAATACAACCATTTAAAAACCATGCACGTGCACAGCCAGCAAAGAAAGAAACCAAGTTCGAACTTCTTGATACACATCCACTTATTATATTCTTTAGGAAGTAATCTATTTTTTAACTAAAAATAAAATTGGATGAAAAAGATGCCCCTTGGAGAAAACTAAGAACAGTAAGCAGATTTCTTCCTGTTTATATTTACTGACTGTTCCCTTCAATAATTTTATCCTATAGGAATTATCCAACCAAGAAAATCAAACATATTCCATGGGGTGAATTCTTGGAGGGAGAATAGCAATGCTGTGCAGCAAACCAAGCTCTGGCCCTTTCAGTTGCTCTGCCTTTGGAATTCTGTGTAAAACAGAGGTCCTTACAGAAAGTGGTGCTTTCATTCATTCATGCCACATTATCTACAAAGTACGCCAGACATTCATACTCAACAGAGCAAAAGGGACTGTGAAAGGATTTCAGTCTAAAATGGGACTGGAGGACAGGGAAGGGAGAATCTCAGTCACACGCCCCTAGAAAAACAGAACTAAGAACTGAGAGGCCGATTTGCCTTAATTACAGAAGATAGAAACCTCTCTCCTGACCAATGAACGTCCGTCGAGAATCCCTCCCCATCCTTGAGCCAATGAACCTACTGCCTGGGCTCTGGCTGGACCTCCTGCTCTTTTCACTCCCTGAGCATAAAAAGGGCCACCCCAAACACTCAATGGACTTCCTGAGTTACAATTCCTCTGCTATTCCTAAAAAAATGCAATTTCTGGTCATTTGAGCTTGCCTCAGCTTACCTCCTTTGTTTAGGTCTACACTACAGATAAAATAAGTTATGTGCCAACATTTGCATGGAATCCTTTCCCAGGGAAAGCACGGAGCCGTGACGTGGTCATGGACACACCACCAAGTGGGCATGATGCAGTCACCTCCAAGAACTGGCAGTTTTCTGACCCACAGCTTTTCCTACTGTCTCTGTTTCCATTCCACTCCATCCAGAAAGATGTGGGGAGGGAGGGCTGGGGAAAGAATGTGCTTATTACACCAGTAAAACCAAGAGTAGCAAATAGATCAAGAAAGAATGGCAGTAAGCCCGGAAGGACACATCCCACAGAGTCGGTGCCCCAGCCAGGTAATTCCCGAGCTAATCCACTTTCCATCCCATCCTCCACCTTCTTTCCCTCCAAGTGTTCATAAGATTATTAAATACAGGTAACTCCTGACCGTTCAAAACAACTCACTTAATAGATTCTCCAGGTCTTCCTTTCCTCAGTCACCCTGGCTTTCCTTCCAGCCCTCCTCCTCATGAAACCAAGGCGTATTTACTGAATGGCTGTGCTGGGTTCTATGATAGAAACGGGAAAGATCTAAACAGTCATCACTAGTATTCACTGGGCACTTATTACATGCCAGGTGTTGTGCTAAATGCTTTATCAATCCATCCCATTTAATCTTCAAGATAACCCCCAGAGGTAGGTACTGTTATTATACATGAAAAATTTTAACCTGTGTGACCTTGAATAAATGTCCTAACCTCCTAAAAGATGGGATTGGAATCCACAGTTTAGGACAAGAGTGCTCCAAAACGCTCTGGGGAGACTCGGACGCCTGTGTTCATCACAGACCCGTGTTTCCATGGTAAACACAGGGACACAGCACACCTCCACATAACATTTAATTTGCATGGGGACATATAGGGCGTGCTGCCTATTATGATACATGTGTTAGGTCCTCTGAGAGAGAAAATGCAGAACTGATGGTCAAGGAAGGAAGGTGTCTGAGAGGAATGACATCTAACTCTGAACAGCACTCTAGGAGAGAGTAGAGCTTAGCTGGGAAATCACAGTTCAGGATCAGCAGCAGCAGTGTGCACAGAGCTCCAGGGTGGGACAGAGCACGGACAGCTGGGGGAACTGAGGTCTTCAGCAGGGGTGAAGGATGGGGTTTGGAGGAACAGAAAGAAAAGTGGGTCATGAGCTCAAAAAGAATGGAAGTGTTTGAAGGCAGGAAGCAGATGATGGAAGTTCAAGGAATTTGGACTTCCGTAGGACAGAAAAAAACACTAAAAGGCTTTATGTAGGAAATGATACATCGAATGTGCAGGATTTGTCAACTGCTGACACTTGGCACTCACTAAGTCTTTTTTGGAGCAGAGGTCCTGTAAAATGCTTGGCAGCATCCCTGGCCTCCGCCCATTAGATGCCAGCTGTACCCTCCCCCCATTGTGGCAACCAAAATTGTCTTCAGGCATTGCCAGATATACCCTGGATGGCAACACGGCCCTGAACTGAGGACCACAGGGCTAGAGTAAGGAGACTGGACTGGAGACTGGTAATCGACAGACCCAAGATGATAACTGGAAAGGCTGATGTGATAAGCCAAGCAACTGATGGCTGATCGGACAGGAGATTTTCCTGATTCCTCTCATATAACGTGGCCTCACAATCTGGCCCCCAAGAATCACCTAGAGGACAGTCCAAGCCCACCCTGTGCAGAATCCTCTCCACCTCTGAAGCTCATCTCCCCCAGCGGTGCCATCGTCTCCCCTCCCCCGTGCGGACCCTGACGGCCTCATCAGCACAGCCTTCCTCTCGCTCTATCACATGGTCCAGTGCCTGCTTCCCAGCACCTCCCCCACAATCCTGGGGGACACCAAGTCTCAGCCAACACCCTGAGCTCCTCAGTTCTAATCACTCTGTAGACTGGACTTTGGAATCAGGAGCCCAGCTCCACCTCTCAGATCTTAAACACAATATCCTCTGGCCACAGCCACCCATGAATCCATTCTCTCTCCATGCTCACTCCACCCACTCTTCACTGTCCTTAAGAACTTTAATCCCAATTTACTACTCACCACTTTATCCTAATTTACTAGATTTATATGCTTGTCTTTTTAGCTTATAACCCATGGCCTATACTGGTAGTCCCTGTTCCTTTGCCCTCGATCAACTGCTACCATGATGTCCCAAAGGATCACAAATTCCAGAAGTCCAGAAGAAAGTGATCATCTTGCGTGAAACCTGCTCTTGCTTCCATATTCTGATGCTTACTAGAGTATCACCATCCATCCAGATATGTGAATCCGAAACCAAGGAAATCATCGACTCCTTTGCTTCTCCACATCTAATCAGATGTCAAGTGCTGGCAATTCTAAATCCTAAATATTCCTCAAATCTCTCTGCCCATCTCCACTGCCTCCATTTCAGTGTAGGCACTTTTACTGACCACCCAGACACTCATTTTAAATTTCTTCAATCCACTCACCATTCTGCCACCAGAATAATTTTTTTAAATAAATGCCAATCTATTTATGGCTTAACTACTCAAAATTATTTAAAGCACATAGTATGACATCAATGTCCTTGTTTACATGTCTGGCCTCCTTTCCATTTGTCAGTCTCCCAATTTACAATCTAGAAATTCTTATAAACTATGGTCACCTGCATCTCCATGCCTGGTATACATACTTCTCTTTTTATAGCCGATTCCTGCAAAGAACTCCTAGGTGTCTCTCAAGGTCTTGCCCAAGTGTTATCCCCTGAGCTACCAAGAAGACTCAGTTACCCTTTCCCTTCCCGTTTGTCCCCCTACTGTGCATATCTCCACTGGGACCCATAACATGGTTATGACCTGGGTGGAGTGACAGTTTACATACACTGAACACTTATCATATACCCCATACTGTGCAAAGTGTTTTACTTGTATTCATGCTTTCTCCTTACTCAGAAACCACTATATTACTCCTCATTCTACAGAAGAAACAAACTTTGAGAAATTAAGCCATTTACCTAAGTTTGCACAATAAGTGGAAAATCCAGGGCTCAAATCCAGGACAGTCTGACTACAGAGTCGACTTCAACTACTAAATTCCAATAATTTGTTTATATGTCTTATGTAAGTCAGTGTCAATCAGTAAGATATTTAGAATACAGAGAGAAAAAAAGAAAGGAAAATTATTTGTTTTTTTCTCCTAAAAGGAAAGAAAAGAAAGAAAGGGAACAGAAGGGAAGGGAAGGCAACCAAAAACTTTGTTGTGCTGGATGTGGGCTCCGTGTCAGAAAGGGATAAACCAAATGAAAATTAAATTAAATATAGGATACTTTTGAGTGATTGTTTATTCAGATAACAGGATCCATTTGAACTTGACCCCATGAACATCCTAGTTTGAGTGGTCTGGGCACTGTGATGTTGAGAAGGAAATGAAATCAGAACACAGTCCTGCCTCTGCAGGGCAATATTTACAGTATCCATATCTTCTTCAACTTTTGCTATAAATGTATCAATAAAACATTAACCCTAAAAATATACCCTAAGGATAAAAGTGAACCTACTGGGAGCCGGAACAGTCCAGGCTTGGACTAGATGGAGGGGACTGTAGAGGCACTAACAACAGGGGAGGTGGCAGGAGATAGGATGTGAAGTTGATGGAACAACAGCATCAAATCAGAAAGCTTACTATTTAAGTTTCAAAGCAAATTACTAAAGGGAAACCAGAAAAACAATATTAACTATGCTGGGAGGAATGGGGAGGGGCAGGGAAGGTGGTACCTAAATCCTCACCATGACAGCCAGAAGGTGGCAGTAATGTTGATGACTGCATCTATAAACTTAAAATACCAGAAGTCAAAACCAGCATAACAAGAGCCAGGACAGCACATGGGGGGGACACTGACAGTGGGGGGCGGGGCGAGGAGCAGGGCTGCTGCATGACTTCCAGCCTCCCTGCCCTTCACCCAGGTCAATGGGGTACTTTATATCTTTTAAGTCTCTCAAATTAAAAAAAAAAAACCTATATAAGTAAAACTGAGAAAGGATTACAGCTTCAATCTTCTTTTGTTTCCAGGCTTATAATGGATTTATGCAGTGATTACCTAGGTAAAGGAATGGATAGAAAACATGGCTACTAAATGAATTTCAGAAAATGAAATCTATTTTGCTACTGAACTCTAAGTTGACATTAGAGGTAAGTCTGCAGAAAAAAGAAGTATTTCAGCTAAAATGATTTTAAAAGCTGATCTGAAAATTAAGTATAATTTTAACACCACAAATAAAACAACTTCTGAGAGTTAATACTGTACATAATGTTTCAAAAGTAAAAATAGAGCCCTGCACACACACATGCTCTTAGAGCTGAAAGACACATCATAGCTTTTATTGCTTCTCAGGAAAATAATTGTGTAGGTTTGACTAAATAGCATCTGAGTATTCTTCCTGCTCTGAAAAAAAAATGAATACAAATACAAATGATCATGTCCGTTGGTCAATCAAATCTCCACTCTCACTGTCGAGGACAGTGAGTAGAATGCATTCCATTCATTTCCTGCTCTTGTTATTGATTAATGACATCTTTCAACAGGTTCGAGATCATGTTTCTTTTATTCTTTTTGGCCTGAATTTTTATGTCTTCCTCCTCTTTAATTTTAGCCTCACTAATCCAAACACTCATCCAAACCTATGCTCATTTACATACACACCAAGGAGCTCCTGCCCATGTGGGCAGCATGCGGACCACTACATATACAGCAAAATTGGCACATCTGCCAAACCCAAAATAGCCCAGCATCCAGAAATACTCTACTAAAAAGACATTTAAGGTAGGTTCTATAGGATTAAGTGGATATAACCATATAGTCCTGCCAAAATGCTTGGGCCAAATAAACTTGCTCTTTTAAATTTTTTAAATATATTTTTATTGAAGTATAGTCAGTTTACAATATGTCAATTTCTGTTATACAGCATAATGCTTCAGTCATATATGAACATGCATATATTCGTTTTCATATTCTTTTTCCCCTTAAGTTACTACAAGTAAACTTGCTTTATTTTTTGTGATGTAAAGAGTTGAAGTGAAATCTGACATAGTTAATGATTGAAGAAATCCTAGAAGAGCTCACTAATGGATAATCAACAATTATATAAGATAATTTAGTGGTTTGCTGAAACAGCTGCTGATGAATATGACCCAGAAAAAGGGATCTCAAAACGAATAAAGGCATTCTAAGAAAAAGTATCTTAAGGGACCACACACTAATTCTTGCAAAATGACCTCCATCCACACCTAACAGGCAATGAGCCGGGGTCCGAGGTCCACAGTAGGCTAAGGACTGGTAATACCTCATCCACAGGTTGCAAGCCAATGGCCTGAAACTTCAAATTACGTGATGTGTCATAATAGTGAATGTTTTGCTATTTCTAAAGATTTAGAAATCACAGTAAATATTTCAGGAGAGATTTTTCCCTACACTTGAGAGAGATGACTAGACCAGGTTTCAAAAGGAAAAAAATCTTTCCCCAGACCACAAAAAATACCATGATCCACAACCCAGCGGTACGACCTACCAGGCTGCAAGCACGAGCACTATTCATATGTTTTCCCTGGCTATCTTCAGAACTGCTCTAGCTTAGAATTTTGTTTGAAACATAAAACAAAAACAAACCAACAAAGCAAAAGGCAAGTGTGAGGATAATGGGCAATGCTACTCGGCCATTAGAGGAACACAATCTTTCTCATCTCTGAAAGCAGGACTACAAAAAGGGCTATCAGCCCTTTTGATGGCTGAAATAATTTTAAGTGTCATGGCCCTAATTTTGATCAGCTAATAAAGTGAACATTCCACTCAGCAAAAAGCAAAAGCTAATGTGTGTCAGGTAATATGCTAGGTATTAGTTTTCTCAATAAACAGAATTTTATTCAAGAAAATATAGAGCACCATATACTTCTGCCCTTATAATATTTTCCTCCTAAAACTGACTTGTCTTCTCTACCTCAGTAAATGGCACTACCATCCACCCAGCCACTTAAAATCAGAACCAAGGAGCCATCTTTGATTTCCTTTTTCCGTTGCCCCCATTCGAGACCCACCAGAAGAACCAGCAGCTCTGCCTCCAGAATCCATCCCACACCCACTGACCCTCTGTCACCTCCACCACCACCACATCTCACTCCACTCCTGCCATCGGTCCCTCTGGTGTTCCGGCTTCTGCTTCTGCTCCTACACAGTGCTGCCCAGAGACCAGGCCACGAGATCCATGTGCAGTATGGAACAAATATGTTCTTACCCTGCACAAAACATTCCAAAAGCTCCCACTTGAAAAAAAAATCCATTTTCCTTCCATAGCTTTCAAGACCCCAAGTGTTCTGGCTCCTGAGGCCTTTCTTTCTGTCCTCATCTCCCAAAACAGCAGCTATACAGGCCTGCAGGCTGTGCTCTGCTTAGGTCAGGCCTGCCTGCGCTCCCTGGGCCCTGTGCACCTGCCCCGGGGCTTCCTGGAATGACCCTCCCTCTAACCTGAACTCATGGCTCCTCACATTACATGTGAGACTTGCTTCACTCCACATTCACTGCCCCCCCATTCACTGATCACAGTACTTGAATTTATTTCCTTCATAGTGCTTATTAGAATCTGATGGAAATTCATTACGTATGTTTCATTTGTTTTTGTTTTTGTTTTTGATCTGTCTCACCCCACTGGGAAGAGGATATAAATTTCAGAAGAACGGAAATCATATTTCTCTTGCTCATTAATGTATCTCTGGAGCCTGCAACACTGCCTGGCATGTTGAATGAATTCAGTAAACATCTGTGAGTGAATTAACATTATCACTCAAAGCTCTTTGCCTTTCAGTATTCTTGAGATTTTAACCAAGTCAAAATGTGAGAGAAAATGTGAAATCCTTTCATCTTTTCTGTAGCATTTCTAAAGCACAATCTTAGGCCCTAAAAATGTATACAATTCCATGGACCTAAATCAAAAGGGTTGACTGAAGTTGGCTAAACCGCATGAGTAAGGTCTCCAGATCAAAACTCTAGTGCTTTTATTAGGAGTGTAGACAGAGATGAAGCGGGGAGGGGAGGGGGAGGTTTGTTCTCAGGGAAGGGAGCAAAGCTGGGGCGGGGAGAGAGCCGGTTGTGAGCTTCTTCCCACAGGGTGTTCTGTCTCAAAGGGCCACTGTCCTCGAGAGAACTGTTGGTTAGAAGTCCTCCCAGCAGCAATTTTCTGGAAACCAGCAGAGGGGCTAATTACCAGCAACTTCTCTCCCTACAGAAAAGCGCCGTCCTCCCCACAGCCCCACTAACACCTCAGTTCACATAACTCCCTGTGCTGTTACCTCTGCTTGGCTTTGGAGAAAACTCTTGACGATGCGAACCGTAAATACACACTTCTGTGCTGAAACGCTATTTAAGTGTGTGGAATAACATCTGTTACTAGAGCACCTTTAATTTCATATTTGTTTTGGATTAGATTGGACTAGGTTTGGATTTGCTAGAGAGGAAGAACAGAGCCAACAAATACAGTAAGGAGAAAATGCAGTCACAAAGCTGGGGAAAGAAACTCCCCGTTCTGAGGAAATCTCTTCACACCAGCATAAGGGACTGTATGTATTTTGCTTTTCACTGTCTATGCCACACCCAGCCGCCTTCCAAAATGACAAGTGGGAGGGGTCACTAGTCTAACACAAGAATGGAGTGAGGTGGAGGGCAAGAAACAGACTGTTTATTGATTCAGCGATTTTTAAAATGGAGGAATAGGATTATTCTATTCTTTGCAGCTTATTCCAAGTCCACATTTACTGACTGATAAGACTATTTCTGTTCTTTTTTTAAGGGGGGGGCAGGAATTAGGTTTATTTATTTATTTTTAAAGGAGGTACTGGGGATCGAACCCAGGACCTCATGCATGCTAAGCATGTGCTCCACCACTTGAACTATACTCTCCCCCAAGACTGTTTGAGCTCTAAGGGAGGAAAATGCAGTCAACTTGGGAACAGTTTTAATCAAAAAGCAGTTGTTAGGGGGAGGGCATAGTTCAAATGGTAGAGCACATGCTTAGCATGCACAGGGTCCTGGGTTCAATCCCCAGTACCTCCTCCAAAAAGTAAATAAATAAATAAACCAAATTATCTAAACCCCCGCCCCCAAAAAGCAACTGTTAGACACGCCTAGTGTTTGCCTTCGTACCATATTTATTTTACTTCCTAGATGCAAACTGATACATCTCCTAGAATACAGCTCCATAAAGCTTTCAGCCCACCACATTCCACGGGTTCTCTCTCTCTAATAACACACACCTCTCAAAAAGGAAAAGGGAGAAAAAAAATTCATTGTTAATTCTTCTCATAGAAGAAGAAGATCTACCGAGCAGTGATTAGCTGCCACGTCATAAATGAACAGACAGGCCACTCGATCAGTCTTAAGAAGAAAGCTTCACAAGCCACAGCACGTCCCGAGGACCCTTCTTTCACACGGGAAGTATCAAAAAGATCTCACAATATCTTATGTGACTTACGTCCCTAATACCGAAAGGAGACGACAGTTACGACGGGTAAAGCAGAGGAATTAGAAAAGCAGGCACACACAGACATTTTATTATTTCCTGTCACTTCCTGATCCCAGCCAGGGCTCATTCCCATTGTCTTCCAAAGCGCACATCATCGCCCGTCTCGTTCAACAGCGGGTCCACGGAGAGGAGCCGCGGGTCAGAAGCCCTGAGTAACCGGAACTAACCCGCGCGGGTGAGAGCCAGCGCTCCGCCGCCCAGACACCGGGCGCCAGCGAGTGAGCCACGCAGGCCTCCAGTTTCCTCGCGAGAACGCCCTAGGTGAGAATTCTTACCCACGTGGGTTTAGAGGCACACTCATCACATCCCCCAAGGTCACACACATACCACACACCTGAGAAAGGTTAGCAATACTCTGGCCTGAGAATGATAATCCAGCTGTTCATTATGAATTATGAAATGGCTTTGGGACTGTTGTTTGGCAGTATTAACGCTCCTGGTGAATGGGAGCCGGGGGAGAAAGCAGACAGCGCTGCTTCATGTCACCAGTCAGTACACAGACGAGCTACGAACACACTGAGATCGCATTCCGGGCCCTGGGAAACCCACCGTCTACGGGGAACACAGCTCTTGCCCTGTGGAGCTGCTTCTGAGGGCACGTCTATGGCCAGCAAAGTCAGAAATACTGGCTCAGAACCACTTCAAAGCCATCGGGCTAGCAAAGTGTCAAGAGTGGCCATCTGTTAAGAAAAGGACGTTTGGCAAATATACTGACGAATACCCTAGTGAAAAAGGAAACAAACAAGCTGAGTGGCAGAGAGGAGGAGGGCCTGCGTCACATACGGGTTTTTAAATTTTAGGCTGATTGGGGCCGACACACAGCACAGCTGCTATTCTGACTGCAGTCTGCCTCCGAGCCAGTGAGTTCTGTGGAGTCTCCTACTTACATCAAATGGAGCTGAGCTGGACTGGGCACTCTGCCCCCACGGTTCCCTGAAGCAGCCACTGAAAGGAAGGAGGAGACCCACGGCAATGATCCGCGAGCAAAGCTGCTCTGCTTCTTCTGGAGGCCCGTTCTCCTGCTGGCTGAACAGTTTCTCCAACAGAGTTCGCCCTGCGGGTGAGACACGGTCATTACGTGGGAGCACTGGCAGGTCCCCTGGCTCAGAACTCCCCCGAGGAGAGGCCAGCAAACACAGCCTGTGGAACACTGTTGCCAAGGCTACGGACTTGCGCAGAGAGAGCTCTGCAGTCAGGCCTGGGACACCACACTGGACAGGGGAGCTCTGGTTCACACCCACATCCTCCAAAACAACTCCTACTCCCGAAAAGGATGGGCCCCGTTATGAGTCCTACCTCTTCTTGTACCTGCAGAAGCACCCGACCTTCTGGATTTCTTTGAAAACCCCCCTTCTGCTCTGTGTTATCCCTGCCCCTGGCTCTCTGAGGAAGAAGTCAGTAGCCACCATTTGGGCTAAGAAATGTCAGTGGCTAACATTCAGTCTGGGATGTGGCAATGGGGAGGGGGAGGAATAAGGAAACAGGGAGGTAGGCACCAGCCTCTGAGTAGGGGAGAGGGCTGGCCAGAAGGAAAATTCACCCAGAAGAGGAAAATGGTAGAAACGCAAAATTTTCTTCTATGCACCTCAGAAACATAACTCTAGGGTAGGTCTACACAGCAGGCTTTTATTATTTCCCTAAAAGAGATAAGAAAAGAGAGGCACAAGGAGAGGAGGACACTGGCTGAGGACCGGGGCCCACCTGTCCCACGGTTCTCGGTCCCGGTCCTGGCTGTCCCTCAGATCACCTGAGAGCAGAATGAAGGGGATGGGGACTCAGGCATCAGTACCTGACTGGGCACCAACTGATTCCAACCTCAGCCAGAGCTGAGAGCTGCAAGTCTAGTCCCTCATCCATTTCTGAAGCTACTCACTCTGACTTATCATCCTTTGGGAATTTAGTCAGCAGGTGTCTGCACTAACCGTCTGCGGTAGGAGAACTACAACATCTCCCCGGTCCCATCCAGGGCCGCCCGCGGGTCACTCAGCCCCGGCCCTGCTCCTGCCCACCCTCCCACCAACAGAGTCAGTCCTCAGACTTAAAGTCACTCATCCAGAAAGGCTTCCAGTGACCCCTTCCACACTCTCATGGCATCCTTCAAAGCTTCTTTGTGTAATTATTTTAGTTAATTATTTGTGCAATTATTAATTTAATGTCTGCCTCCCTTAATAAAACAACCTCTCTGACAGCCAGCACACATCCTGCAAATCTGGCCACTTGCACATAAGAAATATGAAAACATATTTTTAGGATTTCTAAATGAATACAATGTTACGATTCTCTGATGAAGATTCATTCGCACCATGGTCGGAAGTGGAAATGATCTGCAAACTTTCTCTGTACAGGGTCAAATCGTAAATATTTTAGGTTTTACAGGCCAAGTAAGGTCTCTGTTGCACATTCTTCTTTGGCTTTATTTTGCTTTGTTTTCTTTTTAACAACTTAAAAAATCTGAAAAGCCTTCTTAGCTGGGGGCTGCACAGAGCCAGGCCCAGGTCTGTGCATCAGTCACAACGTTGAAATTTCAAACATGTTAAGTGCTCAGTCCTGCGCAGTCTAGGAGCCATGCAATTTTCATGCCTCCTATTTTTGTTTGTAAAACGAAACTAAACTCCAAATCTACCTGGGACATGTAAAACGTCAGAGCAGGGCAAAGGAGCTGTTCTCTCCACTCCTGCAGGTCACTAGAGAACACTTGTTGGTCTCCCAGGACTTTTCTAAGGAGAAATAAAAGATTTTTTTCCCTACAGAACTTAAGTTTGCCTGCAAACCTGACTGGACCCAAACACCTAGGAAATCACATCCCTCAATCCTCAAGTGATTAATTATAATGACAGTGCAACCACGTCATACATCTTACAGCAGGCCGGGAAACAGCCAGAGAACTAGTGAGATCTTTTCTGAAACTCAACATTGTATATGACAGAAAATAGGGGAGACAGGATCTTGCCTGGGGTGTGTGTGTGTGTGTGTGTGTGTGTGTGTGTGTGTGTGTGTGTTTGTATTTGGGAGCAAAAAAATGTATATTTGTATATCGAGTCAAAAATTAACAAAAGTGGCTAGGGAACAGAGTGGAAGAGGGGGCGTGCAACCCCCAGAGCTTCAGTTCCCTGAGGAGCAAACACCCCTACATCGGGAGCTCCTCAGCCACAGCTCCCCTGGGCCGGGCCACCTGTGCTGGGGGCGGTCCAGTGCGCTGCACCCTGACCCAGACTCCCAGGATGCCCGCAGCCCCGCCACAACTCCTCTGGTTTTAACAGCCTGATGTGTCTCCAGACAATGCCAAACGTCTCCTGTGTGGCAAAATGGCCCTGGATTGAGAACTCCTGCCTTAGCCTCTCTGAAGGGAAGTCCACCTCCTCGCATTAACAACAGCCCAGCTGCCCTGGGGCCTTCCTCTTACAGACCTCTCAGTGGAGACGTTTTATGTCAAACCCCACCTATCTCAGCGATCAGAAGTCAGTGGTGATCTCTGATCCCCACCCGCACTTTCAAATAGTTTGACTCCTTCAAAATGATCAGCTCCCTTGAAACTCTTGCCACTGGCAAGACCCCCTGCCATCCACAGCCTTCTTGTCCTCCCCTCCCCTTCACTAACCCTTCACCCCTTGACTCACTGCCCTCGTTTCCACCTCGATTCCTCTCATCCTTGTCATGGACACTCAGGGAGATAACTCACCTGTGACCTTGAATCCTGCCTCCTGAGCTTCCTCCACCCCCCACAGGGACCCGCCCCAGTGCCACTACCAGTACCCACACCAACGTCCAAGGCCACTCCCACCCTCCAGGGCTCGCCAACCCCCTCAGAGTAAAGCCCTGACTGAGGAGCACCCCTGCTGCCCTGCACCTCCTGCCCCGCCCACTCCAGGCTCCCCTGCCGGCCCCCTCCTCCTCCAGCACCCTGACTCCCCCACCTCGGAGCTTCTGCACCAGAACACTCTTCCCCAAATACCTGAATGACCCACTCACCCATTGTCACTTCATTCATGCATCTGCTCAGTCGTCACTGCCCGAGAGGACGTCCTGACCACTCTGTCACCCTTTCCCCCTTACTTGCCTTCACCCTGCAAAGAGCTCGTCCCTTGAGTTTAGGTCCATCTGGGGCCGACTCCTTCCCATGGAGGGAGACCCTGTTTTAGCAGATGCACTTAATTTTATGAAAAATCTCCCGGAGCCCACATCCCTCCCTACTCCCAGCTACTGTCCCAATTCCTAGTTTCCTTTACATCAAAACTACCAGCTAGATCATCAAAAAGTCTACAAATAAATGTTGATGAAAATGTGGAGAAAAGGGAACCCTCATACACTGTAGGTGGGAATGTAAACTGGTGCAGCCACAATGAAAAACAGCATGGAGATTCCTTAAAAAACTAAAAATAGAACCACTCACTATATGATCCAGAAATTCCACTCCTGAGTTTATAACCAGAAAAAAACAGAAACTCTAATTCTAAAAGGTAACATGCATCCCAATGTTCATAGCCACACAATTTACAACAGCCAAGACATGGAAACAGCCTAAATGTCCATTGCCAGATGACTGGATAAAGAAGATGTGGTGTATACACACACACACACACACACACACACACACACACACACACACACACACACACAATAGAATATTACTCAGCCATAAGAGAGAATGAAATATTGCACTTGCAGCAATGTGGATAAGCCTAGAGAATAATTTATGCATAATGAAATAAGTCGGACATTGAGAAAAGAGAAACACAAATACTATATGATATCAGTCAGATGGGGAATCTAAAAAATAATACAAATGAGTGTATACAAAAAAGAAACAGACTCACAGACATAGAAAACAAATGTGTGCTTACCACATAGTGGGGGGGGGGCAAATTAGGGGCATGGGGGTAACAGATACAAGATAGTATAAATAAAATAGATAAGCAACAGGGATTTACTGTAGAGCACAGGGAGTTATACCCAATTTCTTGTCATAACCTATAATGGAGTACAACCTGCAAAAATACCAAATCGCTGTGCTGTACACCTGAAACTAACACAATATTGTAAATCAGCTATATCTCAGTTAGAGAAGACGACTGGCTGGAATTATCTATACCTGCTACCTCGAGCCCCTCACTCCAGACCCAGCCCACTCTCATCTGACAAGTCTAATTTGACTTCCACCCCCACCAAAGCAACAGAAACTGGTAGCCAGCATTGTACCAAAAATACTTATGCCTTTATCTTACTCAATTTCTTAATCTCTCCAAGAACACTTTCCAGGCATCTTCCTGATGCTGCCCTCTGTTTTCTCTACCTCCCTGGCCACTATCTCTCAAGGCCCGTGTACTGGCTTCTCTATTAAATGTTAACATTTGAGTGCATCTGAGCTCATCCTATGGCATTCTCCCCACTCTTCCCATATCCTCTCCTGTGGTCTCTCTCAGTCTATACTCCTCTCCCTAAAACTGGGAAAGCTTTTGTAACTGCATCAACTACATGCAGCAGAAGCAACATGGTGCTTAGAAGGCATGAGGCAGCTCTGTGAAGATCCTCAAGGCTGTAGCATAGTGGCAGGAGGCCTGGGGAAGAAGATGAGAGTTCAAAAACCCACCAAACCAGCGGGAGATTTCTTCCCCCAGTATCCCTCAACCTGGACTCAACCAAAACCCAGAAGTGGGTATCAGCACTGACTGGGAAAGAAAGCTTTAGGGGGCAATCTGGCAATGTGTGTCAATAATCTTAAAAATTTCACCCCTTGACCCAAAAATTCAACTTTGGAAAATCTATCCTAGGTAACTATTCAGAGGTAGATTCAAAAAGTGATGCATCAGAGGATTATTGTGAAGATTAAATGAGATAATGCATGTAAAGTGCTTAGCACAGTTCCTGGTACTGTAATAAGTGGACAGTTATTAGGGAAAAAAAATGAAAGAAACTGAAATGTCCAACAATAATGACATAGATTTTTTTAAAGATAGCTGTATATATATATGATGGAAGGATAAATTTAGGAGTTTGAAATTTACAAATATTAACTACTATATATAAAAATCAATAAAAAAATTTTGTTCTGTATAGCACAATTCAGTATTTTATAATATCTTAAATGAAAATGAATATATGTATGTATGTATATGACTGGGACATTAGGCTGTACACCAGAAACTGAGATACTGTAACTGACTATAGTTCAATTTAAAAAAAAGAATATATATAAATGATGGCCTACTATACAGCCATCAAGTCCTGTTGTTATAGAAAGAACAACAACTTAATTAATGTAAACACATTGAATATATGGAAAGGAATAAGAAAAGTAACACTCAACAGATATCACTGGAGAATACCAGTGCACCCACCAGTCATCACTGGTAACAGAATAAATGGGAAATAAATGAAGCATTTAGTCTACCTTTCCTGGAATGAACTGTATTTTAGGGTAATAAAACATACCTAGTGATTAAAGAAGTTCGCAGTACAGAAAAATTCCAGCCAAAAAATGCGAAGAAATGACAATATTAGAAAATTGCAATCTGTAATGACTCGCTCAATGAATAGATGGGAAACCCATTAGAAAAAAAGATCAATTGAAAAATTTGCAAAGAAGAGATCAAACTGTCATCTCCAAACCCACAAGTCCTTCACAGAGTCAACACAACTGAGACAGGCAAACACAGTGAGCCTCTTGATGGGCGGGGTTATAAAGTCCACAGGGCTGCCCATCAAGCACATGTGCTGTCCCTCTGGGAAAAGCACGGGTCAAACCATGTCAGATTGGACCTAACCTCTCATCTCGGGTATCAGAGAGCTGTGTGAATGCGCTGATCAACAGGTAACACTAAACGAATTCTATACGCATTCAATACAATAATGAAGTTATGGCATATTCAAAGTACATTTTTGAGATGCAAATTTAAGTATTTGAGATTAAAATAACATGATGCCTGGAACTTGTCTCAAATTAGTTCATAAAAGAAGGGTGGCAGGTTGGGGGACAGAGGGAGACGAAGCTATTATGGCATCGATAACACTGATAATTCCTGAAGCTGGGTACATGGGACGTCATCATACTTCTACTTTTATGTATGATCAAATTTTCACAATAAATATCTTAAATCATGCTACTAAAATGATTTAAGGACATGGAAAATGTGTCACAAGTGTTATGTGAAATAATCAAGATTACAAAGCTCAGCAAGGCATGCTCCTGATTCTGCAAAAATAGCAGATGTGACTTCGCTTATTAAAGAGTCACACCACTGTGGTGAGAACATGGAAAGTTTTCCTTGTTTCTAGGACCCGCACACTAGCTGGACTGCACCGATCTCCCTTTCTGACCAGTGAATGTAGTTTGACTAGAGCAGGGGGAGTGGACAGAGACATGACCTTCTGTTCTGCTTCCTACAGTTGATGGCCAGGGATTTTACTGGGGCACACAGGCCCTATCAGACATCAGATGTCCTGCATCTCAGCTGGGGACAATGGGCTGACCTAAGGCTTCTGAACCAAAGCTTACTTCTTAACTGAACAAACTAGCTGGCTGTGACCAGGAAACAGAGGCCCCCAGGTTCCCTCTGGCACCCCCTTCCCCACCCCACCACCCACCCCACACTGACAAGCAGTTCAGGGGGCCCCCCAAATCCTGGGCCTTCTACTCTGCTCCTTGGTCAAAGCACCTGTTTCTAGACTGGATGTGTCGATCACACTAACAAATGAAAATAATTGGCCCTAGAATATGAATAAGCATAACTTTTCTAAGTGCTCTGCTATTTAAACCATTTTACTTCATATTTTCATTCATTACGTACTCAACATTTACAGAGCTCTTACTACATACAAAGCAGCATTAACAGGTTGGTATAAACTCCATAGGCACCCAGGAAGCACCTCTGGTGAATCTTTGACTCCAAGTACGTGGGCAGGAGAGGGGTGCAGCTTCTCAGGCTCTCCCTTCCTCCCAATAACAGAAGACCCAGTGGGAGGGGCAGTCTTTCTATTCTTCAAACCCAGCCTCCAACTGTCATTTTATAAATTAGGAAATGCAGGCCCAGGAATGCTAGGTCACACTGTCTTTACCTAGGAAAGCTCGTCTCACTAATCACATACATCACATACCTAATGGATGGCTGAAGAAATCTAGGGGAGTTCTTTCTCTTTTTTTATAGAATGGTGTCCTTTCTGCCCATCCCTTTCCACTGTAAACATCTGTCACTAGACTCCATGAGGCCACCCAGGCAAAGCAGTGCAGCCTAGGCAACCAGGAGCTTAGGCTGTGGAGCCCCTGCTTGGGGCCTCCTGATGCTGCCACCGCCCCAGCTGTGGCCTCAGACAACTGACTTGACCCCTCTTAAGCCTCAGTTTCCTTGCCTATACCTGGAATAATTATCCTCACTGCCTCCTATGACAGTTTTTAAAATTAAATTAAATAATTTTTGTAATGGGCTTAACATAGTGCCCAGTAAATGTTACCTATTACCTTTTTTTTTCCTCAAAGGCTCTGTACTTGGATAAATAAAAATTTGTCTCAATTTAATGGAAGTCATAAGTAAATAATGGAATCATAAGAATGTACCCAGAATCTAAAAGAAAAAATATAAGCAAGGTTAACACAGATTAAAATATCTTCAACCATCAAGTGTTTTTTTTTTTTACATTTAGCGTATGTTAATTATATCAACAAGGTAAATATTTATGATTTTCCTAGCTACAATTCTTTTTTTTTTTTTAACATTTTTTATTGATTTATAATCATTTTACAATGTTGTGTCAAATTCCAGTGTTCAGCACAATTTTTCAGTCATTCATGGACATATACACACTCATTGTCACATTTTTTTCTCTGTGATTTATCATAACATTTTGTGTATATTTCCCTGTGCTATACAGTGTAATCTTGTTTATCTATTCTACAATTTTGAAATCCCAGTCTATCCCTTCCCACCCTCTACCCCCCTGGTAACCACAAGTCTGTATTCTCTGTCCATGAGTCTTTAGATTCCACATATGAGCGATCTCATATGGTATTTTTCTTTCTCTTTCTGGCTTACTTCACTTAGAATGACATTCTCTAGGAGCATCCATGTTGCTGCAAATGGCGTTATGTTGTCGGTTTTTATGGCTGAGTAGTATTCCATTGTATAAATATACCACATCTTCTTTATCCAGTCACCTGTTGATGGACATTTAGGCTGTTTCCATGTTTTGGCTATTGTAAATAGTGCTGCTATGAACATTGGAGTGCAGGTGTCATCCTGAAGTAGATTTCCTTCTGGATACAAGCCCAGAAGTGGGATTCCTGGGTCATATGGTAAGTCTATTCCTAGTCTTTTGAGGAATCTCCACACTGTTTTCCATAGTGGCTGCACCAAACTGCATTCCCACCAGCAGTGTAGGAGGGTTCCCCTTTCTCCACAGCCTCTCCAGCCTAGCTACAATTCTTAACTTCAGTTTAAAAAAAGATGCTTTCATTGTCTGTTTTACTATTTTATTAAATTAATGATAAAATCATATTCACCCAATGACAGTCAGGGAACTTACTAATCATTAATGCTCTCCAATTATTTCTGCACTAATTCCCTCTCCCTCCTCCCACATACACTTACACACTATTAACTTTAGCACGTGGAATCTCTTTGCAGGCTTAAGCTACAGTTGTCCCACAGCATCTGTGGCGGATTTGTTCCAGGACCCCCTCAGATATCAAAATCTGCAGATGCTAAGTCCCTTATATCAAATGGCTTAGTATTTGCATATTACCTATACGCATCCTCCCTTATACTTTAAATCATCTCTGGATTACTTATAATACCCAATACAATGCAAATGCTCTGTAAATAGTTGCTGGACCCAGCAAATTAAAGTTTTGCTTTTTGGAACTTTCTGGATTTTTTGTTTTTAATTTTTGACCTGCTGTTGGTTGAACTGGTGGATACAGAGAACCTGTAGATACAAAGGGCCGACTATATCTATATCTATAAATACTCCTCTAGCACTGGTAAGCAAACATCACAGGGCTAGATAAACATAGAAACAACAGCCAGGGGACAATCTGAGAGGACTATTTACCATCACAACACACACAGTGATCTTGCACAATGAAGTAAAATCATCAGTCCCTACACTGGAGTGCTGTCAGGTAAGGAAGCCATGACATTATATAAAGCAAGAAACCTTCTATATGAATAGAACTATACAATGAAAAAGGCATATCCACAACTATTGTCAGCTTTGTAAAGCAGAGCAAGAGTTTATCATCATGATTTCATATGGACTCGAGTGTTCATACCAGCACTATTTACAATAACCAAGACATGGAAACAATCCAAATGTTCATCAACAGATGACTGGATAAAGAAGTTGTAGTATATTTACACAATAGAATACTACTCTGTCATAAAAAGTAATAAAATAATACCATTTGCAGCAGCATGGATGGACCTGGAGATCGTCATTCTAAGTGAAGTAAGCCAGAAAGAGAAAGAAAAATACCATATGGTATTACTCGTATGTGGAATCTTAAAAAAAAAGACACAAATTAACTTATTTATAAAATAGAAACAGACTCATACACATAGAAAACAAACCTATGGTTGCCAGAGGGGAAAGGGGGTGGGAAGGGATAAATTCGGAGTTGGAGATTTGCACATACTAACTACTACATGTAAAATAGATAAACAACAAGTTTCTTCTGGATAGCACAGGGAACTGTATTCAATATCTTAAGGTAACCTACAGTGAAAAGAACATGAAAATGAATATATGTATGTATAAATATGCCTGAAACATTACACTGTACACCAGAAATTGATAAACATTGTAAACTGACTATACTTAAATAAAAAAGATGAATATTTCTAAATCCCCAAAAAAGCAAACCAAAAAAAAAAAAAAAGAATTTATCATCATGATTTCAAAGAAACCAAATGAGGAATGAAAAGATTCTAGAATCTGCCTGATGTCATAGACTTGGCAGCACCAAAACTGGACACGTACTCTGCTCTCCTAATTTTTATTCTAAGCACCTCTGGGAAAACTTCTGACCAACATTCTGTACTAAGATATAAAAGAGACCACAAGGTCTGTGCCCTGCAGGGGCTAACAACTAATCACACTGACCAAAGCTCAAGAAGGAATACTTTTAAGTGCATTCTATTCAGAACATACTATCTTAATTAAACATCTCTAGTGGAACTGGGGGGCAGGACATAGCAAAGACAAGATATAACCAAGCTCTTAGGGGTCATCATGTGCCGAATAATCTCCTGGGTTCACCAAAGGATATCATCGTGAGGAAAACATGCTCCCTGTCCTTAACTAATGACAATATAATAGGCCAACGCAGGCAGGACACTCTTGTAGAAGAGATGTAGACAGAGTATGGGCTCCTGACCAGTGATAACACAGAGCAGGGAGAGTCCCTGGCTCCTTCTCTGTCTACTGGAGACTATAAAGTGTCCAAACAGGAAGAGAAACTTTCCATACTGATACTAGCTCTTGGAGACAACAGGAGACCTCTTTCCCACTAGCCTTGATGATACATGCAACTTTTCTGTTTTCATTGGACCCAAATACTAACAATTGTTTGTTGTTATTAGGATTAATGACTCAGTGACAATCCACCACTTAATTTCCAGTATTTTAGAGCCAGAAACCTTAGAGATTATTTGGCTTAATACTCTAATTTTTCCTGCAAAGAAATCGAGAGCCTAATACTTAGGTAACATGTCCCAGCTCATACACAGGGGAAGGTTAGGTGTGAGTTTTGGGTTATTTTATGTACCATAATATCATTAATTTGTAATAGTCTGTTTTCAATTTATACTTTAACAGCCTAGAAACATATAGTGGATATTTTTTCCTTTTGGATATTTTTTAATGGTTGAAGGATGAATATAATTGCTATATTTTGAAAGGTATCAATATAAGTTTTTATTTCTACAGGCCACATCTCTTATGCAAAATGAATTAAATAAGTCTCATTACGTTAATTTTTTCTGATATCATAGCTCAGACATATCTATTTAATAAATTTCTCTTGAAATCCTATATTATCTACCAATTTAAATCATAAGAGGAAATGCAGTTGACCAGCAAATCCAGAGTTAGACATCAATGATGATTCCTTAAGTTCATGATGTAGAGAATAGAGAGAGATCACATATTATGTATCATCATATACTGATGGCCTATGCTGGATAAATAATAAAAACAGACAAGGCCAATTACAATCACATGGAAATTAACATGTCTAATGTCAGATCCAAAGCGCTGCAAGTTTTACAGTGGAAGAGTGGCTCTTATGAGAATAAACATTTCGCAATTTCTCAAGAAAAGAAGGCAAGTGAGTGGTCAGATGGCTGGATGGGTCATGGGAGGAGCAAGGACCCAAGTGGGCCCCACCTGCAGAGATGACACCCACAGCTCAGGAGGGAACTCAGCACAAGGGGCCAAGGTCCCTGCTTCCCAGGGCTCAGAACCCACTGGGCCCATGGCTGGTGCTGATCCAGACACTCTTACAGCAACACTCCCACACTCGGGCTCAAAACTCCAGAGAAAGAAGGAAGCCTTAGATATTTTAAACTTATAAAATGCAGATAGGGTACAGATGTGCTGGTTTTCTTAGTCCTTAATATTAAGTGCCCATAATGTATCTTCATAATAGTTTTGAAGAAGGTGACTGCTCTGTCTGATGAAGCAGGACTCACATGTGTTGCATTTTTTTCTTTTACCTGAACTAAGAATATGGAGAAAAAGTAGCAAAAAAAAGTGTTCAAAATCAATTACAATAAAACATCACACAGAGACAGAGCATTCAAAAAGTGACCTGATAGAGAGAGCTCTGACTACAGTCACTACATAGTCACTACTAAAATTTGTATAAATTTAAAGTTCAATTTTGGCATCCATGAAGGCTTTTTTGGGGGGAGAAGAAAAGAAACCGTGAAACTTCAACTGTATATAAAATAGAGAAACAACAAGTTTCTTCTGTACATCACAGGGAACTATACTCAATATCTTGTAATAATGTATAATAAAAAAGAATATGAAAACAAATATATGTGTATATATATATGACTGAAGCATAATGCTGTACAACAGAAATTGACACAACATTGTAAACTGACTATAACCCAATAAAAAAGAAAGAAGAATCTATGAAACTTCAATTGATCAAGGACTAAAACATGACAAGAACAAGCTGAGAAATTTACTCTAAAGAATCTAATAAAATTGCCCAAAGAATATCCTAGAACATATGTGACAATGACAAACAACCCCTCTCAGGACCTATGTTAGATTATGGATTTCTCCAGTAATTTCTTCAAAGATCATGAAATAAATCAAAGTTCAAAGAAAACAATATAAAAATGTCAAAAGGAAAATGCCTTTAAAAACTTCATGTCAATCTATTATGTTAAATCCATAAAAGCAAGTCTAATAAATGTCAGCTTTAAAATAACTCTGAGTGAAGGGTTTTTCACAAATTTAAAGCAGTCTCGTAAAAGGAATGAGACACACTGATCATAGTTGCCACTCAACTTTTGAACTCAAACATCAGATTGACTCTTGCAGTTGGAAGGAAAGTCAGTGGTCAAGTTCAGCCTCTCCAGGGTTGTGGTCACCTCATAGATCTCCAGCCAGTCTCTGAACATCTCTAATCAGTCTCTGAACATCTCCAGTGAATAGTGCAATCACTCCACCTGGGACCAGCCATTCCAAGGCTGGACACCCTAGGATGGATGCCTCCCTTATGCTGCATTGAATCACAAAGCTAGCAAATCCATCACCTTCATCCTGAACACATTCAATCTTCTGCTTGAACATAAATCTCAGGTTTAAAATTTGTCCTGGTAGTTAATGGAGAGCCATAGAATAATTCTGAGAAGAATGTTAAAAATCTACCTGGAAAGGAGGAGATGAGGTTTTTGTTTTTGTTTTAATTTTGGAGGTAAATTTTAACAGGAAATTAGTGAAATTGGCTAGCTGGATACAAGAAGGAAATGTGAGGAACTTACTAAGTTGTACACATCCCAGGTTTTTGCCAGAAGAGACTGGGTAAAGGATTGTGCAGACGCTATTACCACCCACCAGGGCAGGCAATGAACAGGGGAGCAGAGTGGGTTTGGAGAAAAGGGAAGTTCAGTTTGCATCACGTCCCATACCCATACAGAGAATTTGAAAAAGCAGCAGGAAATTTGAGTCTGGAATTCAGAGAGATCTGAGCCAGAAATTTGAATCTGGAGTCATAAAAACACAAGGAATGGGTTCCTGAGGATAGATGTTAAGACGGACTAAGCATGAAGCTTAGGGGAAGTGGTATTTAGTTAACAAGGGTCAGGTGGAAGAAAAGGATGACAAGAAGATACATAAAAGCCAGCCCAAAATATAGAAGGTAAGCCAGAGAGAAATAAGTAACAGAAACCAAGAAATTAGTGTTTCTCTATTTGGACTAAATATACATTTGTTTAAATGACGCTTTTGAAGAATTTTAAATAATTAGAGATTTTTATTAATGTTGAGTGTAAAACACAACCTACTAAATTAAAATATAAATAATGTTTCTGGATTTTAGGATTATAGCTCCCCCAAAAGGGCACAGCTTCACAAAAACTGATCCTACATAAGGTCAAAAAGAAAGCCACAGTAATTTCAAAAGATTCTACAAAGTGTATACTAACTTCTCTGATTGTTTCAATTATTTTGCAGTAAACAAATAAAAATTTTGCTTTTAAAATCCCATATGACTATTGTGATATTGTGATTTATAATGAGAAATATGTGTTTGGTCTTTGACCAATTTCTGGAAAAGATCTCCTAAACCTTTGGAATTTCATAAGTGATTGAAGTAAAAAAGGTGTCTTGATATTCATAACAAGCTACACCTGAGTTTATGTTAATGAGGTGACTTGCAGATAGCATCTAAGGATGGGGTTGGTGGTCAGGGGGAACCAACTGAGTTATTAGAGAGTTGGAACTTTCAGTCCCACCCCTGACTTCCAGGGAGAGGAGAGAAGAGCTGGCGACTGAGTTCAATCATCAGTGGCAATGATTTCATCAGTCAAGCCTGTGTAATGAAGCCTCCATAAAAACCCAGAAGGTTGAGTTTCAGAGAGCTTCTGGGTCAGTGAACACGTGGAGATTCAGGGAGAGTGGCACACAGGAGCTCCACACCCATTCCCCATACCTTGCCCTGTGCATTTCTTCCATTTAACTATTCCTGAGTTATATCATTGTATAATAAAATGGTAATCTGGTGATTGAAATGTTTCTCTGAGTCCTATGAGCTTCTCTAGAGAATTAATGAAACACATGGAGGGGATTGTTGGAACCTATAAGCTGCTCAGTCACAACTTTTGATTGGTATATGAGAGCGGGCAGTCTTGCAGGACTGAGCCCTTCATCTGTGGACTCCAACACTATCTCCACATAAACACTGTCTGAATTGAGTTGAATTGTAAACACCCAGCTGGTGTCACAGAGAATTGCTCACTGGTGTGGGGAGAAATCCCTAACATCTCAATTAGTGTTAGACTCTTTTAACTATGAAGTATAGGTACTATTAACTAACCTTTAGGTTTAAAAATATTCATAAGGGAGATCATATAATTCTTACAACTGAAAGACACTGAAAACATTTCTTTACCCTCAAAATAACTAGAAATAATACAAAAATAAAATACCATTCCCATGAGCAATGAAAAATATGAAGTACCTAGAAACTAGCTCAGCAAAGAAAACACAAAGCTTCTTTAAAGAAGTCTAAAACTCTATTAAAAAGACATAAAAGATGATCTGAACAAATGGAGATCTTTCATAAAGGAGATCTTGGATAATATTATTATAAAGCTTATAGTCCTCAATATCATTTACAAATGTAATAAATTGAACAGCATCAGGATTTTTTAAATAAACTTAACCACTTATTTTAAATTTATATAGAAGACTGCAAGGTCCATCAAGAATTAAGTCTTAATGATGTTGAAACTTTGAAAACTCCCAGTTTATCCCTCCCCTCAACACTTTTCCATTTGGTAACCATAGTTTATTTGCTATGTCTGTGAGTTCAACTCTAGTTTGTAAAAATTTCATTTTTGTCATTATTTTTTGATATCACATATATATGATATATGGCATTTGTCTGTCTCTGTCAGATGTAATTCACTTAACATAATAATCTCTAGGTCTATTCATGTTGTTGCAAAAGGTGTAATCTCATTTTTTAAAGGCTGAGTCATATTCCATTATGTATTTATATACCACATCTTCTTTATCTAGTCATCTATTCATGGACATTTATCCTGCTTCCATATCTTGGTAATTGTAAATAGTGTGGCTAGGATCACTGGGGTGCATACATCTTTTCATGTTATGGTTTTACTCAAATATATGTCCAGGAGTGGCATTGCTCAATCATACAGTAACTCTCTTTTTAGTTTTTGGGGGGAACTTCCGTATTATTCTACATATTGGCTGCACCAGTTTACATTACCCACAACAGAGTAGGAGGGTCCCCTTTTTCTCCATACTCTCCCCAGCATTTATTCTTTGTAGACTTGTAAGGATGGCCATTCTGACTGATGTGAAGTGGTATCTCATTGTAGTTTTGATTTGAATTTCTGACAATCAGTGATATTGAGCATCTTCTTATGTACCTGTTGGCCAGCTGTCTGTCTTCCTAGAGAAATGTCTATTTAGATTTTCTGCCCATTTTTGATTGGGTTGGTTGTTTTCTTTTACATCATGTTATATGTGCTGTTTGTATATTTTGAAATTTAATCCCTTGTCAGTCTCATCATTTGCAAATGTGTTCTCCCATTCTGTACATTGTCTTTTCATTTTGTTTTTGGATTCATTTGCTGTACTTAATCTTTTAAGTTTAATTAGGTCCCACTTGCTTATTTTTGCTTTTATTTCCATTACACTATGGAGGTGTTGGAAAAAATATTAACACAGTCCATAATTTGCAATGTCTTGGCTCTTGCTTCTGGATACAAAATAAGAAAAGGTCCTCACTGAGGACCCTCACCAGGACACAGCCAGGAAGAGCCAAATGTACAGCTGGGGGAGAAGAGCCAAATCCTGGGAAGAAGTACAGGCATTTGAGACCCAAGCTAGACTTGGATCCTGCCCCCAAATACCAGAAATATGATCTGTGGCACATTGTATAATGAATTACTGGCTCAGATTCTTATATGATTCTTCCTTCATAATCTGAATTTTGAGTATGCAGGAAATGTCCTTTGGTGACCCCCACATTCCAGTTCTGTCATCCACGGGAGAGCCAGTGGCTTTCTCCCAGTTGTGTCCCAGGGAAAGACAGACACTCCCAGTAAACTCCCAAGGACTGAACCTGATTGTCAATCTACACAAGGCCAGGCCAGGAAAGAGCAGAAGCTGATATTGACAAGCCTTCCAGAACTGTGACCCCCCCAGACTGGTCACACATGCATCCATGGACATGCAAACTTCCTCACACTCAGAGGGGAGACACAGTGGCAGAATATGATGCTTCCCAGTAGCTACCCATCCTCAAGCTTCAATCAGTTCAAGTTGCACCGCTGGTAGCCACATTTCAGTCTTTATTAAGTAGTTACTTATTTATTTTAGCTTTTCCTCCATTATTTTCTATTAAATCTTCCAAAGCCAAAGGTTACTTCCCATAAAAAATGAAGAAATTAATTTTATATCAGCCAACTAAAGAATGACTGAACTATGCTGGCATATACATTCGCATGCAGATTTGGAAAAAGTCATAGGTTTATTAAAATAAAGTGAAATATATTATTGATTCTCATGCAATTCATTCTTTCATTTGCATTCATACTGCATTATGCAAAGTGAATTACATTTGGGATAAAGCAGTAACAAACTGGTTAAAAAAATCCTTTCTGAAATTCCAATTCAGTTAAGAATTAGACAATTCACAAAAGACTGTACTTTATATGGAAATGGTAATAAAACCTTGAAGGGAAATGAGGCAGGGAGGTGGGACGGATAGTGATGCATGGGACTGTCATCATTGTTCTCACTGGGTGATCACTACAAGGGATCCTGGGAGATCTTACTGACAAGCAGGCATTTGAGCTGAGACCTGAAGGAAGGAGGGAGACCACCACGTATGTGTCCAGGGAGGATTCAACGCAGAGGGAAGAGCTAATGCCAGGCCCTGGGGCAGGACATTCTCAAGAAAGTAATGGACAACCCACAGAATGAGAGAATTTTTTTCCAAATCATATTTCTGAAAAGAGCATTTTATCTAGAATACATAATTGCTAATACATACTGCTCCAAAGAAGATATACAAATGGCCAACAAGCATATGAAAGCAGCTCAATATCGGGGAAGCGCAATCCAAAACCACAAGGAGATGCCACTTTAGAACCACGAGGATGACTATATCAAAAAGATAGACGATAAGAGGTGTTGGCTATAATGTAGAGATAAATTGGAACCCTCATAGTCTGCTATTGGAAACATGTAAAACGGTGCAGCCACTTTGGAAACAGTCTGGAGTTTCTAAAAAGGCCATTGAGATTCCTTATAACCCAGCCATGACAATCTCAGGTATGCAGCTGTGAGAAATAAAACCTAGATCCCCAAAAAACTGGTTTACAAATGTTCACAGCAAAATTATTTCTCATAAAAAAAAATTGAAAACAAATTGCGTGGACACCAGTTCACATAACCCGTCTCCATCCTGAGGCGCAGCCCCGCCCCCAGACCACAGGAGCCAATCCGCGCGCGCCCTTCCCGGCCTCGCCCCAGAGCCCTCCTGAACTGCGCCCCTCCGTCCGCCTACCGGCCCGCCCGTTGGTCAGGCAGGGAAGCCGCGGTTGGCAGTTGGTCTGAGCGTCTGGCCGTTCCGACGCCCCGCAGCTCCCCTGAGGCTGCTGCTGTGGTGGTGGCGGCGGCGGCGCGGTCCCTCCGGGAGGAGCGGCGTGGGCCTAGCAGCGGCCGCGGAGTGTTGAGCCCAGTACGGCGGCAGCAGTGGAGACGGCGGCAGGCGCGGGCCCCGAGCTGGTCCGCGGGCAGGTGTTCGACGTGGGGCCGCGCTCCAGCAGCCTCATCCGCGAGGGCTCCTACCGCGTGGTGTGGTGAGTGTCCGCGCCCCGCGTGCCGGCCGCGCCCTTCCGGCCTCCCGCTCCGCCTCGTCGAATGTGGCCGTTGCGCCGGCCTGACCCGCGACCCCGACCCTGGCCGGACCGCAGCCGGGCTGCCCCGTCGTCCGCGCGCCGGGGGTCTCGAGCGGGGTCGGGTCGCTTGGGCGGGGGCGTTACTCGCAGCGCTTCCCGGGCGGCCCTCGATGGCCCGCGGAGTGGGGGAGGGGAGCGGGGGTCGGAGGCCGGGACCCGGGGAACCCGGGACCTCAGGACGCGAACGGACCCCCACCCCAGAGTGCTCGCCTAGCGGCCTTCCCTTGACGTCCCCATAGTGAAGCCGCGAATTACCTCAGATGCTTGAGGGGGCAGCTGTGGTCTGGTTCTCAGCGGCGGGTGTGCACAACCCCGAAGTCATCGTCTTGTTTTCCCCCCTCCCCTGCCTTTTCCGCAGTCGGCTTTGGTTCAGCACCTTCCGTGGTGCCGGGGTGCTCCCCTGCGCAGGCTCTCTAAAAGGCATGTAGTGGCACCAGTGTGTGTGTGGAATGTCTCCATCTTCAAGTATTTAAATGGGTTTGGGCATGGTACTGTTCGCGTTTCAGGAAGGGTAAGTCAGCATAGCTGTTGTGATTTATTTAAGGAGTCTTTTGGAGTTGGCCCTAATTTGACTTTTCCCCCCTTATACCCCGCGTCAGCTCTCGTACTAGCATAAAGGCTTCCAGAGGTTTTATCACAATGACTGTGGACTTTTCCTGTTAAAGCTTTAGTGGCCAGTGCCACTTTCCATTAGTAAATTTTGTTTTCCCTTCTGCTTTAACCCATAGTGAGTGGTTTTAGTTAATACTGGCATTGACATTTTTTAGCTCTTAATTTTATATAAGAAAAAAGTAAATTAAAAAAACTATTATTCATATAGTTGAACTTGTTTTGTTTTATGAATTGCTAATTTAAATATATGCCTAATTTATACATATATATACTAATATATATAATATATAAAGCTATATTAAAATATATAAAACTAATACATATATAATGTATACTAATATACGCTAGTTTAAACATACCAATATAAGTGTATTTATATATTTATATAAATTTAAATAGTAATTTAAATATATTAAATACTAATTTAAATATATTGAATTTATATAAATATATACTGTTGAATTTTCACCACTTAAAAATAAGGCCAGTAAGTTGTTTTTATTACCTTGGTATGTAGGAAACTAGAGATAAAATATCCAATATATATGGATTGTCAGGCTGGCCCTGAGCGGGCATTCGGGACCCTGGACTCCAGGAGGGCTCCCTCCAAGCCCCCCTCCTCTGCCTGAGGGACTCAGTTCAAGCTACTGATGTTAGCACTTCTCCGTTACAGACTCGGCTTAATTCTAACCTATGTCCTGTATATTTTTGATGACAGGAATCTTTTTTTTTTTTTAATTTTGCATTTCTCCAGTGCCTAAGACACCACTGAGACTCGGGATGTGATTATTTCCCTTAGAAAGCACCTCCGGCTTTGGGGCACAGAGAGAAACTAGAAATAAGATTGAACTATGTTAACACAATTCAGGCACAAAATAATGAGGGTGTAGAGTTAAGGTAATGGCAGAGGGGGTGAGGAAGGGGCTACCTGGGGCCTTTAAAAGTTTGAATTTCACTTTATTTTCTTGACCATAGTACATCTAATTAGGTGGAATCTGAAAAATTTGGAACCGTGGAAAGCAAGTAAAAATCGCCTGTAAGGCCAACCATCAAATCCATATTTTTTGGTTTAATTCTTAATTTTTTGAATGTATGTATTCTCACTCTTGCTTTCTCACTATATACATTTATTTTAAATGATATTTTAATACATATTGTATTTTTAAGCAAATTAACATTATACTGTTTTGAATTTTATTTTTCATCTTTACATATATTTAGGTATTTTACAGCATGTTGCTAAAGAATTTTCCACTATGTGATATTTAAAAATTCAGTTGGGGGGATAATAGCTCAGTAGTGGAGCACATGCTTAGCATGCACAAGGTCCTGGGTTCAATCTCAGTACCTCCATTTAAAAAATAAATAAAATAAAAACTCAGTTGATTAACTATTTTAGAGTTTATTTAATCAATTCCATTCATTGGATTTTTGCTTCAAATCTTATTTCATCTAAAAATGTGTACAGCTAAAAGATAAGGATTTTAAAGGGCCTAAGAAAAAGACCTTTCTCACACCCTAAAGTGTTAATTCATTTCTTGATATCAAATATTCAGTGTTCAAATTTCTCCAGATGTTCAATAAGTGTGTTTATCTGTTTGTTTTTGGCATTTTGTTTGTTCAGATATTCAGTTTTGTTCAAGCACCTAAGTAAGATCTGTTCATTGCAATGATATGTATAGTTTGCACATTGTGATTAATCCATCCTTTTCTTGGTATCTGGTGTGAGATGTGAAGTGTAAATGAAAAAAAAATGCGTGTAAACATGTTTCAGACTGTGCTTAGCATGTGTTCAGTATCCACTAAGACTCTTGTCTTTTCCCCTTGGTTTCATCAGGCAGCTGCTTGTTTTGTTTGTTTTTAAGGAACCAGCCTTTAGATTTCTTTCTTTCTTAATTTCTCAGTTCTCTCATTCATTTATATCTGTTTTCATTTTTCCATCTTTTACCTTCTTTTAGGATTTCTTGCTGATCTCATAATGTCTTCATTTATTGAAAATTCAATTGCACACCTTCCACACACCAGGCTTTGTGCCACGTGTTGGGAATGCAGTGGTCAGCAGATAAAGATGCTCTGTCCCCAGGAAGCTTATAGTTGAGCCCAGAATTTAATTCTCTTTAATTAATAATAAAAATATATCTATATACAGATACATAGGCATATGTATGAGTGTAGATATGGCTGCTTTCTGTAATTTTTGTTATAGAGTCATATTCTCATCATTGTCTAAATCTCTACTGTATAATGTTGAATCATAGAAAATTGTTGATATTCAGGATCAACACAGGATCAACCCAAAGAGGAACACACCAAGGCACATGGTCATCAAATTGACCAAAATGAAGGATAAGGAGAAAATATTAAAATTAGCAGTAGAAAAGCAACAAAAAACATACAAGGGAACTCCCATAAGGCTATCAGCTGATTTTTCAGCAGAAACTCTACAGGCCAGAAGGGAGTGGCACGATATATTTAAAGTAATGAAAGGGGAAAACTTACAACCGAGAATACTCTTTCCATCCAAAGTGTCACAGATAAATGGAAGCTAAAAGATTTCAGCACCACCAAACCAGCTTTACAACAAATGTTAAAGGACCTTCTTTAGTCATCAAACCATAAGAAAAGAAAACAAAAAGAAGAAAGTGGAGAAAAAACTAAAAAAGACAGACCTACAAAAGATTGCTTTGGCTTTTCAGTGTCTTTTATGGTTCCTTACAAATTTTGGAATTGTTTGTTCTAGTTCTGTGAAGAATGTCATGAATATTTTGATGGGGCTGCATTGGATCTGTGGGTTGCTTTGGGCAGTGTGGCCATTTTGATAGTGTTGATTATTAAAATCCAAGAGCACAAGAAGTCTTTCCATTTCTTTGTGTCATTTCAGTTTTCAGGATATAGGTAACCTCCTTGGATAAGTTTATTTCTAGGTATTTTGTTGTTTTTCATGTAATAGAACTGCCTCTGCCAGTTAAAAATGTCTGGTTCTTGAAGTGAAAAGAAAAGTGAATGAAGGGCAGCAAATGGCAAAATATCCTTCTTTTTTATGAGTGAGTTGTATTCATATATATATGTGTATATATATATGATATATATATACTGCATCTTCTTTATCTATTCAACTATTGATGTACACTTAAGATGCTTCCTTATCTCAGCAATTATAAATAATGTTGCTGTTAAGAGCAAGGCATATGTATCTTTTTCAATTAATTCTTATTTTGTGGTTGGCTTTATTCCTTTGATAATGATGTAAGTTTAAGAAGCTAAAGCGCTAAATGTTCTTACAAACAATAAACAGTTCATATAGGTAAATTTTAAAAATATAGGTACAGTAAAAAAAAAGCTAAAGCCATGAGAGACAGGGAAGTAACTTAAAAGACCTATTACTAAATGAAAAGAGCCAGTCTGAAAAGGCTACAAACTGTAGGATTCCAACCAAATGACATTCTGGAAAAGGCACAGCTACAGAAACAATAAAAAGATCCTGGGGAGAGGGAGGGAGGGATGAATATATGGTGCACAAGGGATTTTTAGGGCAATGAAATTATTCTGTGTGATTCTATAGTGGCTACATGTCATGATTCATTTGTCAAAAAGCCCACAGAATGTACAACATCAAGAGTGAACCCTAATGTAAACTATAGACTTTGGTTGATAATAATGTGCCCATGTTGGTTCATCGATTGTACCAAACATGCCACACTGATGCGGAATGTTGAGGCTAGGGGAGTATGTGTGTGTGGTGGTGATGATGAGGGATATGTGTGAACACTCTGTATTGTCTGCTCAATTCTGCTGTGAATCTGAAACTGCTCAAAAAGAATAAAGTGTATTAAAAAAAAGAGGATGGATTAATTAGTGATATAACCTTACAAGGACGAATTATTCAGGGCTACAAATAGAATGAATGGCATATTCAATTAAAAGCATGTATCTTTAAAAATGTTACTTAGAGCAAAAGAGACAGACATCACAGTGTGCAGTGTGATTTATTTAATTTTTATCAAGTTCAGCCACCATGAAACTGATGGATGCGTGTTGTCAGAGGGTGTGGTTCAGTTGAAATGTGACAGAAGTGTATATTCTATGTTAATGGATATGATTCAAACATATGATACATACATTGACTTTTTGAAGACTGTGGAGGGTTAGGAATTTGAAAAATTCGTGAAATCAGTAACTTAACGTTGATACATTTCACTTTTTTTTTTTTACTGTATATAGATATAAACACAAAAACGAAGAGGTAAGAAAAATTACCATTGGACAGTAATGGAGAGAATGACACTTTGGTTACAACCCTCCCCTCTGACACAGCCCCTCCCCCACACACTGGTAACTGACCAATCTGGGATGTCAGTTGCTGGCTGGGTTCCAGGTGGAACATTGCGGGTGTCCCTGGGGGCTTGTTGTGGCTGGTGGCTCCACGGTAACCGGGTAGAGCCCTGGATGGGTCAATGCCATGGAGGGGCTGCTGTCCTCCATGGAGCTTGGCTTCAGGCTGATCCTGAGGGAGTTGAGCGCGGTCCTGGTGGTGCTGCTGCCCGATGGCCTGTGTTCTCAGCTCATGTTCCAGAGCCTCCAGTGAGAGGCAGTGTTGAGTCTCCCTGTCTTCACCTCATTGGTGGTGTCTTATTTACCTGCAGACTTATTCAGTGTGTTAGAAGTAACCTTTATCAAAGCTATGAAAAGCAGCGGCTGAAACACTGGCTGCCCAGATCCAAGAGAAGTGCCAGCTCATCGACCAGCTTTATGTGGCTAAACAGGAGTGTCCTAGCATGGAGACAACTTTAAAGAACGCCAGGCGAGAGAAGGAGCCAGTAAACGTACCCAGCCTCACTAAGGCTTACAGACACTTGATGACGGTCAATCTGAGTTCAAGGAAGGAAATCACTTTTCTCATTGAAGAACTGAGGAAAGAGAGATCCTGCAGTCTATTCAAGCAGAGGTGGTGGAGATGCTGAAAGTGCGCAAGTTCCTAGAAGAGGTCACGAGAATCAGCACATCACAAGGGGCTGTTACAAACCAGCCAGGGGACCAGGCACCAAACCTTGATGATCCCTTTCCCAGGAGTGGGCCCTCGTATTAAAGCTGTGCTGTGCCCTCCCCTCCACCCAGGCCTCCCAAGCTGCCGGGCTGCATTCACTCACCCTGTCAGATCTCCACCTGCGCTGCAAGGAGGCCAGTGGATGGAGGGCAGTCCCCTCCTTTGGACCAGAGTCCCTCCAACTGTACCAGTGAGCACAGCAGTGAACTTCTTCATGGTCACCTTCTCCATCTCAAATGTATGGAATTCCCAGAAAACACCAAGAAATGTGGGACTTTCTCAATATTCACAGAATGCTCGAATTGTCTCTAATTAGCAGTGAAAGAAATGTGTTTAAGAGACTGATCTTTTACTCAGTTTGAACCTTCCTTGCACCACATTTCTTAAGGCAGTTTTAGTAGCTATTGTGCATTAATTGTAGAAATGTATATATAGGTTTCTGTATACAAATATTGCAGTATAATTTGATAACACATGTAGTTTATCAGTATAGAGTTTAAGTTGGCCATAGTATTTTTTCTAGAGTTGAAATCTTAAAAGTCATCAGTTTAAGGAAAAGAAATGTTTATGCCTGAGTTTTGTATTCTATAAAAAAGACAATGTCTTTTGAGATGATAATAGAGTATGCTCATTAGAGTTTTTATTGAATACTTATATTCTGTCATAACAATAGATATATTTAAAAATAAATTTGGTGAATTTCATGGAGATTGTTTCTTTTTCCTGCAGTAATGCTACAGTATGAGTTTTCTGACCAAGAAGAAATCCACCTGGACAATTTGCGGACACCTCCACATCCCTGCCCCTCATGTCTCGCTTGCCATCTTGCACTCACACGTCAGTGGAAAGCTAGGGCAGTGTTAGGGTTTTCTTTTCATAGTTAAGTTTTAGGTCCGCAGTTAGTACCGTTATTCACAGATGATGTGTTCTCCCAGTGGAATGGGCGCAAAGTGGTTTTCATCATGGTAGAAGGGACGGAGCTCATAACACTTTTGTAACTGGAGGGAATCACATGAATAAATGACAGAGGGAGCATCATAATAAAGTGTATGGCATTTCCTTGAATTGATTAAAGGAAAAAATTGTGCTTGGGTTGGAGAAGAGAAATTAAAACTAAAACGTAGTCCTGTCTTCCTGTTGGGGAGGAAAGGATGATTCCAACACATTCCAAATTAAACAGAAGGTATGGAATTTCAGAGGTGATACACATATAAATATGAAGAGGAAAGTGGAAGCAGTGGAATCTGGGTTAGCCTTGGCAGAAGTGGTCCTGAAAGACCTCTTCTAGGAAGGGACACCTGAACATGAAGGTCACCTGGAGAGAAGCTCTGTAGGTTGAGGGGACAGTACAGGTGACAGCTCTGAAGGAGCTGTCATCACAGTGTGTGTGAGGACCAGTCAAATCCAGAGTCTCCAGAATGCAGTGAAAGAATGGGAGAAGGGAGGGTAAGGCTACCAGGGGTCAGAAGATGGAAGGGGCTGATACCACTACACTTTGACTTCAATTTGAAAGGTTATTAGCTACCACTTTGGAAAAGAAGATAAAGTGAGTAGGATACCATGACTGTGATTTGAGGCTAATGATGGTGGTGACTGGACGAGGGGAGCGATGGAAGTGCAGGTGGAGCAGTGAAACTGGTTCCCCCTTGAGTCCTGCAGGCAGAGACCATGGGACATAAAGGGGTTTGTGGGTTGAGGAAAGCAAAGGGTTGGGATGGAGATAAGAAATCCAAGTGATGCATCTGCATCAGAGGTGATAACTTCCAGTGAAATAGGTATGAAAAACAGGAGTGTATTTGGAAGAGAAATTGGAAAGAGACTGTCTTGAAGAAGACTTAAACAAGGTCCCATGGCACCAGAGTACAAATGCCCAGTGCTCAGGGGGTACAAATGTCTTGGGGTCAGGGAGGGATTAGAAGGGCAGCTACAAACTCAGGGAGGAATGTTACTCTAGCAGAGACATAGACCAAGGCTGGGTCAAGTTCAGAGGGGAAACTCCATGGGCCTGTTTGTGCTCCCAGGGCAACTTGGGTTTCTCAGTATCAACAATAAAACAAAGGGCCACAGTGGTGATCTCCTTGAGTCTGTCCCCATGTGCTGGGGTTTGAGTTGTGCAGAATCCCCACCCTGGTCCCTTTTCACAACAAGGGAAGTAACACCTCAGGTAGTCACAGAGCCCTGGAGAGCAATAAGGAACGTGGTGTGACACATCACACAAGAGTCATGGCACAGGAAGTGCTCCTGTTGTCTTTGGCTCTTGTAAAATGATGGCATCCTGTGTTTGACACAGTGACTCAGCCTGAGATTGGGGTTTGAACTCGGGACTACCTCCAGGTATGCTGTTCCCCTCTCTATGAGATGATCTTGAGGTGGTAAGACATCCTACTTTCCTTATGCTTCTGAGGGTGAATTCCACACTATCATCCTATTAACCTCTGAGTCCATTACCTCCCACTTCCCAAGGCTGGGGTTGAGCATCCTTTAGCCAGAACATTAGAGCCCATGCAAGCAGTGTCACATGTGTCTTAACCCGGAGCAGGAGCCTCACCTCCCTTGGAAAATCAGATATATCCTGGAGTAAGGGACAGTGATCGGATACCTGGGTGTTTAAAGGAGAATATTCAAATTATTCTAAAAATGAGATACTTTCAATTACATAAATAAAGTAACTTATCTCACTAAGAAGGGAGAATTAACATTTGGGGGACATTTCTTTGAGTATGAAAAGTTCACTATCAATGTAGTCAGATCCTTTTATCTTTTTCATATATTTTTTTTCTTTTCTTTTCTTTCTTTTGTCCTGGGACCATCGAATTCAAGTTCATTAGATGGGAGGGTGGGGAGAGGGAGATGCACTCACCCTCACTCTCCCTAACATAGTGCAAAGTACCCATACCTCTGCTGGTCCAGGTAGGGGTGGGGAGGTGGGAGAGCCCACAGCCTCAGTCCTAGAGGCAAGCTGAGAGAGAGGTGGCAGAGGTCTGTGTCTTCCTCATCACAGAGGCTCAGGACCCCTCCACCTCGGCCTCTTCCCTACAGGCAGGGGCAGATGTCAGTGGGCTCCTGGCCTCAGTTCAAACACTCTCTGGCCTGACATGGTCACCAGCAAAGTGTGTTCTCCAAAGACCACTGACAGGAGCTTGAAGGGTATGTCCCTGCAGTGCTGTGGACACAACAGGTGGCGCTGACCTGCTCAGAGATGGTGCTGGCCATCCGCTTGTCATTCGCTCGATCCCCAGGTGTCACCAGCACTGCACCTTCACTCAGCAACAGGTAAGAGAGCTGGTCTAGGATTCGCTCCAGCCCCCGGGTCAGGGCAGAAGGCATCACAGCCCTAGGTGCTGGAGGGCGCTTTCTGCCAGACTTGGCTTCCGGGTCCACTTCAGTTTCAAAACTTATTGACTTAAAATGAGAAGAACCATAGAGTCTGAGGCAGCTCCCAGCCCCCACCTCTGTCAATTACTAATCTGTTCTTTGTAACTCAGAGTCAGGTTTTGGTGTTTTGACAGTTTTGGTGGGTTTTTTGTTTGTTTCGGTTTCTTTTTTGGTTCCACAATGTGAGATCATGTGATATCTGTTTTCTTTGTCTGACATTTCAGTTAGCAGAAGACCCTCCAAGTCCTTCTGTGTTGTTGTAAATGGCAACATATCTTTCTTTTTATGTCTGAAAAATATCCCATATATATTCAATGGGATATTTATTATATATATACATCACATTTTCCTATATGTGGAATATTTGTGTCATATGTATATATGACATTTTCTTTACCTATCATCTATTGATGGAAACTTAGATCACTTCCATGTTTTGGCTGTAGTAAATAATGCTGCAGTAAACATAGGGGTGCAGATAGGTTTTTCAGTTAGTGTTTTTGCTTCCTTTGGATAAATATCTAGAGGGAGAATGCTGGATCATATAGTAGTTCTTTATATTTTAATTTTTTGAGGACCCTCCATACTATATACCATAGTGGCTGCATCAATTTACATTCCCACCAACAGTGCAGGAGGGTTCCCTTTTTACCACATTCCTGCTAGCACTTGTTATTTTCCTGTCTTTTTGATAATAGCTGTTCCAATAGGTGTGAGGTGAAATCTCATTGTGGCTTTGATTTGCATTTCCCCGATGGTCAGTCATCTTGAAGATCCTTTCATGTGTCTGTTAACTCTCTGTGTGCCTTCTTTGAAAAAATGCCTACTCAGATCCTCTGCCTGTTTTGAATCAGATTGTTTTTTCTTTTTCTTTCTTCCTTTTTTTTCCCTACTGAATTGTAGAATATCTTTATGTATTTTGGATATTAACTACTAATCATACATGAGTTTACAAATATTTCCTCCCGTTCCATAGGTTGCCCTTCCATTTTGTTGATGGTTTCCTTTGCTGTACAAAAGTTTTTTAGTTTGATGTAGTCCCATTTTTTTTTTCATTTTTGCTTTTGTTGCCTTTGCTTGTTGTGTCAAATTTTAAAAATCAGTATGAAGACCAATATCAATGAGCTTAGCACCTATGTTTCCTTCTATAAGTTTTACATCTACATTCAACTCTTTAATCTACTTTGAGTTAGTTTTTGTGGGTGGTGTAAGCTAGTGGTATAGCTTCATTCTTTTGCATATGGCTCTTCTGTTTTCCAGACGCCATTTATTGAAGAGAATGCATTTTCCCCATTGTATATTCCTGGCTCCTTTGTCATAAATTAATTAATTTGTGAGTTTATTTCTGGGCTCTCTATTCTGTTCCACTGATCTATGTGTCCGTTTTTATGTCAGTACCATATTGTTTTGACTCCTGTAGCTTTGTATAAAGTTTGAAGTGAGGAAGTATGATTCATCCAGCTTTGTTCTTCTTTCTTGAAATTGCTTTATCTATTCAGGGTATTTTGTCTTCTATAAAAATTTTTGGATCAATAATTCTCTTTCTGTGTTCACATCTTGTATGTTGTTTGGCCTGAGGCTTACTCGCCCTTAAGCCTACAAGATGTTTGGTTGGGCTGGGTCTTGGTACCTAAGGATCCAATAAAGGTGTCAGCCTCCAGGGAAGCTCACTTACATGAACATTCCTGGAATATCTGCCATCAGCTTTTATGTCTCCAGGGTGAAGCACAGGCATCCCCTAGATCCCCAGGCACCTTTCAAAACCAGCAGGCAGGTCTGGCCCAAGTTCCTATGAAATCAATGCCTCTACCCTTGGACCTGGCACATGGGAAATTCTGTTATGTGTCCCAAGAGAATGAAATCTCTGTTTGCCCCAGTCACATGGGGCTCCTGGAGGTAAGGCCCCTGGCCTTCAAAACCACATGTCCTGGGCTCTCCTCTTCCCAACGCTGGACCTCGGGCTCGGGAGCCTGACATGGGCTCAGCGCTCTCAGTCCTGTGGGAGGGCCTCTGTGACTTAATTACGCTTCAGCTTGTGGGTCACCCACCCAGGCGGTATTGGCCCTGATTCTATTGTCAGCATGCCCTCCTACTGTCCCCTGCAGGTCTCTCTCTATATTTCCAATTGAAGAAGATCTTTTTTGCTAGGTTCCAGTCTTTTTTCTCAGTGGTTGTTTAGCAGTCACTGTGGGTTTGTTTTTAGTCGTGAGAAGAGGTGAACTCGTGGTCCTACGTCTCTGCCATCTTGACCCCCCCGATACTCTATTTTCTTTTAACCAGACATAGAGCTGTGATGTAGGTCAGGTATAACCAGAACTTTCCCATCCTACCCAGGCTTTGACTTTTTATCATGGGACCCAGTGTCTGACTCGGGTGCCCAGTAGTCCCTGATATACTGTGTTTGGAAAAAAGCCTGTTTTTCCATAGTGTGAAATAACAAGACAATTCCTTACCCTGTATATGTGTTTGGTTAAAATCCTGCTCCATTGCATCTCCAAGGACTCCCAGATCCCTTTCTCCTCTTCATCCTAACCCAGGGTCCTTAGCTTGCATGATAATATCTGACTAGCTAGTTCTCCAGCTTCAAGTCTCCCCTCTAAACCATCATTCACAAGTGCCTCATGATGGCCTTTCAGAAAAGCCTATCTGAGTGCACTGCGTCCTGGCCTAGAAGCATTCCCGTGGCTAAGCAGTGACTGCCCAATGGAGTCCAAACACTTCAGCAGGCCCTTAAGACCCTTTGCAAAGATGGCTTGCCATCTTCTGATTCCATCTCCCTCAGTACCTTATGTTCTAGCTATATCAGATTTTACCATCCATTTCTTGTCACTTTATTGGTTACTTTTCAAAATCCAATTTAAATATAATTCTACAAGTGTATTCAATCATTCCTTTTCTGTGTTTGTATAGTATCTTATTTATATAACCAAAAAAATACCTTTATACTGGGTAGTGGTTACTCAGATATCTATCAGTTCTCTACTAGTCTATGAACTATGAAGGAAGGGTCTATGTTTCTATTTTTTATTTTCTATTAATTTAATAAAACAGTTGTTGAATGATAGGTATTAGAGTATAATATCTCTGAGATTCCTTACTGATCTAAATCTCATAAATTTTTTATTATTCAATTCTATTTTAGGAGACAAACCAACCTTTAAATTCATAAGTTGCCCTTCTAGAAAGCATTTTGGTAAAAAAGCATCAGGAATGTTACAAAATGTCCATTAAATCTGATCCAGTAATTGTAATTGTAATAATCTATATTAAGGAAATTATCAGAAATATAGTGAAAGAAAAAAGGCTATCAACAAGGATGTTCAACAAAATATTTAAGAGAAGGGAAAATTGGAGTCTAATTTCTTACCAGAATCTAATGACTTACTAAATTACAGCACAATCATAAGATGGATTATTATGAAACCATCTTAAACAGTTCTTGAATTATAGTAAATGACATAGGAAATGCTCGTGGTGTAACTTTCAGTGGGAAAAGATATATAAAAGTGAATACAGATGTCCAGTCAAGTGGAATGATGACTTCATAGGCTGAGCCTTACTTCTGCTGAAAACACATAGCAGTGAATGGGAACATAAAAGAGAAAATAAAACCAACACAATGTGCTTTACAAAAAATGTTAATATCTCTTTGGACCAGAAATAGCAGAGAAGCCTAAAGGAATACATAATGTGGAGGTGAGAGGTCACCGGAGTGTGCACATGGAGGAGAAGGTAAAGATCTTGGCTTACATGGAAACTGGTGGGGAGAGAGGTCACACAGCAGGGAATGGAACTGGTCTCACCACTGGAAACCCAGAGCTGTGACTGGGCTCTAGACTCATGAAAGGAGGGTGAAAAGAGCTATGGTCCATACACAGCTGTGTGTCTAGGGCAGCAACAGCAGACAGTTACAGCTTTCCAGGCGTGACCTGAGCCAAGTCGTTCACTAGCTTGATGACCGAATCTTGAATAACTAAACATGTCCACATGGCAGGACTCCCAGGCAGACTAAGTCAAAATAATTGAAAAAATTAAGAGAGTGCAGATGTATCGGGTCAGGGGACGGAAGAGAGCAAGGGACAAACAGATTGACAGACAGTTTTGGTCAGAACTCCTCAACTCTTCAGCTGTAACACAAAAGCAATCATAGATAATTCATAAATGATTGGATGTATAAGGCTATGTTCCAATTGAATTTTATTTACAAAAAGCCTACAGGCTGTAAACTTCTGACATCTTCTGACACCTATTTTAAATCAACATTGTAATATCTTAAAGAAAACTAATGAGTAGAAACAATGCATACAGCTATTAACAAAGGAAAGATGAAACAAAAACTATAGGAAATCCAAACAGAATTTTATTATATTTTTATAAGCATCACAGAGATAAAGGAAAGATAATATTCAAAATAAGAATGAGAAATTATTTTAAAAGTAATCATAGATATGGTAAAAAAATATTATAAATCTTAAGAAGCAAAAAATTATTATGATTTTAAGATAATTACATTGAAAATATAAACATCAGGTTGGATAGAATCATAGAGAGAGTTAATGAACTGGAAGACACTGTCAAGAAATACATGAAGGTTATAGCAAAAGGAGTAGGGTAGATTTTAAAAATATAAAAGACAAGTTAGGAGACATAGAGTGTTGGACCACATGGCTCCAATACCCATCTAAGAGGAATTTCAGGAAAAGAGGAGAAACTGATCAATATATGAAAAGGTAATTGTCAAGAATTCTTGAAACATTTAGGTACACATCAGTCTTTAAAATAAAAGTTCTAAGTACAGGGAAAGATTATAAATAAATAAACAAACAAACAAAAACAAATAAAGTCATACTACACATATTAAAGCAAAGCCAAATATGAATAAGGATGAGAAAATTACAAAAGTCAACAAAAATAAAAGACATTATCTACAAAAGAATGACAGATTGAAAACAGGTTTATCAGTGACAAGAGATGGCAGAAGAAAAAAGTATCTTCAAAATATTGATGAAAATGTGTCAATCTACAATTCTATGTCGAGCAGACTAATCATTCAAAAATAAGAAAGAAAATTTTTTGCAGTTATTTCCAGACTCAGAACTTAACACCCACCAAGCCTCACTGAGCAAAGAACCAAATGAGAAGGGAAAAATGGGATGCAAAAGTGATGGCAGAGTGATTACATATGTTGGTAAATGTTATTATTTAAGGATTATAAAATATCAGCAATTTTTAAAAGAAAAATGATAGTAGTTAAAGACTGGAAAAACATTAGAAGAAAGAAAAGAGTAGTTAATTATTAGTCAGAATGTTCTAAAAGTTTCATCTTATTTGGGAAGGTAAATATATTGAGTAAATTTTTGGCAGGTATTAAAACTATATACTTTAAGAAAATATGTTCACAATTAAGATCAGCCAACAAATTAATAGTAATACTTTCTATAGCTTTCAAAATGTATTGCAGGAGTCAGGGAGAGAATGTTGACAAAATTTTAAGACAATAGAAAGCCAGAAAAAAGACATAATGTAAACATAAATATGTTATCCAATTTTAGAGCAGAGAATGTAAGAATGGATAAAAATTACAAAAATTGTATGCATCATGGTGTCGATGGAATAATCCATGCATGTGCAACATATACACACACTAGATAAAAACATGCCAAAATATTAACCTTATATTACTGGACTACAGGATGACAGATGATGGAGGAAATTTTCACATGCTGAGATATGGATAAGTCATTCTGGGTTACACATGATTTGGCTTAAAGTTTATTCTAGCTGCAACAGATTGTTTTGAGGCTTTCAAACATGCAGTGTACATCTGCTTTAACTATTAAAGAAAAGAATGCATTCAAGAATCAAAATGGATCAGTACCATACTGTTTTAATTACTATAGCTTTGTAGTATACTCTGAAGCCCAGGAGCATGATTCCCTTACTTCTGTTCCCCTTTCTTAAGATTGTTTTGGCTATTTGGATTCTTCTGTGTTTCCACACAAACTTTAATAATTTATTCTAGGTCTGTGAAAAATGCCCTTGTTATTTCGATAGTGATTGCATTGAATCTGTAGACCACCTTGGGTAATATGGTCTTTTTAACAATACTAATTCTTCCAAACCCAGAACATGTACACCTTTCCCTCTGCTTGTGTTGTCATTATAGATACGTTCCTGTATTACCAAAAACTTGAATTTTCTACACTGTAACAAACTCAAGGACACCACCAGTCATTCTCAGAACAGTATCTGCTACTAGTTGCTATTTGTAACCTCATGGTCTCAAGGTCTCCCCTTGTAACGATGCAACCATTTTGGACCAATCTTTACGTAACAAACACCCTTACATCCTGCCAGCTCCAATTCTAATTCTTGACAAAGAACATATTTAATTTTGCAGTTTTTGCCTGTATAAGCCTTCCCCATTTTGTGGTTCAGCATAACACAATCCAAGTGCTTCCTGACTCTGTCTCCCAGGCTACAATCCTCAGATTGGCTCAAATAAAACTGTTCTCTGTTCCTACTGTAATTGTTTATTGATTATTTCCATTGATAAAAATAAATATATTTTCTTCTCTACGTTTTTCAATGTTGTCTGATGTTCCATACTAAAATGTTACTCATTCTAAAATCATAATAAGAAGTAATTTTTAAAAAACTGCTGGTTGCATTTGAATTAAGTTTATAACATCATTTTTTCATTTCTCAAACAAAAATAAAATCAGATATCTACAATTATAAATGTAAGTGTTCCAAACAAATACAAATCAATACAAATTAGCCTGTGAGCTGATTTTTCCTGTATATGTCTGGACCGAGATATTATTTCAGCTTGAACTTGTAGGTAATGAATTTGAAATACTTTCAAGTCACACGCTGAAGGTGGGGGAGGGCAGGAGGTACAGGGAAAAATGTGCATGAGAACATGCGTGCCGAGTTCCAGGAACTTAGTTACTCAGTGCTCTGTTCACGCTAAGTCAGGTGGCAAGTGGAACCATTTCTACCCAAGAAAGGCATGGGAACAGAAGCCACCATGGGGCACGATGGCATCAAGAAGAGCTTCTCACAGTCAGAAGAGGCACAAACTGACCAAGCTGTAAACCAACTACACGTCACTGGGCTTGGAAAGCCAGGGAGCTCCCAGGGGAGCTGGAGAAAGCGTGGGAACAGTATACATACCAAACACAGCAGATGCTCTTATAAAATGCTAAAATGAGATTCAGTTGTCTTACTATAAGTGCCTGAGCCATAACACATTATTTCTTGGTCTTTCCTTAGAAACAAAAATAAGTCTGGAATCAGAAATAGTGACAGAGCCAGAAGATGGGTGACTTACGGCTGACAGCTTATCTGTCTTCATCAAACTAATCACACTGTTTATTCTATTTTCCTTATTATAAATAGCCAATGTCTTTGAGATAGTTATTATATGGAAAATATTGGGACAGGTTCTCTACATATATCATCTAATTTTCTGTCTTCTTTAAAAACTTTGCTTTTGAAAAAAAGTGAACAGACTGTTTGAATCTTCTGAAATGAATTATCTAATTTGATCACTTAAAAGGGATCATTATTAGGGTACATTTATCAAGGTAGATATTGATTTAAAGTAATTGTGTACAAAATAACCTCCTATTTGACTCCTATTTAGTCAAATCAGTGTATATTTATACCATCTCATTCAGTAAAGGGACACCAGGTCGTTTTATTCTACGCCTTGTTGACATGGAATGCTGCCTTCATGCTAGATCCTTTCTAGAAATGGAATTTAAATTCCAGATCACAAGATTTCTTCCTTGTGTCACAAAACATCTCATTTTTATGAAAACAAAAACAGAAACATTTTAGAAAAGCAAAAAATAAAAGGCATAATTTGTTCTGATTTTTGTCAGTTTTTCAAAAGATCCCTCAGAGTTTGACAGCCTTGTCAACAGCCATTCAAGCTGATCTCATTTTACAAGAACGGTAACATGTAATGAGACTATTTCATGACCTAGTTTCATTTCCCCACCTTTGCTGTAAGCCCCTCTGAGGCACATGCCGTGCCTCTGTTACTCACAGGGCAGCAGGCCTGCATTTCTTGAAGTGAGTTCCTCTGACTACAGCACCTACCAGACACACTGGGAAAAGTGCTCTGTGGTCAAGTGGGCTGGGAACTGCTGCCGCCCTTTGTCCAGAGGGCCCTGGAAATTCCTTCAAGCTTATCTTAGCCCAGCAGTTCTCATACTCATTTAGCCATGAAATCCACCATTTCTAGGGCACCAAATTGTAACAGCCTATGGACAAACTTGAGAAATGTGGTGCTGGGTACATGCAACAGGGACTAATTGAGGAAACGGACCATTCAGAAAAGTTCTTCTTATCCCAATATAAAGTATAAACCCTTGGGGCTAAGATCATCACCTTCTTAACCCTCTGAGGCACTCAGAAATTGCTAAGATGCTCCTTCAATAAGCGATCATTGCTCGAGAAGACAGACGTGCAGGAGGAAGTAGCTCTCATCGGTGCTGCCTACCTGCCCTTTCCAAATCCTTTTCCCAGTGGCTGTTAGTTCTCCCTTTTTTGTTCTGAGTCTTGAGAATTAGAAATGTGAGCATTTTCATGACCTTTTGTAACTATAGTAAGAAAGCACGTATATATGAAAAGTAATTGAGGTTACATTCCAAAGTGAAGCATCAACCAAATTAAACATAAATTGCCTGTTAATGAGCTCACCACAACACTTGTTTATAAGATCTTTTGTAAATTATGAAATCCTGCTTTGCAAGACTGAATTGGTTAAAGTGATAAATATTTTTCAGATACCCCAGAAATGTCCAGCACTACTTCAGAGGTGACAGTGGAGGAAGAGAGAGAGAGGGAAAGAGAGAGAGGAATTTCAGAAGCAAATCATGATAACTGGCAAAATTTTGAAGTGTGATAAATACTATACATGAATAGTCTGGGTTTTGTATTGCTTTAAGAAATCATACTTAAATGCATAGTAATGTAGCATTACATAAACAAAACACAGTTTTAATTGTTTCTAAAAAACAAGGCAATCATTCCTGGACTCAGTCAATGAGCACTCATATTAGAGGCTCTAAGGTGGAGCATCTTAAAGACAAGTCTTCACCCTCCCTGGACAGTTGACTGTAACTTTGCTAGGGTTACAGGATCTGGTAGGGTTACAGGCATCTGCTAGGATAGGCACCTAGCAGATGCCTATCCTGCATCAGGCCCATAATAATTGCTTAGTGTTTAAGAACTACAAGTAAACTATATTATGTTACTATTTTGATTTAAATCCATATAAAATCATCTGTAACTGGAATATAACAACTCCATGAATTTGATTATAGATCAATATCTTTGGATAAACACTTTAGCAGTGAGACTGAATCTCTTAAAATTTTTTATCATCTTTTTGTTTTCTGGGCAACAGTAACCATGCCTCTTCTTCTCATCTAGTGAGACATGAAATGAAAATCTCATATAAACTTATTCACTCCCCGTCTGTACTTAAAGTTAGAAAGAGGCTTAAATAGATAGGTGAGGTGTCTCAACTCAATAACAAGAAGAAGCCTCATGAAAAGAAGATAAAAGGGATGAGTGAGAAAAGTGAAGGGAATTAAGAGGTACAAGCTGTCAGTTATAAAATAAATAAGTCACAGGGGTGTAAGGCACAGCATAGGGAATATAGAAAATAATATTATAATAACTTTGTATGGTACATAATATTTGAAAAAACTGAATCATTAAGTTGTGCACCTGAAACTAATATAATACTGTAAGCCAACTGTACTTCATCAAAAGCAGAGAGGGGAGGAAAGGGATTTTATTCACCAAAAAAAAAAAATTATAAACAATTTGCTTTTATATATTACTCTGAATTTACAAATTCAAAGAATTTCAAACTCTCTTCAAAATGATTTGATATAAGGTTTCTCAACTAATAATAAAGCATTACACACGTGTGTGTTTTTTGACCAAATATGTGAAAGAAATTATTTTCTTCGCAGGCAAGTTCACAAGCCACAAGATCCTGGGCAGGTGCACCAAGCGCGGGGTTGGGGGAACACTTATCTTTTAACAACGACGTGACGGAAGTCTGTCCTCTCACTGAAAAAGCATAAATATCAATCATGAGTTGCTTTAAGACTTTACATTACCTCTCAGGTCTCTCTTTAGTTTTCTGAGGTCTTTTGGAAAATCTTCAAACTTCATCTGTGAGGTCTGAAGGAGGTCCTGGGGTTCAGGCAGTGGAAACACACACTGTTCCTTTCCAGCATCCTAATCAGCGAGAAGCACAGGATGTTCAAATAATTGAGAAGAATACAACAGCAGCAGTGACAAAACAGTGATACACACTGCCAAATCGCTAACCAGTGAAGAACAACACAACATGACTCTCTAAAAACCGTCTGACCTCATTAAAATTGCGCAGATAATAGGAAACAATGTACAACAAAAGGCTTCTGCTATTGTCCTAGGCAGAAAGACCAAAATAAGTAATAACAGATTTTGCAAATTATTACATATAGTGTCAAATAAAATTAATTCCAGTAAATCCACATATTTAGATGAGAATATTTAGAATGAAAGGTGAAATTCTGTGTTTCACGTGACTTTAGCTTAATAGCACAGAAGACTTTGTGTTCCCCACTGTTCCAACCTAATCTCCAAGTGGAAGCACAGCGGTTTCAGGGTGGAGTCTCAACTGTGTACACTTTCCTGTTTTCACCCTCCTAGACCAGAAAATTAGCTCATTAATTTTTATGTTTTATTATTACAAGTATAACTACCATCTAAATTGAAAAGGCAAACTCTCTCCAGCATTTCTGCACAGCTGGACCAACAGTGCCACTCCCACAGTGAGTCTGACCGAGGCTTGTTAGTATGTGGATTAAGAAAATTTTTAAGTTAAGTATTATTTCAAGTAAGCTGGAGATTTAAGAAATGCAAAGACATATTATAAGTCATGTTAGCAATTGAGATGTAGAAATTAACATCCAGGTAGCTATAAATAATGCAAAATGTGTGTAGTTCTAAAGAAAAAAGTAAAATTGTTTCATATCTAAGAAAGAAGAAGCTGTTCACCTTCTTTCTGGCACATTTAGAGACATTAATTTTTTTTTATTGCTGAAAATCTGGATGTGTGAAACCTAATACATATTTTTAAAACACCCTCTGTAATACAAGCTTTGTTTTCTATAATATTCAATCAGCCAGGACTATTTCCCCCATTGATAAAAAGAGCAACATGGCTTTATAATCAAGTTTGACATGACACGATAATATATCTATTAGATTACCCATATAGTAATATATTCTGTACTACTAACATATCTGTATACAATATATGTACAGCTACGGTAATAAAAGTGATATATTTTTAAGAAACAGGATTGTTTGTAAAATGATTTAAGCAACTTGACTTCCTTTGTCTTTCCTAACTTGTAAATCAGTTAACTGATTAACAATACCTGAATCAATTAACAAAACATGTATTAAATGCCTGCTGATAGGCACGCTGAGCAAAAATTAATTCTGAATGATTGGAGTAACAGCTCCATCCACGTGGGTATACAAATAGGACTAACTATATACATATATAACTATATAAATATAGTTACATGTGTTTTATTGAGAAAGAATGAAATCAGAAAGACTTTGCATAGCTGTTGTGAAATTATACAAAAAATCTTGCTTCTTGCTTCATTACTTTTTATTCAGATTACTTCTTAATTATTTAAATTAATGAAATTTAACTTATTGGAGGATTGAATAAGATATATTTACCAATACAAAAGAATCCTTTATTCATATACAGTTATGATTCTCAGACTCTGTTTCAGATCCATTTTTATGAGTAACATTTACAAAAACTACTTGTTTCAATCCAAAAATCAGTTGTTAAAAACTATTCAAGAGCTAGCATATATTTAGAAGAAAGTTTTTGTTTTTAAAGAAATGTGGTTTATCAGGTGACAAAGTGGAGATTCCTATGAAAATGTGTATCATACAGATAAACAGCATTTGAACAAATATAACCATAAAAAATCACAAAAATTACATGCTCTTGGTGTCCTAAGCAAGGATGATGTCTTCCCCAATTTTGGGAAAGCACAGTGTGTGGCATTTCATAGAAGCCCGATGAAAGCCAAGTTAAGAGGTAAAAGACAATGCACAAAATACGTTTATCCTCACATTATTCATGACACGTGTGCACAGAAGATACTGCATTTTTTCAAATGGAAAGAGCCCACCCATAGCCTGGATGCCATCTACATGGTCCTATGATGCGCTCACTGCTCAGGTTCATCCAGAGACTTATCATTTTCCTTGTCTTTGGAGGACCGGCCATGCTTTTCTATTTTTTCCAGTTCATCTGATTGTGCTCTGTGGAAAAACAAAAGCCAAGTGGTTGTTAGATAATCATGATCTTAAATACAGGAAAACTCTGTGTATTTTGATATTTCCAGCATCTATTTGAGGTAAAGCTTGACTTAATTCATGACACATTTTAAAATGTTTAAATATGTTTAATGCAAACCAGATCATCTCCAAATCTTCTAAATGCTATTGGCTATTAGTGATGCACCAAAAATAAATAAATAAATATTTTTATTTATTCCAGCATGCTTTAAAACAGTACAGTTTTCCTCCCTTGTTTTTAGGTATTTATAATGCTCTCTGGAATGCAAGACTTTTATTTTAAAGTGGTATTTCTCTCAGAAAGTAATCAAGTTAAATTTGAAAGTAATATGATCCTAAAGGTGTTATAACTTTTTTGAGGAAATAAATATGTATTTAACTATTGCAATCATTGTTTCTGCCTCTTTGTTTTGGGAAAAGAAAAGTACAATTTAATTATTAAGTCATGGAACAAAAGTAGAAGATTTTGATTATTTCAAATTTTTTCGTCACAAAAATGCTCCAGGCTTCTTTTCTTTGTAACTGTCCTCTTTCACCCTTTAAAACCCAAACTAAAAATTTGTTGCTCTAAGTTTGGTTATTTATAGGAAAGGATCCTCTGCATTTTAATATAAGGCAGAATATTTTACAGGTTTCAAAAAACACAAAATTTATTCTTAATACAGAATTTAGATGATTTTTAGTTTCAGTCTTATCTCTATAATTCACAAAGATGTTTCA